>NC_043711.1:24397715-24622139 GCF_006229205.1 Suricata suricatta | reverse complement strand
GGCAAAGGTTTTGTAGGCCTTCTGCATGCTTGTTTGCCAGCATGTCCTGTATAATGACAAAGAATTGTGTTTTAGGAAGAGGGCAGATTTGGTTTTCAAATCCCATCTCTGCCATTTGCTGTCACTTATGACTTGGGCAAGTTTCTTCATTTGCAAAAGGGGTTAACGGTTTATCCCCCCACATTGTTTTGAGACCTAATAAGATACTGTCTTTAAAACATTTCACTTTGCACCCAGCCACATAGCAGGCGCTTGGTCATTGGTGGAAGTCTGTTATTAGAGGAATAAGTGTGCTCATTTTTCACATCCTAGAAAATACTGATATTATAGTTCTTTTTTTGATATTATAGTTCTTATTTATGTATTATTATTTTGAGTGTACCTTATGCTTGTTTTATTCTGCATTTATTAGAGAAGGTCTGAATCTTTCCACCTGATGATTTACCTTCTGAGTAAGTTTTATTGCTTTCAAGTCTGGTAGTTTTAAGACTTTTAAAAAATGTTTATTTTAGAGAGAGAGTGTGGGTGGGGGAGGGGCAGAGAGAGAGGGGGACAGAGGATCTGAAGTGGGTTCTTTTTTTTAACTTTTAAATATATTTTTATTTATTTTTGAGAGAGAGAGAGAGAGAGAGACCACTTGAGCAGAAGAGGGTCAGAGAGAGGGGAAGACACAGAATCTGAAGACAGGCTGTAGGCTCTGAGCTATTTGTCAGCACAGAGCCCAATGCAGGGCTCAAACCCACAAGCTGTGAGATCATGATCTGAGCCGAAGTCTGACGCTTAACTGACTGAGCCACCCAGGCACCCCTGACGTGGGTTTTGTACTAACAGCAGAGAGCTGATGTAGGGTATGAACTCATGAACCATGAGATCATGAGCTGAGGTGAAACCAGATGCTTAATTGACTGAGCCACCAAGGCGCCCCTGAAGTGGGTTCTTTTTTTAAATTATTATTAAAAAAATTTTTTTAAATTATTTTTGAGAGACTGAGATAGCATGAGCAGGGGAGGGTCAGAGAGAGAGGGAGACACAGAATCCGAAGCAGACTCCAGGCTCTGAGCTAGCCATCAGCACAGAACCTGACGCGGGGCTCGAACCCACGAATTATGAGATCGTGACCTGAGCCAAAGCTGGACACTTAACCGACTGAGCCACCCACGCACCCCTGAAGTGGGTTCTGTACTAACAGCAGAGAGCCTGATGTAGCGTATGAACTCATGAACCATGAGATCATGAGCTGAGGTGAAACCAGATGCTTAATTGACTGAGCCACCAAGGCGCCCCTAAGTCTGGTTGTTTTAAAGTGAGGTGTGGGTGAGATGTTGCTTAGGAGAGAACATTTAGGGAAGGTGTTTAAGTGAACATGAGGATTTTTTTTAAGTTTATTTACATTGAGAGAGAGAGAGAGAGAAAGAGAGAGACAGCCAGAAAGTGGGAGAGGGGCAGAGAGAGATGGGGAGAGAGGATCCAAAGCTGGCTCTGTACTGACAGCAGAGCGCCTGATGTGGGGCTTGAACTCACCAACCATGAGATCATGACCTGAGCCAAAGTCAACACTTAACCGACTGATCCACCCAGGTACCCCTATATATGTATATATTAAGTTTATTTATTTATCTTGAGCGAGAGAGAGTGTGCACAAGTTGGGGAGGAGCAGAGAGAGAAAGAGAGAGAGGACACCAAGCAGACTCCACACAGTCAGTGCAGAGCCCGATGTGGGGCTAGATCCCATGAATTGAGATCATGACTTGAGTCAAAATCAAGAGTCAGACATTTAACCGACTGAGCCATCCAAGTGCCCCAACTAACTGGGTTTAAATAGAAAAAAAAAATGGAGGCAAAAAAAATTTTTCTTACCCAGACAACTTTATTTTTTACAGTAAGTGCCCCATCAGCTGTACTGGACATTGTTGATGTGCCTGTGTTGTTTACTGGGAGGTGCCCGGGGTGCCCACTGCTTCATCCTTGGCATTTCTGTGCACTTTCCACTTTGTTCACATGGCCAGAGGCCCCTTTGCATCACTTGTTTTTTAACATTGCACTACTGTTAATGATTGATTTCGACCCATTTAGTCTTCTGGACCAGGAGCTTTTAGGGCCTAATCAATCACTGAATCCATAAACATGGGCACTGCCTCAGACTCCCCTTGAGCTCTGAATTACATCGGGGTGTTGACAGAACCAGAGGCCTGGGCCACTCTGTCAGCAGATGTCAAGGGAGGAGAGGGCTCAGGGTATGTGCTGGGTGGTAGTGGGGGCAGGGCCAAGGCAGCTGCAGATAAAGTTGATCAGAGAAAAGAAATGGTTGGCAGGTAATCTGCATGTGAGTAATTGCAGAGCTCAGAGATTAACTTCATTTTTTATTTCTCTTGCACCCCCATTTGTACCAGGCTGTCTTACTAAGAACACTAAAGAGGTTAGGAATTAAAATTTTTTTTTAACTTTTATTCATTTTTGAGAGATAGAGCATGAACGGGAGAGGGGCAGAGAGAGAGGGAGATACAGAATCCTGTCAGCACAGAGCCTGACACGGGGCTCTCACTCATGACCTGAGCCAAAGTTGGACGTTTAACTGACTGAGCCACTGAGGTTAGGAATTGTGACACACAGACACTCTAGCTCCTCACCCAGGGATTGCTGTCCCCTGGGATTCCTTTGGGGCCTAGGAACTGCCATCCTGAGCTATCACCACCTACCCTGGTTGAGGTGGTGTTGCTTTAGTGAGTCTCAGGTGACAGTCCCAAAGCAACCCCCCTTCCTTTCCACAAAGGCAAGTCTGGGCCACTCTCAACAGACCGAGCAGGGCACCTGGACTTAAAATTCACCATGAGTGGGTTGAGAGAAAAGATGAAAGCAGAGACATGCTTGAAGAAAATAGGTAGCCAGGACTACTGGGTGGTTTTAAACCAGAGACTCCATGTGTGGCAGATTGCAGGGCACATGGTGTCTTAGTCATCCGTAGGAAGGCCTGAGATTGCACGGTCCACATAGCCTGGACCTCCAGGTGTTCTCACCCAAAGGAAGCTTGATTGTGAACACCTTCCCTGAAGCTTTGCCAACACCTCACAAATGGTGGTCCCTTTTCCGTGGCCTTTGGTCCTCCACCAGAAGAACGGTGGCCACAGTGGTCATTCCTTTATGCTTGCAAGATCACTTGAGGGTCTCCCTGGTGCCACCAGCTGGTCATTCGCTGAGTGTATATGTGTGTTTCTGGGGCCTGGGCTAGACTGCAGAGGTGAGGCTGACAGGGGCCGAGACAGGAGGTGGCCGTCTTGGAGTTCGCTCTTTGTGGGGCTCTTCCCCTTGTTCTGCCTTGGGCTGGTCCAAGCTGCCTCCTTTGCAGAGAACTCATGGCTGGGTGAAAGCATCTTGAAATGGGCTTCATGTCCAGATTGAAAAGGAGATCAATGACACAGACTGTTTTTCCTGTCCTGGTGTAACTCCAAATAAGTAGCTGGAGATGTGACCCTGTTCTGATTTGGAAACGTGATGCTGGCTACTCTGAAAGGTGCCCCTTCACCTCCACACAGGTAACATGAATAAGGGCTAGATTACTCTACGGAGTACAGATATTAGCTTACACATGTTAAAGCTTTTGGCTTAAGGGGTTCATGTGGGGGTGGCATTTTGGGGAGTGTGTGATGCCTGGAGGGTCTTCATGACCTGGCAGTCTCCATGTAAGCACAGCCTTGAGCCCTCAGCCTCCTTCCTCATAGGGTTCCTGGCAGCCTCCACGTATGAAGACTATTCACCTGGAATGTGTTCTTCTGACCCCTGGGGGACAGTAGGAGGGCACCCCAGGGCTGCCTCTCTGATGGGGTGTCACCACTGTCACCCTCAGGGGACTGATGAGGGTGACTTGGCCTTTGTCAGGATTGCCCTGGAACAGCAGAGATCTGGCACTCAATACTGAGACAGTTCCATGCCTTTGCAAGCTGAACACTTCAAAAAGGATGCCGCCTCCACCCCCGTCCCAGTGAAAGGTGGCGGAAGGAAGCGGTGGCTGACAGCTGAGTTAAACAAACTTGAAGGTAGGTCACATTTCTGACATACCATTTTCCTCCGCCCGTACCAGCAGCTGCCCTCTACTTTGAAAGGGGGCTTAGCTGCTCATATAAACTTTGGTTCGTGATAATGTAAACTATTATTAGGATTATCTTTTTATTACAATATATGCCTGACTCTCTGTCTCCCTTATTTATGCTCTTTTTGAAACACTCCTTTACCTTCAGTACTCAGAGCCGGCATCAATGGCTGGGAAATGTAGGAACACTTCATAACAGACCGTCTACTTCAATCTCTCTGTGGTTATTAAGGACTCTGGAAATGAATCACTGGGCTGAGGAAGCTTTACATCTCAGCAAACCTTCCCGGTTAAAACTGGGATGTGATATTGACAAAACATTTCAGTTAAGAAAGTTTGGTTTGGGTTGGCTTTTTTTTTTTTTTTTTTTTTTTTTTTTGGTGGTGACGCCTTGTCCCAAGAGTGATTATTTTATGTTTTAATACAAAAGGACTCTATTCTCCCTTGAGGATCCTTGGCTTTCCGAGTCTCCCTCTCATTTCCTCACCACCTGGTGGAACCATTTGCCGCTCAGGGCATCCTGGAGGTCAGTGCAGGTCCAGAGGCTCATGCCGCCGCCCACCAGGCCCTGCCTCCCTGCCACTTTGCCAGAGACCACCGAGGTCCCGCCTCGGTGCTCCTCTGTGGTTTGTCTGCGGAGGGCAGGTTAGGGTACGAGCCAAGAAAAACTAATAACCCTTTCAATTTTTAATAAACTGTCTCTCCCACCCTTTGTTTCTCCCTTCGCTCTTCCCTGAAAGAACAGACTGTTTAGGCACATCTGGACACTTTTTGTAAAGCTCTTACCCTGAATTCTCAGAAGGAATGTATTGGCTCCCATTTTTCTAAGCAAAAACTGAAATGGCTCCTTTGTTTATAAGTACTGTGCTTGCATATTTTAATAAAACTGTAAAGAAAGAAATTGAACTGGTTCAAGGGTCCTTAGCTAGGCCAACACATTCTTCTTACGCTTTTCTTGAAGTCTTTGAGAAGCGCTAAAAGTATATGGTTTGATTATTTTTGGTGGGAGTGGGGAAGGGAGGTGTAGGGGATCCATGTGCCTCTTTTGATACGACTTTTTCTCCTTTCTGTGACCCTTTTGGGGCCAGGAGGCAGAGGTGTTCATAGCCCTGGTCCTTCTGTTCTGCCCTCTCTCCCCATGCGTTGCCTCGTGATGAACACCATATAGATACACTCAGCTTATAATGTTCCACGTCCAAGAGCCCGAAGGTCTTGCAATGGAATCCATCTTCCCTTTATCAGATAGTATTTGTTTTCTTCTAAAACAAGGAAATCTTCTAGAAGCTTATTGTTGCTAAGAAAATAAGGCTAATCTTTCATTAATATTAGTCTACTAGTTGTTGGCATGGAATTCTTCTAGTATCGGGGAATGTCAAAAGAGCCTAAATGCTTGTCAAACTTAAACACAAGATAAAGAGGGGCATTTTCCGTGTTAAAGAACTTGTAAGGTGACATGGCTCTTCTCAAACTGGTGATTGCAGACAGTCTTTTTTATGCCTTTAAAAATTATGTTTATGAAATGAAGTTGTCCTTTCAGAAGCATAGGAGGTAGTGTGGCTATTTTATGAGGATTGGGGCTTTGTTACTACCCAGTAAATAAATGTTCATTAGCCTTAACCCGTGTGGGAGTTACTGCTTCTTAGAATATGACTTTCTCTCAGCCTGTCCTGAGTGTCTGGAAATAAACTATAGGGACATAATCCTCTTCTCAGAGATGAATTAAATTTTAGTGATTACCACACTTTGGCTTTATTACTTGACTTTTGAGGAAGAAAGTTGTTAGCCCTAGAAGCCAAAATTGATCTACAAAACCTGTCATTGCTTTTGGATGTGCACGTGTCAAATGGCCACAAGCATTGAGTAATGTCCAAAACAGAAGAGTCTGAAAATTAATATTTGTATTGGTGCCTTTGGGTAGAAATGTACCATTTTCATGAACTCAACTGAAATTGGTAACTTTGAGTCACATTGATAATGTTCTAGCTTATCTTTACACCTTTTTATCTTTGAGTTCTAGGAAATTGTCAGTGAGTCAGAATGCTTTTAAACCAGTTGATTGGGAATATCTAGTTAAGAAAAATGATCTGATTTAGAATGAGTGGTTAACTTAGTGTTGCTGGTCTCTAAATTGTTCAGATAGCATTGTTTCAAAACATGCAAAAATGTTATATACATTTAACAGTGGCTCAGAGTATAAAGCACTGAGCAGGTCTTGGGAGGCATGGTGACTTGGTGTCCTGTGTTCTTCTCCCTAACACAAGAGTTTGGAGGCCTTTCCTGGCAGGATCTTGACTCTGAGCGTGGCTTTACCTGGACACCAAAGCCTGAGAGTGACCTACAGTCTTTCAGTACCTTTTTCCACTGCTGTCATTACTTGTTTTCTTCTTAAGTTTTCAAACATATGAAAAGATTTTATTTAGATGGTCTTTTAAAATATGCTTTCTTTTATAGGAAACCAGAAGATGAGTCTGAATAGCAGCCAGAGACCCGGGAATTGATATGGAGGAGTGATTC
Organism: Suricata suricatta; assembly: GCF_006229205.1. Taxonomy (NCBI): domain Eukaryota; kingdom Metazoa; phylum Chordata; class Mammalia; order Carnivora; family Herpestidae; genus Suricata; species Suricata suricatta. The sequence goes on along the minus strand of NC_043711.1, from coordinate 24,615,541 downwards.
TAAATGATCCATCAATATGATGATTTACTTAGGGATTTGTGTCATCAGCAAGGTGGTTTTTGTGTTGAAAATCTCCATCTTGACAATCTTTTACACGTAACCTATTTGATATTCTTTAATTCTGTTTCATTCTTCACTGCCTGATGGCTTTTCCTGGCTCTTCTATTTGGCCAACCTCACTTTTTCTATCTTCTTTTCCTCACGTGCCCTAACTGGGTAGTCCCACAAAGCTCAATTCCTGATCCTTTGCTTTTCTTTATTCCTCCTATTAGTTAAGCCACGTGTCCTTAGGTTTCTGTGACATAACTACATGCATGACTTCCTGTCTTCAAATCTTACATTTCCAAAAATCAAAATATGGTAATAGAAAATGCTCTTCAGTCACCTCACTTTCACTAATTTTTTCTCTGCATCCCCCTTAAAAAAAAAAGATTTCTGTTTTGCAGTGTTCTCTTTATTGCTGCAAAAATCACTACTCTCCCAAGTTCCCAAAATAGGAGCCCTCAAGGTACCTTGGAGTATTCCATCATCACCTGTGTGTCACATTTGTCCCCAAGTCCCACCATTTTTCTTAAACTTGCCCCTCAGGCTCGTCCTCTGTCATCTTCCCTCCATTGCTGTCTGTGCCGCCTCTCATCCGGACGTCTGCAGCGGCTGCCTTGCAGGCCTACGGAGCTCAGCTTCAGCTGGCCACTCTCCTAGTTCTTCCTGCAAATGTGCTATAGCACTGTTGAATTACTATTACTTTCCTGCTCAAAATCCTGCTAAAAAGTGTGGCGAAATAGGGGCACCTGGGTGATTCAGTTGACCATCCAACTTTGGCTCAGGTTATGATCTCACAGTTCGTGAGTTCGAGCCCTGTGTCGGGCTCTAGGCTGACAGCTCAGAGCCTAGAGCCTGCTTTGGATTCTGTGTCTCCCTCTCTCTCTGCCCCACTCTTGCTCTGTGTCTCTCTCTCTCTCAAAAATAAATATTAAAATTTTTTTTAATGTGGCGAAACAGATACATAAAATTTACCATTTTAACCATTTTCAAGTATGAATTCAGAGGCATTAAGTACATTCACGCAGTTAAGCTACTACCACCACCATCCATCTCCAGAACCTTGATCTTCCTAAACTGCAACTGTCTGACCATTAAAGAGTAACTCCCCAAACTCCCCACCCTGAGCCCCCTCAGCCGCCCCCACCCTTCCACAGCCTCCTGATTCTATTTTCTGTCTCTGTGAATTTGACCACTCTAGGAACCTCAGATCAGAAGGAATCATACAGTATCTGTCCTTTTGTGCCAATACCAGATTATTTTATTTTTATTTTTTATTAAAAAAAATTGTTATGTTAATTTTTGAGAGAGAGGGTGAGTGGGGGAGGGTCAGAGAGAGAAGGAGACACAGAATCTAAAGTGGCTCCAGGGTCTGAGCTGTCAGCATAGAGCCCGACATGGGGCTCAAACTCATGAACCGTAAGATCATGACCTGACCTGAAGTCAGATATTTAACCAACTGATCCACCAGATGCCCCATTCATGTATGTATGTATGTATGTATGTATGTATGTATGTATGTATGTAGTTAGAGAGGAGGAGGGGCACAGAGAGAGGGAGAGAGAGAATCTCAAGCAGGTTCCACACTGGGGCTCAATCTCACAAACTGCGAGATCATGACCTGAGTTGAAATCAAGAGTTGGATGCTTAACTGACTGAACTACCCAGGTGACTTGCAGTATTGGACTTGATGGTATTTAGTGATTCTGGTCTTTAGAAATTTTGTCGAAGAGTTGGTAAATGCTAACAAAGGGCCTTTATTTCAGGGCACTTTTTCCTCTCTCTTTTATGTAATGAACTCTACCTGAGAGCATGGCACTGGTTCACCCCAGGGGTAGACGAGAGTGAGGGCATGTGGAAGGGACTGGGGAAGAGGGGAGAGGTCCTGATGGAGACTCCCAGCATGGGCTTCCACTCACCAATACCAAAAGTTAGTGATGTTTTTGATCATGGAAGGAAGTGGATGGTGACCAGAACTCCCCATCTTCCCTCCTGAATGCCTTTCATCTGTATTAGGGGGAGAGAATAAGGCCCATCCTGAAAATAAGAGGATGTGTGTAACGAGACCCCAGCTTTAGTTTCTGTTTTGTCACTGGCACCTCTGGTCTGCAAGCCCTGGGGTTTGACTCATTCCTTTGATTCAGCTCTCTGGTCCTTTTGGTTTATCCTTTGAAGCTGTTGTTTTATTGCCTCTTTCTTCCATCTTCACTATACCTGGATTTTAGCCCACTGCCTCCTTGGCTTGGATTGGGAACCCTTCCCCGAACTTCTGCCTTCCACATCAAGCCTGTGCTTCCCTCAGTAAGGACCACATTGTTCTGGTCTCGCCTGACTGCAAGATGGGCCACATGCAAAACTATGCACTTTTGTGCCTCCTAGCCCCTCTGGGGCACGTTCTTGCAGGCTGGTTGGGGTGTTTCAGACAGAAGCATGAGGGTGTTGGTCGCTTACCGCAGGGCTTCTAGAGGATTTGCTCTGGCTGATGAGGAAAGTTCTACGTCTACCTTGAGGGGTCGTGGCCATTTACTGGATGCTTACACGGGGGGTGGTGTAATTGGTTACAGGCACCTTTTGTGTATGCATTTGCTTGAAATGGACTCTTCACTCCCCACCTCAAGGCTCCCTGTGCCCTAGAGTCCAGCTAGGGACCTGTCCTCCTTGTGAGGACACTTCTCTGGGGAGCCGCCTTCTGTTCCACACCCCTTCTCTGGAAGTCTCTTACACTTGGAGCTCAATTACGTAACTAAGTGCATTCATTCTATAAGGTATAACATTATTGTCTCTAATTTCATGCCTTTTAGCTTTCTTTTCCAAAATGAACTATAAACTTTTGGAAGAACCTTATTCTCAGTCACTCAAAATGGCCTTCCCAGAGTAAAGTGCATTTCTAGCCTTCAAAATATCTGTTAAAAAATTCTTGGACCTTATCTGAGGTTATTCATGAATAAATGAGAACAGAGAACCTTGGGGGTACAGTTACATATTGCTTTTAGATCAGGCAAAGTTTTTGAGGCAGGAATCATTCTTCAATATTCAGGCTACACATGTGTTAGGATTTTAACCACAAAATGGCACCTGCAGGTTTTTTTTTAAGTTCATTTATTTATTTTGAGAGAGAGAAAGAGAGAGAGACAGCATGACTGGGGGAGGGGCAGAGAGAATCCCAAGCAGGCTCCACACTGTCAGCCCAGAGTCCAATGCGGGGCTTGGACTCATGAGATCGTGACCTGAGTGGAAATCAGAGTAGGTCACTTAACCTGTGGAGCCACCCAGGCATCCCAGAATTTACAGTTTTAACAAGCAAATTATTTCCTTTCTTCCACTTGCTCCACAGAATCTCCCCAGCCGCCTTCCTCTGAAGAGTGGAGCTCCTAGGTTTTTATTTTATTTACTGTTGTCAGCCCTCTTCTTGGGTTTGTCCGTTTTCCTTTTCATTTTACCCAATTCTGTTATTTACATGAAACTAGCCAAGGAATCATAAAATTCCCTAACTTTGTGTAATTTTTTAAAACTTTCAGGATAAGTTAGTAATTGGGTCACCCAACAGAACAGCATTCGGGATACCCACATCAGGAGGTGGCCTTCGTGTGTTGGTCAGTGCACTGGAAAGCCTTCTTGAGGTGTCTGTCCTGTTGCCTTCTCCACGTGCACACCCAGCTGCGGGACAGGTGAGAGGGCCTGTCTTACTACTTTTGAACAGTGGTGCCTTCTCTTTGTGAACAACGATGGATAATGAAAGCTGGCAGGGACCCTTAGAAACAATTTGGCCTGGTCGTCCTAATTCTTACCTCATTAGGATCTTTTGTTCTTTCTCCCATTCATCCCACATGCTTCTCCCAAAAGGAACTTCATTCATTAATAGCTCGTGGATATTTATCAGAACAAGTGTTCTGTTTATTAGGATCTTACTTACGTCAAGCTAAGTCCATGTGCTGAATGCCATAGAGACAGTCCAGAAGAATCTTCGAAATGCTGGGGGAGGGAGGATGTTTGGGAGGGTTTTCTTTTTGTTTTCAATGGAGATATAATTGACATAGGACAGTATGTAATTTTAAGGTATATGATAAGTTGATTAGATTACACTAAATATATCAATATAATTACCACTGAAGCTTTTCAAATCACATAGTTATCATTTCTTTTTTTGTGGTGAGAATGTTTAAGATCTAGTCCCTTAGCAATTTTGAAGGATATAGTAGTTTTGTTGAGGTTGACTAGAGAGGATTTTCATATTCTAAGTATTTAAATTTCCTTTGCATTGAGTTTGTTGTATTTACAAAAATAATAAAGCTATCTCAAAAGAAAAGCCCACACTTTTCCTAAAAACCAGAAAACCCACTCCTTGGGTTATCTGAGAACCAGAGAATCTCGCCCCCTTCACTGGCAGATGGGGAAGTGGCAGGTGCAGCGTGGACCCATCCCAGCTTCCTGTCCACCACGTCCCAGACAGCTGGGCCTGTCTGGGGCTTTTCTTTCTCAGCCCTCCTGTGAATTCACAGGCTTTGTGTCCACAAAACAGTGCTACTTACCTGAAGGATGGCCTTGTATCGACTCAGTTCTTCATTCTTAGATTGCAATCATTTTCAGCCAGGAACTTTGACCTCCCTTTTTAATTTTAGTTTTTAAATACTTAGTCACTGCTTTAATGTTTTTTCTAGGAAGTCTCTGTTTCACCTCATGACAAAATGTTACAAGGTTCTAATTTACTTTCACCATATTGCTTTGATTTTGTAAACATCTCTCCATGGGAAACCCAATGACGGGGACAAGGTGCATTGATTTCTTCCTATTGCCTGGCCAAGAAAGTGGGGTGCGCCATTTTGCTGGTCTCAGCCCCATCGGAGAGGAGCCGGAGCCTACTACCAGGGCCGCTTTATCAGAGAGGAAGTGTGCTTCTAACTGCCATTCCACTGCCTTGTCTGTCTCATGTGAATCTGCTTTCTAATTTCCCTCTATCAATCTATGCCAGGAGTCTTTGGAGAGGTGGTTTAGGGAGGCTTCATTCCCGGGAAGTCTGTAATGTCTCCTTCACCCATGGGAAGGTTTATCTAAGTCTGAAATCAACTAAGACAGTGATTCTTCATTTTTACATCATTCTTTGCCCTCCGTCTCAGAATGACATTTTAACTGTTCAAGGAATTTAAAACAAAGCTGAATATTTCTTGGCAAACCCAATTATTTCCTGGCCTAAATCACACAATGATTTAACTGGTATGTCATTGTGTATATGTGTGCTTTAATGGGAATTCCATGTGGTATCATTGGGAAATTAAGAGTCTTCTAGATTTATTGCTTATAGTTTAAGGGTAGACTGCTGGCTTCCATCCAAGAAGTGGGGAGACATAAAGTTGCAAAGACCATTAGTGTCTGAGTATATTCTTCCGATTGCCTACTATTTTGAAATTAGCTTGGCAGAAGGTAAAAAACAGAACCAATGATGAAATACTTTATCCTTTGAAACTTGTAAAGTTCATCAAAATAAACTTGTGGAGGACTTGGTATCATAGATGTGCTGGTGTCCTTTCTCTTCTGTCTACCAACATCTTTTTGAAGCTTTGAAGGAGTTTTGGTATGTCTGGAGTAGAAGTCAAAGCCATAGATTATTCTTCATTTAAAAAAAATGGAGTTTTAGATTATCTTCTCCTGTGGCTCTTGGGTGAATATTTAAAAATATCCAAAATGTAACTCGATTTTGTGTGTTGACCACAAACACCACAGACTGCAAAGGCACTTGAGCAGGAGCAATCAGCTGTTCTCTCTTCTGGATACCATGATATGTTCCTCCCCATTTAGCTATGATGGGGAAAAAAGAAGTAGCCACATTGTTTATTTTATAACTTGATTCAGTGAAACTGACTTGACTGCAGACATGACTATTGTCACTTGTGGTCTGAAAGTTGCTAGGCATGTCCCTCTTACTGGGCTCGCATGCACAACTGCAGAAACACTTGCCTTTTATGTTGCTACTTCGTAAAGTTTGTGAGTCCCAATGTCCGAACAAAGTGTTTAATTACCGAATTGTAACAAATATTGCCTATAAAAGATTATAGTTGTTGAAGCATCAATCCAGAGTTCTATTTAAAATTGAAATCTTATTACCAACCATCTCCCTCTGCCATTTGAATTTAGCTTTTAACCTCCAAAGTTTCCTTTGGATTAATGAACCACTCATGGTGTCCTTCTATAGACCTGGTGTTGAGCTATTGATCTATGGTTAAGGCAGGTGAGAGCCCCTGAATGGATTGCATGGGTCCAGAAGCTTCCTGACATACTCTGTACAAGCTTGTGTGTTTGCACATGTGCCACAGCTCTCACCAAATTCTCAAAGACATTTGTGTCCCCACATAAGAAGCTGAGACCCTCTGTTGAGAGGGATGGAGGAATAAATGAGAGGATTTTAGTGATGTTGGTCCTGCTGGTGTTAGTATTGCTGAGAAGAGGGATGGTGACCGTAGGGTTTTGTGGCTGTGTAGCAACTCACACTTTCTGCCAGTTTCAGTTGTGATCACTGTTTGAAAGCCTGGGAGTATCACTTAAACCTTCAGCACATCCTTGCATCTTGAGGCCATCTTGCACTTGAACCCGTGAGCACCATGAATGGGACACCTGTGCTTACAGGGATGCTGGGCTGGTGTTACACAGCCTGGGACTCATGTTGTCTGAGCACTTTTACCTTTGTTCATTTTTTCCCCCCAGTTAATGTCAGGCAAGTGATACAGACCTGGTATCCAGCAGGCACTGGGTAAATGGGAGTGGCATGTTGGTAGCGGACCTGCTGTAGGAAATCACATTTGTTGACCTTTTCTGCAGAAAGGAAGCTAGGCTTGCTCAACACAGAGACTTGATATTGCTCTCAAGTAACAGATTCCCACCAGTCGTGGAGAACCAAGGCCTCAGAGAATCTAGTGTTTGGTGGGCTGGAGGAGTGGCAGAGGTGAGGAGGTAGGGGGTGTCGTGGGGGAGGAGAAGCTTGTTCACATGCTTGTTAACATTTGAGGGTCTTTGACAAAGGAAGTCTAATGCCCTGCCCCGGTCAGCAGGCGATTGCCCCCCGGGAGGCCCTGTTGTGCACAGGAAGTCAGACACTAATGATGTTAGTGAGGGGACAAAGGCGCCCAGCCCGGGAAGGGCCTAATTGCTGTGTCCGGCTCCTAGGCGGCCAGCCTCAAGCTGGAGGGGGCTGGGCAGGATGCGCTAAGTGTTAACACCTGGAGCTGAGCTGCTGACTTCCTGGTGCTTTTTTTTTTTTTCCCCTCTCCTTCTGTGTGGTTGGGTATGCACACATACGGACACACACATATTCACGAACTTCAGCTACATCTCAGGGGGATGTTTTGGGATGTGATATCTAAGAGACTAGATGGAAATGGTTCAGTCTGGAGGTCACAGGAGCTGGGGCAGGGCTGAGAACCAGTTTCCCCTGGGCCCTCTTGATCTGCCTGTGGGACTTGGTGATTACTGCATCACCTCTGGGCTGTTCCTGTTTGCATGAATCCATACCTGGAGGGTTTGGTCAGACTGGAATCGTCCCAGGGAAGTGGGGAAGCCCAGATGCACCTCCTCATTTTTAAGTAGGGCCTCCAGATTCTTTATGTCTATATATGGCTTTTGACCTGGGCTCTGTGAAGCCTTCGGTGGCCTCTGGGAGTTTTGGGAATGCTCCCAAATTGTGTATGAATGTTTTTGGGCAAAGTTGGGTAAGGAATGTTTCTCATAGGATTCTCCTATGGGTTTTAGAAACCTTTTTTCCTTAACAACAATTAAAAATGAAGACCCCTACCTTGGCTAGTAGCCCTTCTGGGAAGGCATTAGTGGCTCACTTCTTGGAATGGCAAAGAACCAAAGCTTGGGGTCCCTCCTCTAGGCCAGCAATGGGAGGCAGCTGTGCACATAGGTGGACTCACTTCAATTTTTGCAGCCAGAGAACAAGAGAGTTTAAAAGGGATGCTTGAAGCCTGTATCCCTCCTAGAGGAAGGGGGAAAAGCCACAAATAACTTTTGAAAAAGGGTCTAATGTTGACTTGCTGCTTCCCACTGTTATTTTAAGGAGATTTTTCTCTCTGAGACCACCATGTGGACAGAAATAATAGGCTGACAGAGGGTCCCTTGCTTTTTGGTGTAGCCTGTGATGTTTCGATTTGCACTAAAACCTAAAAGGGCAGTCTACCATAATTTCCAAATATGTGAAATCCACCTTGAAGGAAGCACATGTGTGGGGCACACTGGGGACCTGCCTGGCTGGAGGAGGCTTGGTCCCCATGGCAACGTCACAATCCCCTATTTCTGCAGGCATTTGTGCTGTAAAAGCAGAATTCCAGATGTGATACAGTATTTGGAGACTCCGTCCTGGGGCCTCGGAAACCGTATTTGAAGCGGTACAATTCAGTGCACGCTCTCTGTGTGGTCCTAAGGCTTTTTATTAGTAGTTTTGTTTTGATCCGAACATTTCCTCTGAGCTTAGGCATAACAGGCATGTGTATAGCTTGAAGTTTTCCTCTATTGTCTAATCACTGTTTTGCCCTTGCCGGGAGATACTTTCTTGAGCTTTGAGTGAAGTCTTTGTAACTACCTTTAACAGCTAAGTGAGAGCAAGCTGGTAGCTAGCTGATTTGCTGGGTGGGTGTTTGGGTGGCTTGCCGCTTGCTTCCTCTTCGTACCCAGTATTTACAGAACACCAGTTAATCTGTGTCTGTGAAGTTGTCTGTGTGTGCTTTCTAAACTGCAGATGGGCTGACAGTTACCTTAAAGATGCCAGTTCTTTAACATGCCGTTCTCATTTGAGTGGATGGGAGTGGTATGTGCAGCGGAGGGAAGGGGTCTGGCTCGCTATCCAGAGGCATGTTTTATAGCTTGCTTTTAACGTTTTGAGAACTGGAAAAATGGAACAATTCTGTCTATTTGTGAGTATCAGCCACGGGAGAACACACAGCCCAGATCCTTAACAGACTAATTGGAAAAAAGTATTTGGGATTTTGCTTTGTGAAAACCAAAAAGGCTGGAGAGCTTTGTTTTGTTTTGTTTCTGAACACAACAGAAAAATCAGTGGTGTGTGTGTGTTGATATCTCTGAGAATTAACTGCATATGTATATTCCAGTGGCAAAGCAGTAAGAAAATCAAAGTCTGGAGCAGAGAAAGACATTTTATTATGTATTTATTTATTTAAGTTTTAATGTTTGTTTATTTTTGAGAGAGAGAGAGAGAGAGAGAGCGCGCGCGCGCAAATGAGAGAGGGGCCGAGAGAGACGGAGACCCAGAATCTGAAGCAGGCTCCAGGCTCCCAGCTATGAGCACAGAGCCTGACACGGAGCTCAAACCCACGAACCGCGAGATCATGACCTGAGCTAAAGTTGGACGCTTAACTGACTGAGCTACCCAGGCACCCAGGGAAAGACATTTTAAAAACATACTAAATTCCATTTAGGCCATGGCCAGTTAGAAATGTTACGATTGAAATATAAAAACATATAAAGTCAATACATTGTATAACTTAAATTTATACAATTGTACGTCAATTCTATCTCAATTAAAAAGAAAAGTTGCTATCTGAGAGACAACTCCTATAAATGCCCTAACACATTTTTATTTTTAGTGAATGGATTTCCTTGGGTGTGGGGTGAGGGTGGGGGAGTGGAGGAGGGGTAAACTAGTGAAAGGTGGCTTAGCTGGAAATGAGGGCTCTCAGTTTGATAAGCAAAACACATGGTAACTTGGCATAGGTTGGCTCCATGTTCGAGCTCAGAAACAATTGTCCCTTCAGCTTTCCTTTGGGGAGCGTGAAATTAGGAACATGTGTGTGCTGATTAGCAACATGTCAGAGATGAATCATGATTATGGCTTTGGTCTGGTACACAGGCTATGCTTTGGAGTAGTGATTTCCTACCTCCTCGAGCAAATCTCTCTAATTAGCTTAAGATCTCTGGGTCTTTTTGGGCCGACGTGGTAATTGCTGGTGGGAACACACCGGCACTCCCCCAGAGATTGTGTGTTCCCCACTAGACATCCAGAGCCTCGCCTCCCCAAATCAGACAGCTGGCACCCTTAGTTTCTGAAGTTAGTTACATCGAGTTGGAAAGTGAGAGAGAACAGCTCTTGGGGAATGTGGAGAGGAATATCTTGAATAGATCCAGACCTAAGCTGGCTTTGTGATTTATTTTCCTTGTGTTTTGGATTTGCTGGCATTCTCCTCAGCTTACATCACCTGGGGCTTCTCTGCGTTTTGCTGACTTCTCCCTGCCCCCCTCCCCTTTTTCTAGTTAAAGGTTTGAACTGAAGTTAAGTGGGGTCTGAATTTACTTAGGAAAGCCATCTGAACCGAACCTGTACTGAATAAATTGACCCCATGTTCTGCCTCTTGCCTTTACCATGTCCACGGATTACAGGCAAAAATGTCAATCCTGTTGTGCATCTGAAGCCTCATAGAATTATCTGCTATCTTTTAAATCTCATTGACATGCTGGAAACCCAAGGTGGAGGAAAAGGGAAAATAGAAAGTATAAGTTGGCCTTAGTTTTTTAAGTAGTTGCTCAGTTATCTTTATAACAAACAAACCCATTCAGTTCATTTTGATGGATGCTTTTTTTAAATGTTCTTCCAAACTCCGTTCACTAAAACATTACCAGCCTCCTGGTAATGTTTTGGTGAACATTTGGAAGCAGTCTGTTTAGGCCTTGTTGTTGGGCCTTGCCTTCCGTTGGAAGGGGCGACTGTAATTAGCGCAGGTCTTTTCAAAATGCATCTTTCCAAAACGGCAGTTAAGCTACTTTGGAGCTGGATTGGAAATGTTGCTCTGGGAAGTTGGTGTCTTCGATGGACTTAGAATCCCCAAGGGCCCCTCAGGAAATGGGCCTTCGGATGGCCCCTCGTGGCGGTGGGTGGCTGCTGTGCAGGGCCCCTCCCTGTGGCTGTCTTTGTGTCCAGGCCTTTGCTGCTTTGCCATATGGGTGGAGCATGGTGTGGGTTTTGAATTTTATTCCTTGAGAGCACTTATGGGTTATCCTCCCCTCCCCCTTTCCTGAGTAAAGGATGTTTTCACTGCTTCAGTCCCTGTTCACCATAGAGTGTTCGGAGCAGAGCCCCAGGCTCCTGGGGCTGGCTTCTCCTCTAGCATTGGAACACATTAAAAGCTGCCCTCAAGTGCAGCAAATGGGGGTGGTTAATTAACTAAGAATGTGACACCCTGAGGCCACAACATTGGCATTTATAGTTTTTAAGTAACAGGCCACAAACAAGCATTCTTAATTGTAAGCTCATTAAATATCAAAACAGGTATAGTAGCTAAAAACTTTGAATTGTTTACTGAAAAACAGCCCACAAAGCCATTCACCAGCTTTGTTAAGTTGCTCACCCATGTTCCCTTAGTGTGAGTCCGATTCGAAACCCATGAATCACCCTGTCGCACAGAGCTAGGTCCTCTTGGGTTCTTGGTCTGCATTCCCTAGCTTCATCATGCATTTATTCAGTCATTCAGGCACAAAACTAATATATATCAAGGACTGACCATGGGCCAGGGGCCAGGACTGTGGTGCAAGCTTAGGGAAGGAGGAGGGGGTAGGGGGCTGCCCTGATCACTTTGTCTCCAGTCTCTTCCCATCTGACCCAGCCTGAGCACTTACCAGTGATGGGGGTCACTAGGTTGCCCAGTTCCCACCAAGACCATTCCGTAGTCTGCTGGTTAGTGCCTCTGTCACCTTGCCCTGACCTTTCCACCCATCTGCCAGACCCCTGCCCCCCCACGTTTGGATGCTGAGGCTGATCATATCTGGAGATGCCCTTCTGTGAGTGTTCCCCTGCCTACCTCATGTACCCCCATGCTGCCCTCTCTGCTTATGAAGGCAGGAATGCTCCCAGGAATGGTAACATAATTATTTCAAGGTGTTGTGTGCTGTGCAGAGCATTTGCTAATGTGTCACCTCACATAGTCCCACACCTAACTTTCCCAGGAAGTTTAATTCAAATACTTTGTCCAGTAGCTCAGGGGAATGGGGCTCAGAAGGTTTAGAAGCTTGTCTAAGGTCACACAGCTTGAAAGGGGGAGGTTTGAATACACATCTGTACCACTCCAAAGCCCATGTTCTTAACCACTCTTCCCTTCCATGTGTGCCTCAGGCTAGCCTTTGGGAGCACGCATCTAGGATGACAGGATCTGAAGCTACAGCTTGATGGGTCAGTGTTTCACATCTGCTTGCAGCCAGGGAGGAATAGAGGGCAGTGACAAAGTGACCCATCAGTCTGCCCTGGGTGCGGGAAGGGGAAAATGACAGCACACGGCACGTGTGGGACAGTGAGATCTGTTTCATCCATATTACAACCAGAAGTATATGTATGTATTAGCTTTCAATTACTGCCGTAACAAACTGTCACCAATAAGTGACTTAAAACAGCACAAATTCATTATCTTATAGTCGTTGAAGTCAGAACTCAAAAATTAGTCTTATGTGAGGCTGAAATCAAGGTGTTGGTAGGGGTGGCTCCTTCTGGAGCCTCTTTTCTGCCTTTTCTAGCATCTAGAGGCACCTATGTTCCTTGGCTTATGAGCCCCTTCTGTCCCCATCTTCAAAACCAGTAGTGTAGGATCTTTAAATCCATGTCTGCCTGCCTGCCTTCTGCTTCTGTGGCCATCTCTCCTCTGACCTTCCTGTATCTCACTTACAGGGACCCATTTATTACCTTGGGCTCATCAGGATAATTTCTCCATCTCAGGTTCCTTAAACTTAATCCCATCTTCACAGTCCTTTTTGCTGTGTGAAGTAGCACACACAGGTCCTGGGGACCTGTTGTTGTTGTGGGGAGGGTGCTGGTATTCTGTCTAACACAAAGTATAAAGGAAACAGTAGTGCCCTGTGAACTAGTCTGGGCACACCATTTCTCCTGTGGTTTCCCAGGGCTCTGGAGCAGCGGGAGCATTTGAGTGTGAACCGGGGACAGCTTGATGGAGCATCTGTCTGATGCACGTGCTCAGAAGCTGCGCCCCGGATGGCTTCCAAGAGTGACAGGTCTTCCAGTGCGCACAGGAACTAGTACTTCTGATGAAGCTGAGCTCTGTGCTCTATTGCCCCTTGAACTCAAGGACAAGGCTTGGTCACAGGGTCTTTTGGTCTTTGATTTTTTTGTGGAATTAGAATGACCATTTTGCGTGTACATTGGCAGAAGTGCCAAGCCAGTCAGGTGGTGGGGGGGGCGGGTTACTCTACTCCCACCAGGCGAGCATGCAGGTGGGTCTGTGTGTCAGGGACGTGTGATGGAGCTAGATGGACTAAGGCAGGAAGCCCATGGGAGGAGCAGGTCGTGGCTGATGCGAAGGGCAATCTGGGATTTGGAAGTGCTTCCAGAACACAGGCTGAGCAGTAATCCAGTGCCTGGAAGAGTTGGGGGAGGGGGAAGGCGGGGAGGGGTAGTGGCTGAGAAGACAGGCTGGAGCCTCAACAAGAATGTTCTAGGTAGGACAGGGTGCTAGTGGTGGGCTTGGAGCAGAGGAATGAGGGCAGAATTGCACATTAGGCCATCACTTTGGTGGCCAAAGCCCCTTGAGATTAAGACTCAGTTCTGGTTCGTGACCAAAAGTGCCCAGCCATGTAGGAGTTGGATCAAGGTGGAATGCCCTGTGGGTAGTGAATTGATACTGTCTGTAAACCTCACTGTCCTTTGAGGCCAAGCTCACGGGGCCCCCTTCTAAATGGCTCTGGATTCAGTGCAGACCTTACTTGGAAGGATTTAGGTTCTTGTCTGCAAGATATAACACATCTCACGACACTGGGCTGCTTTCCACAGTGCAAGCTCATTGCAAGTGCCCAGTACATACCTGTTAAAAACATGCTGCAACAGGAGCACCTGGCCGGCTCTGTCATGCTCAGTAGAGCGTGGGACTCTTGATCTCAGGGTTGTAAGTTTGAGCCCCACATTGGGTGTAGAGATTACTTTAGAATAAAATCTTCAAAAATAAAACAAAAACCCCCACCATGCTGCAATGGAAGTAGGAGGAGAACAAGAACAAAGTGAAAAGCTGTGAGTCCTACAAGTAAGGTGACTAGTCACTGACTGGTCACTAGGGTCCTGCATATCTCAGAGCATATTATTAAATGAAATGCATTTCCTTTTTGGAAAGTGCTTCCTCTGTATGGCTTCACGTGGTCCTCCTCACACTCCTTTCCCAGGGGAAAGCCATGCAAATTATCTTTTTAGGAAAATAGTGGAGGACACTCCTACCCGGTGGAGTGAAGTGGTTTGCCCTTGGTCCCCAGCGGGAGGATGGAAGGACTAAGATACTTACCTTGGCCATAGACTGTTTTCCTTCCATGATGATCCCTTTTCCTCTCCCTCGTAGTCCAGTTACCCTTCCTTCTTTTGAACTTCTGGTGTGTGCTGTCCTTAGCCTTGAATCATCCTTTGTGAGGTGCTACCTGTGGCATTTCATAAGCTGTATGTTTATTTATGGCAGGCTCTTCACCTAGCTACATACTCCTTGTGTGCCATGCTGAGTGTTCTTGGAGAGTCAAGGTGTGGTTTGAAATTTGTCTGTATATCTTGCATGTGATCCACATACCCAGTTAGTCTCCTTTGAAGGAATGAACTACTTTGCTTCTGAGGACAGGACCAATGGCTGTTTTGTTCACCCCTGTACCTAACATGATGTCTAGCTCATAATAATAATTAACGGTAAGTGATTTTATATCCAGGGAGTTTTTAAGGGAGAAGGGTGTGGTTTTGGGGATTTCCTAAGGGTTTTGGGAAGAGTGCATTTTCTCCTGCCAGGTTGTGTTAGTCTGGTCTTAACCACCTGGAAGTTGGGCAGACTCTGGTGGCACATTGGAGGCATTGTCCCTAAGGATTTACGGAGGCACTTAGGATTTTAATAAGAAAACAACCCTTTCCAAAGTGTTTTAGCTCACAGGAGGAATTCTGGAATCTTGTGCATTTGGGAGAAGGAGGATAGAAACAGGAAAGCGTGGAGAAGGAAGGTGAATCAGAAAGAAGGGGAGCTAGTGGGCTAGGGCACTATGTTGATTTAGATTTTGTTACTGCTTATTTCTCCCTTGAATTAGAATTGTGTGTGTGTGTGTGTGTGTGTGTGTGTGTGTGTGTGTGTCCGTGTCCCTCCCTTTATGCACAGCTGTGCTTTCCTAAGGTCCGTGTTTATCTGAGCTCAGGGATACAGTTTCAGTGGGCATGCCTGGCTTCAGGATAAAAAGCGTGAACATGGCTACAGCATATGGATATGGGGTTGTGGCCTGGGACCCTGGGCTCTGTCAGAAGTGTTCTGCACATCGCGTCTCAGTGTGACAATTGCCCATTAAATACTGGGCTGCCAGCATATGGTTTTCCCCAGCATCCCCTTTGTTAAGTGGAAACTTTAGCTGTGCGGTTAGAATATTTTCCCATCATTTAGCATTTCAGAATTAACTGTTTTTGGAGAATTCTGCAATTAGTGCTGAATGGCACATTTGCAGATTATTACAGAAACAATTAAACCAGAGTCGGCAGATCTGTAGCTGCTCTTTCCCATGATGGATGAGTGGTGGGTTGGGCCAAGGCTGGGCAACGGGAGGATTCCGGTGCCCCCTCTGTGATACTGTAATTAAAGTGGGGAGTCTGGCAGAGTTGTTATCCCTGCTATTAAGAATGCAGATGGCTAACGGCCACATCTCCAAGAGTTAGAGTTAGCCCTTTTAAAGTCTTTTTTCTTCTTCTTTTATGACCCACCCTATAGATTCCAAGCATAGGTATGGATACAGTGAAGAATTTTCTCATTAAAAGTAATGGCTTATTCCCACACTCATTCCCAGTCTTGGAATGAGAAACCTGTTTCCTTAGACTTGAGGAATTGCCTATCTGTCATGGCTTAATAGAGCTTTTGGACGAGAGTATCTGGTAGGCGATTTTATAACCAATCAGTGCTCAAAGCAGATCCAACTGGAGGGGCTCCAGCTGGCAGCTCATGATCTCGCTCCCGATTTTACTGTTAATGAATTATTATTTAACCCCCAAACACAGAACAGCATGCTTCTTTTGTCTTCGGGAAGTGCGTGCTCATGATGCCGTTGGCCTGGCAGTAGGAATCTCCTGGGCTGGAGGGAGGTTGGCAGCCTGTGGGGAAGAAGAGGCACAGAGTGGGTGGGAAGAGTGGTAGATATTGCTCAGTGACTGGCATGACCCTAGGTCTTCGTAATCTTGTGTGCATTTTGACTCCATGGAGATCTGTGCTGGAAAAGCAAATTGGCTTCTGTCCTCATCATGTTGTTTTCCCACAGGGAGTGGGGCCGGCCAGCAGAAACAGTGGACTGCACAACATCACCTTCAGATATGACAGTAAGTAACTGGCTTCACCACTGAAGAATGGGGCCCTTTCTAACTCTCACACAGTCGTGCTCAGTCAAGGGCACTTCAGGTCCTAGGGTTGAGGAATTTTCTGAACCTGCCCAGGTTTATCAATAGAGCTAAAGCAGCTGGCTCCGTCTCATTTAAGCTACTCAAGTATTTGGGAGCTTGGATAGATCAAGGGTCCTCCATAGTGCTGGGAGAAGTTTTGGATGGAGGGAGACCTCCCCTGATTTCTTCAGGAGTAGTCATGTCCTTAAGAACAAAGGCAGATGCCTGTAGGGCCCAGGGGGGGACAAAGCTACTCAAGTGCAAGATGCTAGGCAGCAGCAGGGACTGTCTGATCCAAAGGGAGCACTGGCTTCTCTCCATTCCAGCTTTTGGTGGCCTTGAGGAATTCCCCGAGTGTGGCTAGATGTGATTTCCAAGAAGAGTGAAGGATTTGCATTTTTTGTCTGACCATTTTTTAATACTGTCATCTATTTAAAATTTTTCACACATACAGAATGGGCCAAATGAATGATGCCCCACATTTGCCCAAGGGGCTCCAGTTGGTCATCTCTGACTTAGGCCTAGATTCCAGCTCTGGCTCCCTACCTGTCAGCTGTGAGCTGTGGCAGGTGATTTGACTTCAAGCCTCAGCTTTCACATCATATAAAATAAAATAAAGATTTGGTTCTTCCTCAGCATCAATTTGAGGCTTAAATGAGGTAATGCTTTGAACTGCTTAACTCAGTAGCTGGCCTATGATGTGCACTCAGTAATTGATATCTGTTAATAATAGAAGTCATTCTAACCAGAACACAGCATCTTTTTGGCCCTTTCTCTTCAAGGAAGTCTGACTTAATCTGTCTGAATTGTTTCCTATGGGCAGGGTGGGGTGCATTTTCTGATTAAGCATATAGAATCTCCCCTCAGCAAATGCTTTCATGCCGAAGAAGGTAATTATATGGAATTGTGAGCATTTTAGCCTTATGAGGCATAATTTATATGTAAAAATGTTAATAAGAGGGAGCTTGACTCCTACTTAAGTGACTCCTAACATTTGATTCATCTCTTGGAGAGGGTGGTGAATCCATGTAAATAATAGGTGTGGGTCACAGTGTGGCCTTTGAAATGATCACTGCTAAAGCAAGATTTTTGAGCTCGTGTATACAATCTAATAATTTTAAGATACATATATGTGTGTCAAATTTATGTCCACAGTTGCTGACCTGAGTACTTTAAGTTAACCAATGAGGACTTACATTTGAAACGGACATTTCAAGTTAGTGGTGTGTGTGTGCCTGCTCTGGTAAATGCTGTACTGCTAATGAAAGATTTGCAAGTCCAGGATACTTAATTCAGCTAAGTAAAGACATGTGTAAGAGATCTCTCTTTGAGCTACAAAGTTAATTTCTAATATATGCTCTTGGTCCTGGCAGATCTTGTATTACATTCAAGAGTTCAAAATTTTCCGGTCAGCTGCAAACAAGTATTTGCAGCTCTAATTTAATACGGGGTTTTGTGAAAGAGGATCTGTACCTGTAAAACTTAAAAGTATCTTATTGTTTTCTTCATGGGACTAAATATTTGGCCCACATGCCTGATGCCTGTCTCTTAGTCATTACTTTCTTTCTTACTCTGCAGCATTTAATTAGAATTTAATTCGCAACTCGAATTGACTCCTGAGACATCTGAAGCTCGGTTGCATTTTGGCAAAATGTCTTTTGGGCATAGTTATTTGGTAACCAGAATCCAAAATGTTAGAGTTGCTAATAATTGGATCCAGGTTTGTGTAAAAAATTTATTCATTGTTTTCCATTGAAAAGATATTTCTTTCTCTCTTCCACAAGGAAGTTTCTGTTCTTGGCTCAGTTGACCCATTCTGTTTGAAATTGCTAAGAGCCAATGATCAGGTTTTCACCAAAAGGGTTAAACTGCAAAAATCTCATTTTTCTGCTCCTTTGCCATTTGATGTTACAAAGAAAGGTAATGTCTTGCCATTAAGTCAAAACGAATCTCTTGGGTCTCCACGCCTCCTTTCATTTTGCATTTCTTGTTTCTTCTTTGGGCCCTGAGGGGGTAATGCTGGAGTCTGTTGTAATACATTTTCTTAATTCTTTGACTTTATATTTGCATAATTAATTCTATTTACAGAAACCTGGAGAGTGCTAATTTTGGCATTAGGAATGAACAAAGGGAAATAAAAACATTTTATGCTTTTGTTTTCATGCATCCTTTCCTAACGGCTGTTTCAGTGAGAGGTTTTTGTACATGAAAATGTTAGAAATTGACAAGTATGGTGGGATTTTTTTTTTTTTTTTTTTTATTGGGAAGCTGTTTTCAGCCAGGGATTTTTGCAGGCTAACTACCTCTGATTCACATTTTACTATAGTAGTAATCTCTGTGCTAAGGATAGAATCGCAAGAGCCCTGCATGAGCCAGGCTGCTTTCTGTGCTGACGCCGGGCTGGTCAGCAGCGGAATCCTAAGCCACCCAGCTGGCCTCTTAACGGCAAAACATCTCCTCATCTGTACAGTGGGTGTTAAGCCAGATGTTTAAAGAAACATTTTTTTCCTATTCTAAAATTCTCTTCTGCACCCATAGAACACATGTTGAATGCTTCAAGAGTCAATTTTCATTAGAAGTAGAATTTGGTTTTATTAATTATTAACATCTTTTCAATGGAAGTCGTATTGGGGGCGCCTGGGTGGCTCAGTCGGTTGGGCAGCCGGCTTCGGCTCAGGTCATGATCTCACGGTTCGTGGGTTCGGGCCCCGCATCAGGCTCTGTGCTGACGGCTCAGAGCCTGGAGCCTGCTTCGAATTCTGTGTCTCCCTCTCTCTCTGACCCTCCCCTGCTTGCGCTGTCTCTCTCTGTCTCTCAAAAAGAAATAAAAGACATTTAAAAAAATTAAAAAAAAAAAAAAAGAAATCGTATTGAAATGTAGAGGTGGCTGCTTTTTAAGCAAATGGAGTTTCCGGGAGGGGGTGCAGTTAGGCAAGAAAGCAGGGCACAAAGCTGTGTGAGGGGTGGGAGTTACCCAAGCTGGGGGTGCATTATGGTGCATATGTGTTGAATTTTAGTAAGAAAAATTTTTAAAAGATGTATATTATGTGCACATTAAAAGGGTTGGAAGTATGTCTTTTAGAAGTTGATAGTAGTTACCTCCTTGTGGTGGGAGGGTGTGGATGACTTCTACAGTTTTCTTATGTTTTTTATAATTTTCAAATATCCAGGGAAGGTCTTTAGTGATGAAAATGGGAATTGTGTGGTATGATGTACAGCAGGAGTGTGCAGCAGACTCACCAAGCCTAGAAAACAACCTCTGACTGCTTCACCTTAAAGAAAAACACCCTGACTTTGGAGGAGTAATAAGTAGTTTTGAACATTTGCTGGAGCTGAGGACCTTTTGCAGCAGACACCAGAGGATTTTCCATTTTATTTAAAATTTTTTTTTATTCATTCTTGAGAGACAGAGACAGCATGAGGAGGGGAGGTTGAGAGAGAGAGGGAGGTAGAATCAGAAGCAGGCTCCAGGCTCTGAGCTAGCTGTCAGCACAGAGCCCGATGTGGGACTCGAACCCATGAACCGTGAGATCATGACCTAAGCCGAAGTCGGATGCTCAACCGACTGAGCCACCCAGGTGCCCCAGGGTTTTCCATTTTAATCATTGAGAAAGAAATGGAGATGAAACAGTGTAAAAATTGTGAGTTGTGGGGGTCCCTGGGAGTTGTTAAGTGTCCAACTCTTGGTTTCAGCTCAGGTCATGATCTCACAGTTTGTGAGTTTGAACCATGATCCATGACAGTGCAGAGCCTGGTTAGGATCTTCTCTCTCCCTCTGTCCCTGCCCCTCCTGTCTCTCTTTATCTCTGTCTCTCTCAAAATAAATAAAATAATGAATAAAAATTTTTAAAAAATTGTGAGTTGGTGCCTGCCAAGGAGGGCCAGTGGTTCTCCCTGCCTGAGTGGCCAGAACAGCCCACGGCCATTCTCTGGAGTCCCAGGCTGAGTCTGACTGGAAGCTTCTGGCAGCTTTTGAGGATTCTATAGACTTTAAAGGTGTGTGTAGCAATACTAGGTGTCACAGCTGCATTGACACATGGCAGCAAGTGATGTCCTCAGGCAGAATCAGAGATCTTCATTGGTTGAGTAAAGTGGACCTTTTCAGATCTAGTGGGCATCATGGGTGTCCTTGATAACATGGTGTTTTACCTTTGAGATGCGAGTTAACATTGAAGGTGCTTTGCTCATCAGGAAGTTGGTTAATAGCTTTTGCAGGTACTAATTGGATTGTTTTAACTGTCTTGCTGTGAGCCACTCCCCCGTGGGTCCTATCCTATTATTTCCTTTCCCAGCTCACTTTGCCTCCAATGTTTCTTCTAAAAACAAGCCCCAATATTTAGCCATTGGTTTTGTTTCAGATCACTCTCTAATGCTGAAAACTGATTGAAGCGATGTAAATAATTATTGATTTAGGCAAGATGTCATAACAGTAAGAAAAAGTTAATGCCAGATACATAGTCAAACTCCAGACTGTGTCTGATTCTCTCCTAATGCTGTCCTAGAAGTTACCTCGAGGGTTGGGTGGTAGTGCTGGTGCTATAAATAAATCCCACGACTGCATCTTATAGTTTCCCAAATAGTCACACTTTACTGTCATATTTGGGCTTTTGAGGCACACGTCTTTAAACAGAATGAATTTGGCTGCCTCTAGACGGCTCTGTTTAATTTGAGAAGACGAACCTAGAAATAAAAAAATTGTAAAATTTAAAGTTTTAATCTAACTGTTTTTGTTCTCTCAACTCTCTAGACTGCACCACTTACTTGAATCCAGTGGGGAAGCATGTGATCGCTGATGCCCAGAACATCACCATCAGTCAGTACGCTTGCCATGACCAAGTGGCAGTCACCATTCTTTGGTCCCCAGGAGCCCTTGGTGAGTGGTTAAAATGGAGTCCACCATGTGGCCTGTGTGGGTTGTGACGAGTGCAAGGGACCCAGTGTGACAACCTCCAGGGGCCAGGCATGTCTTGACATATGTGTAGCGTAGGTGTGCTAGGGTTTCCTGCTTTGTTGCGTATACTTGCTGGGCATGTACAGAGCTTGATGCGATGCCCTGTGGCTATCTTTTGTTCCCTTGACTATTTCTGAGAGAGATAGGGGTTTGAAAACTAATAGTGAATGGCAGTAAATCATGCTGAGGCCTTAGCCTTTGGATCTCAGCAGTAGTCTGGAGATAGGTGACCTGTCCAAGGGCATCATGGCTTCAGCATCCAGCATTGGCCGTCCGTATGCCCACATGGATATCCAGGCCCAGTGCTAGCACATGTTGTGAATTTACAAGAATATCCCAGTATTCATAAGACCCCATAAAATCAATAATTTTTTTAAATGTTTATTTTTGAGAAAGAGAGAGTGCAAGTGTGCAGGGAAGAGCAGAGAAGAGGCAGAGAGGGGGACAGAGAATCCAAGGTGGGCTCCATGCTGACAGCAGCAAGCCTGATGCAAGGCTTGAACTCACTAACCATGAGACCTGAGCCAAAGTCATATGATCAACCAACTGAGCCCCCCAGGTGACCCTAAAATAAATAATTTTTAAATCTTGGCAACTAACTGAATTTATGTAAACCCTGCGGGCTGAAAAAAATTCAAAATGAAGAAACAGAAAAAAGCAAACCCATATTATCTGGTCAGATTCAGGTAAGGGCAGAGTTTGCTTGTCTTCCTTAATGAGTTGATGGTATTCCAGAGAGGATGGGATAGCTGGGTGGGGGACATGGTCAGGGCCCATTTCTTCAGATAGGACTGGGTGTGAACCCAGATTTTACCTTCCACAAGAGGCCGCTAGGCCTTGCTGAGTCCTGGCTTCCCCATTTGTGATGTGAAGGTGACCGACTGCCTCCTGGTCTTTGTAAGATTTACACACACACACACACACACACACACACACACACACAGTAAATTTCTAGAAAGAGATCTTTTTTTTTTGAAGTTTTTATTAAATAATCTGTGTACCCAGCGTGGAGCTCGATCTCACGATCACGGAGATCAAGAGTCGTCCAATTGAGCCAGCCAGCCATCCCTAGAAAGAGCTCTTAAAAAACAGTGGCTACTGGAACACCTGGCTGGCTCAGTCGGTAGAGCATGCAACTCTTGATCTTGGGTTGTGAATTCAAGCCCCATGCTGGGTGCAGAGATTACTTAAAAATAATATCCTTAGGGGGCACCTGTCGGTTGAGTGTTTGAGTCTTAATTTCAGCTCATGATCCCAGAGTTGTGGGATCCAGCCCTTAATTGGACTCTGCACGGAGTGTGGAACCTGCTTAAGATTCTCTCTCTCCTTCTGCCCCTCCCCTCTGCTGTGCATGCTCGCTCTCTCTCAAATGAAAAACCATAATAATAAAATCTTTAAGGAAAAAAAAAATCAGTGACTACTGTTATCATCATCAAAACCTGGTCCTCAAACCTATTTCTTTGACATTGCCACTGAATCTTAGAATTAAAAAAAAAAAAAAAAAAGAAATCTGGCTAGGGGAAAAGTAAAATAAAGTCTGGATTTCTTAATCTGAACAGGATAAATCTCAGAAAAACCAGACTGCAGGAGAGGTGAGTACAGAGTGAGGGAGGATATAGATCAGATCCAGGGGCCTGACTCATTTATCCGTGTAAATACTGCTGGGTCTGAACCCAGTGGGTTTTCCAAAAATAACATTATCTTAACATTTAAAGATAAAAACATTCTCTGTGGATAAACGGGAAGTGGTCATTCCATGTAAGGCTATACTGTTGAGGGGTTAGCTTGATAAATTATAGGCTCCTTCTTTAGCAAGTGAAGAATGGGAGCTGGTGGTTGGACAACTAACAGGTGGCGCAGTGAGGGCAGAATGTGGTGCTTTTCCTGCATGGCAATTTGTGGGTGGACAAGTTCTATCTGTTTCTCTCAGGTTCTATCAGGTTCTATCAAGGAAACTCCTAGGGTGCCTGGGTGACTCAGTTGGTTGAGTGTCCAACTTCGCTCAAGTCATGATCTCTTGGTTTATGAGTCTGAGCCTCACGTTGGGCTCGCTGCTGTCAGCATGGAGCCTGCTTCAGATTCTCTGTCTCCTTCTCTCTGACCCTCCCCCGCCCGTGCTTTCTCTCATAAATAAACATTAAAAAAAAAAAACTCCTTGGTTGACAGAAAAGCATATGGGTTAAAAGCACGAGCTTAGGACCAGCTTCAACTCAGGTCATGATCTTGTGGTTTGTGGGTTTGAGCCCCACATTGGGCTCTGTGCTGACAGTTCAGAGCCTTGAGCTTGCTTTGGATTCTGTGTCTTTCTGCCTGTCCCCCGTTTGCACTCTCTCTTAAAAATAAACAAACATTAAAAAAAAAATGTGCACCAGCTTAAAGCCAGACACTCCTGGGTTTGAATTCCACATCTGCCATTTAATTCCTGTGTGATCAAGTCATTCACTGTCTCTGTACCTATTTCTTCATCTGTAAAATTAGGATAATACCTTTCTCCCATGGATGCTAGGAGGATTAATGAATTTTAAATGATGAGAAGGAGCAAATATGTTCCTTCATGGGAAGGTGCTCTGTAAAACTGTTAAACGTGTCACTATAAGTCATTTGGAGTGTTGTGATAAGGGTGTTACTATGATAGAAGGTTTACATTTGCTGCCTTTACCCCCACTTCCCAGACTTGGCAGAGTGGTTTTTTCATGCTGATCTCTTAAAAAAAAATAAGGACTATGGGCTCCTGGCTGGCTCACTTGGTTAAGCATCTGACTCTTTTTTTTTTTTCTTAATGTTTTATATATTTTTGAAAGAGAGAGAGACAGCATGAGCAGGGGAGGGTCAGAGAGAAAGGAAGACACAGAATCCGAAGCAAGCTCCAGGCTCTTAGCTAGCTGACCGCATAGAGCCGGACGCGGGGCCCAAACGCACAAACTGCGAGATCATGACCTGTGCTAAAGTTGGATGCTCAACCAACTGAGCCACTCAGGTGCCCCCGAAGCATCTGACTGTTGATTTCGGCTCAGGTCATGATCTCGTGTCGGGCGCTATGCTGATAATATGGAGCCTGCCTGGGATTCTCTGTCTCTCTCTGCCCCCATTTGTGTTTTCTCTCTAAATAAACAAACTTGAAAAAAACATTAAAAAAAATGAATGAAAAATAAGGACTGGAACTACCTACTCCTACCTCAGCTGATGAATTTTATGAAATAATGAGATACACAGTCTTTAATCATATTAATCACCCAGCTTTTGTTAAACAGGAATTCTAGGGACATGCTTTGAATTAAATCTTGATATAAATAATAAGGATTTATTTAATAGATTTTTTTTTAATCTCAAAAGGTAAGTTTCTATGAGATCTACTAACTAGTTGCTGGTCAGAGACTTTGGATCTTGTTATGTCTGAAATCTTGGGCTATGGGTCAGCTGGCTCTCACCCCCCACAGGAAGCTTTAAACTTGAAATACAGTACAGCAGAGTCAGTACCTGCACACTATAAATGTGACCCCTGAAAATGTGAAGCTCAAATTGTAACTCCTTTGCCCTACTCACCATAAAATATGTGTTCTTCATCAAATAATTATAGGATTAGAGTAGCTTTTTGAAAAAATTTCCTTGTTGTTTGCCATCAGAACTTTTCCCACCTGTTAATTGCATCCTATGTCATTACTTTTGCCCTGGGAGGGGAAGGGTTGAAATTGTCTCCTTGTTTAGTGTTCAGAAAGAATGCGAAATCGATACCGCGCCAGTTGAGGCCGGCTTTGGGAATCTCCAGCTGCAGTCGAACCCCTCCAGTCTCCAAGGGATGCAGAGTGCTGGTACTGGCTCTTGTGATCAGCGGAGCTTAATCCTCAGGTGGCGGGAGGCTGGGCCGGGTGCCTTTCAGCGGCACTGTGGGCATCTAGGGGCCTCTGAGGGCTGTATGAAGAGCACACACTGGGCACCGCTTGGGAGTCTGCCTTTCAGGCATGATTAGAGCAAGAACTTTGTAAATCACATAGGCATTCTGAGCTATTCCAAGCCTAGAAACTTCCCCCTGGGTGCAGACACACACTTTGTGAATTACTCGGGTGAACCATACCAGCAAAATATAGGACAAAAACTTAAAGCAGAAATATGATTTACAGGGAGTCCCTAGTCAGCATTGTGAATTATCATCAGCTGAATACACTCTGTGTCATGGCCTAGAAATTGTGTATTCCACTGTAGATTTTTAGGATCAATTGTGACTTGAGCCTGTATATTTGAACCCTAATGTCACAAAGGCAATGGGCATTTGTGAAATAGCTGGCTGGATTAGAGTTAATTAATTAGTAATGATGGGACAGAGAAAATCACCTGGTCTGTACCAGAGGAATGCAGGGTGTGTGGCTTTCCTTTCTGTAAGACTCAGATGTGCCAGCCAAAGTAAGAATTCCTTAAACTCTGTTGTGTAGGTAGAAAAAACGGCAATCTTGGAGGTAGGAAAGTGTGTTCAAAAGTAATTAGGTCGGCTTTTAATAAAAGCATTCTGCTCTGCTTAGGCATCGAATTCCTAAAAGGATTTCGAGTAATACTGGAGGAGCTGAAGTCAGAAGGCAGCCGGTGCCAACAACTGATTCTAAAGGACCCGAAGCAGCTCAACAGTAGCTTCAAAAGAACTGTAAGTCACACGTGGGGAATGTGCCCCTGAAGACATGCCATTGTTTTGGGGGTCTGAATGGTCTATTGAATGTCTGTGAAACCGGAGAAGGAGGGGCTGTGGAGTCCACCCCTCCTGCCAAGGTGGGTGAGAAACAGCTTGGCAACACCCTGAGCCTGCTCCACACCCAGAGAAACCCTCCAGCACCTCACGCTGGTAAACACATCTCTCAGGTTACATGTCCTGGAAGGTGGCTTTGTGCGCTCAAGAGTATGTGGTACCTCTCCACCAGCTTTGAGGTTCCGCGTTCACCAGCTAGGGCTCCTTTGCCAGAGCACAGGCGGCATTGTCGATCTTTATTTCAGTTAGGGATCCCAACCTAAACTTTGTCCAGAAAATTGCCCTCAGCTCTGGAGCAGTGTCTGGGTGACTCTCAGAGAGGACTGAAGGTCCTTTGTGTAGGTGTGCGCGTGTGGGGGTGGGGGTGGGGGGTGGGGGGGTAATTTCTTCATGATATCATGTCTGTTTTTATTCCCTTTTAGGGAATGGAATCTCAACCTTTCCTGAATATGAAATTTGAAACAGATTACTTTGTGAAGATCGTCCCTTTTCCTTCCATTAAAAATGAAAGCAATTACCACCCTTTCTTCTTCAGAACCCGTGGTGAGTATGGCCTTTCTTGCCTGGTTCCCAAGAGGAGACTGCTCTGGATTCTAATGACTTTTAAAGAAATATATTCAAGAACACACCAAATACTGGTATGACACCAGCATAGTGAGGAGAAAAGCATCCAGGAAAAGTATACAGAAAAGAAATTCTTAGAATTAGGATTTGGCCTAGGCAGTATTCACCTAAACAGAGACATCCATTTTAGGGCTGTTCAACAGTCAATGTTGACCCTTGATTCCTTTTTTTTTTTTTTGAGATGTTGTAAGACAGCCATATATTAAAACCATTTAAGGGAAATAAAAAGAGCAGGAATAAAAAGTAGAAGTTGAATTTTGGGGTAAAGGGTAGAGCATGAAATAATTCCATCTCTTACCAGTCGTCAGGAAGGTGGCTTCTGTAGGTAATGCCTATTTTCAAGATTACATTAAGAAAATAAAGCAGTAACCCTGAAATTGCTTCTTTCTGGAAAGTTTGTTTAATGTCTACATGTCAAGCTCTGTGCTTTTTTTTTTTTTAATGTTTATTTTTGAGAGAGATAGAGCATGAGCAGGGGAGGGGCAAAGAGAGAGGGAGACACAGAATCCAAAGCAGGCTCCAGGGTCTGAGTTTTCAGCACAGAGCTTGACACGGGGCTTGAACTCACAAACCTCATGAGATCATGACCTGAGTTGAAGTTGGACACTTAACTGACTGAGCCACCAGGCACCCCTAAGTGCTTTCTAAACACTGACTCAGTTTACCCTTATTCCAACCCTTCAAGGAATTTAATCCTTCTATGTTCACATATTAGATGTGGAATTACACATCCAGAGATTAAAGAGCCTGGTGGGAGCTGGGATTTGAACCCAGAAATCTGCCTCTGGAGTCCACACTCTCTAGCCAGCCATGCTGAGTTCCCTTTTCCATCTGTTCTGTGCATGGTGTGGTGTGTCTTTCTTTAACCTGAATTGGTGCTTTTAGATTGGGTGCCCAGGCATCCTGAAACCTGCCTTCCTGTCCAGGCCTTCTGTCTGGCCTACCAGACCCTGATGGTCAGCTGTCCGGCCAACTCAACAATCCTCCCTATGTGGTTCAGTTGCTGTCCTCTGTGATGCTTTTGTTTTCATCTGCAGAATTCATACTATGGTTGTTTTCTTTTTGCCTTTCTTTTCTCTTTGTTTTAAACTGTATTTTCTGTGCAGCAAAATTATTTTATAACGGCTTGGTCTCATTTTCTTAATTAAAATATGATTCCATAGGGCAAAGACTATGTGCATTTTACATCTCAGTCCCTTACACAGAGCCAGTTAGAGGATTCAAATATGTTTATGCAAAGCTTGCCTTAATCAGAACTAGCATAATTTAAGAAGAAGTTTTCCCATCGGAATTGATGTGTTTGTCTGAGGGTGAGGCGGAGGCAGGAGATGCATTTATCACCATTTCAGTGCCGTGTGATCTTGATGCTGCCTTTGATTTTCTTGGCAGTATATGGACATTTTCCAGAGGGTTCTCCCTGGTTTAGCAGCATGGCATATTGGACTGGCTGTTCGGCCCTTCTCTTGTGTTTTTACACATTTAAGTCCTGTTTCAAAGCTCTACTGCCTAGTTTTCAGTTCTGGTGCCACTATTTAGTAGATGCCTGGATGCCATTTTTAGACCCCATCGAAAGTATTTTAAAATATTTATTTACATATTTATTTTTGAGAGAGCGTGTGTGTGCACACATGAGTGGGAAGTGGGGGGAGGAGAGAGAAAATCTGAAGCAGGCTGTATGCTGTCAGCACAGAGCCCAACGTGGGGCTCAAACTCACGAGCCCTGAGATCATAACCTGAGCCAAAGTCAGACACTTAACGGACTGAGCACCCAGGAGCCCCCAAAGTAGAAGGCTGGCCAAGGCAGTCACTAGGATCACTCCAAAGTGTTCTTGTGCCTCAACACCTGTGCAATGGAGCAGGGCTGGCGTCATTTCTGTTTACAGCTGAAACAGAGCCTCCTTGTCACAGTGGCCTGAACACAGTCCCTCTGGTCTTGAAACTATGTAATGCGTGACAGCTTTAAAAGGTTAGGTGACTTTACACTGTTTCCATTTATTTGGCAGAAAATGAACTGCATTAATATTTTTATATTGTACAATTTAAATTTTCATAAGATATAACTGCCCTGTACCGGAAATCATTGCTCAATTGATGTATTTTATACTTTTACCAGCAGTACCCAGTGCCATATGTTTACATTTTATTGGTTTATTGCATGAGGAAAATGTCAAGCGGTACTAAAACTAAAAATATACATCTTTCTTAATAGCCTGCGACCTACTTCTGCGGCCGGACAACCTGGCCTGTAAACCCTGTAAGTAGAGCCATTCCTGTCTGTCAAGTCTTGCCAGCACAGTAGAGTCGGGGCGGCCTCTGGGTGCTCACTCCGGTCCTTCCTCTTCCCAGTCTGGAAGCCTCGGAACCTGAACATCACCCAGCACGGTTTGGACATGCAAGTGTCCTTTGACCACGCGCCACACACCTTTGGCTTCCGTTTCTTCTATCTTCATTATAAGCTCAAGCATGAAGGGCCCTTCAAACGAAAGACCTGTAAACAGGTGAGCTGCCATGTGTACATTAAGGAATATATGTTTTAAACCTTTTTAATGTTTATTTTTGAGAGAGAGACAGAGCATGAGCAGGGAAGGGGCAGAAAGAGACAGAGACACAGAAGCTGAAGCAGGCTCCAGGCTCTGAACTGTCAGCACAGAGCCTGATGCAGGGCTTGAACTCGTGAACCGGGAGATCATGACCTGAGCCAAAGTCGAATACTTAACTGACTGAGCCACCCAGGGATCCCAGAAGTACTACATGTTTTAAAGTGAGCCCTGGGCCCCTGGAGTCTGGGTGGTTCAACATAACATTAGGCTTTGACTCTCAGCAGTTGGTAGATATTCCAGCATGTTCTATCTCAGGGACATCCTCACTGTACCCCAGTTATCTATACCCCAGCTATCCCTGTGGTGATGTAGCCTGGAAAAGGCATTACCAGGAAACCAAAAGAATTAAGTGTTTCTAGTTCCTTCTACTATGTTTTAAACATTAATTGGGTGCTCATGGTGTGCCAGTCACCATGCTCTATGCTCACTGAATCCTTACAACTATATGCCCACTTTACAGATGGGCAACCTGAGGCTCAGGTAGTCACCTAGCTCGCTCAAGGTCACACAGCCAGTCAGTAGGAAAACCACATTTAGGAGCCAATCCAATAGGATTTCAGGAGCCTACTGATTTTACACATAGGCCAAAGTCAATTAGGAGCTCAGCAGCCAAGTTCTTAAACTGAGGGTGGTCAGCAAGAGGGGGAGATGTTTGGTGCAAGTGCACAGGACTGCTAGGCTGCCTCTAGTGAGCACCAGGAGAGGGTTTTGGTCAGGATGGCAGAAGCTAGTGCCTTCCTGGATGTGTTCCTATATCGTCGAGTTTTGTTTTCCTGTGGGCTCTCACCTGTGTCATTGACCTTCCTTGACCTTCTGCTCAAGTTAAAATTACAGCACATAAAACGTGCACAGACATGGGCAGATAATTTTCTTCCTCACCCTTTCAATAAGTAAAGAGTATTCTAACTAGCTTCTTTGTCTTCAGATGAAATATGTCTGCTGAGGGCATCACCAGCTAAATTTAGACTATGGGTGTGAGGGGAAGGGGGAGGGGGTGGTCCTGGGCTCTCCTGGGCCTTTTTATCAGAGTGAAGTTGTAGCAGTGAACACATAGCAGATACACGCGGTAGCTTTCTGACCTAATGCGTTCTGAACGCAATTAAGACTGGTGGCCTGTCTCCTTTCGCTCTAGGGGGAAAGAGCAGTCCCGATGACCTTCATCCAAGAAGTGAGTTTCAAAAGTGTTGTTTTGTTTCTTTGCAGGAGCAAAATACAGAGACAACCAGCTGCCTCCTTCAAAATGTTTCTCCTGGAGATTATATAATTGAGGTATGTATAACTCTAGAAAGCCCTGTTATTAATTCTACAGAATGAATCTAGTTCATGTAGAATTCCAGCTGTTTACAACAGTAAAATTTCAAGCCATGAAGGGTGTGTGTACGATTATATTTTTACATGGTCTTTAACATGCTTTTTCAAAAGTTCATATGTAATCAATCTTTGATTTTTCTCATTCAATATTTCAAATAGTTCATATAAATATTTTATGAAAATAGAGAGTTCATGACTTAGAATTTCTATACAGCATTCCTTTGAAGGGAAGGAGGAAATTCCTCCTTTCTTCCTTGGGTTCTTCTAGCTGTTTTAGGAATTAAACTGACATGAGACAGATTATGGGGAGAAAAAAACCAGAGTCTTAGTGTGCAGAGAGGACCAATAATGAAATTGAGACTCAAAGAAATGACAGACGCAGGTGTAGTTTTTATACTTTTTAAACAAAGAGATACTAAATTAGTGAGGATTGACAGGATAAAGAAAATAGGGGGCGCCTGGGTGGCTCAGTCGGTTAAGCCTCCGACTTCGGCTCAGGTCAGATACCACGTTCGTGGGTTCAAGCCCCGCGTCGGGCTCTGTGCTGACAGCTAGCTCAGAGCCTGGAGCCTGCTTCCGGTTCTGTGTCTCCTTCTCTCTCTGCCCCTCCCCCTCTCATGCTCTGTCTCTCTCTGTATCAAAAATAAATAAAAAAAATAAATAAAACATTTAAAAAAGTCTTAATCTAAAAAAAAAAGAAAATAGATGTTTGAGAGCTTTACTTAGTAAGGAATTCTAAGTGGGAATTAGGCTGAGGTAATAAATTAGAAAAAAGTAATAAGGTTTATTTCTACAGCTTTCTTGATTTTCAAGTCCCTATCTCAGACCAAAAGGGTGTTGTTTTTACTTGTTTGTACAGTGAGGGTATTTGTTATATGGGAGATCTATTTCCTGCTTTCAGAGGGATGGAGGGAGAGAGTCTGAGTATCCTTGCTTATTCCCCAAGTAGCTTCATTTCAAAGTATTTATCACTAGGACATTGTGGTACCTACCAGGACAACCTGCCCTGGGCCCCTACACCTTCATACTACAAAAATATGTTTTTAAATTTAAAAATCTTTTAGTGGGACGCCTGGGTGACTCAATTGGTTGAGTGTCTGACTTTTGGTTTTGGCTCAGGTCATGATGTCACAGTCCTGGCATCGTTCCCTGCACTGACAGTGTATGGAGCCTGCTTGGGATTCCCTCTCCCTCTGCCTCTCCCTCTGCCTCTGCCTCTGCCTCTGCCTCTGCCTCTGCCTCTGCCTCTGCCTCTCCTCCCTCTCCCTCTCCCTCTCCCTCTCCCTCTCCCTCTCCCTCTCCTTACCCTACCCCTCCCCCTCTCACATTCACTCTTTCTCTCTCTCAAAATAAATAAAAATTAAAAAATAAAAAATTTAGAAATAAAACAGAAAGCAAAAGTTCTCCCCATTATACCTGCCTATCCCTCTCTATGTTTCTGTTATTTTCTGTATAAATATACATGAAGTTCTAAATACCTCAGAAAAAAGCATGCAAATGATATATATTTTTATTCTTTTATTTAATGTTTTAATTTATTTTGAGAGAGAGAGAGACACACAGAGTGCAAGCAGGGGAAGGGCAGAAAGAGAAGGAGACACAGAATCTGAAGGAGGCTCCAGGCTCTAAGCTGACAGCACAGAGCCTGACACAGGGCTCGAACTTGTAAGCCAAGAGATCATGACCTGAGCTGAAATTAGACACTCAACTGACTAAGCCACCCAGGCGCCCCTCTTCTTTTATTTTAGATTACTTTTTTAGTATCAAACATACTATAAAAATAGGAGTAAAACAAAAATAGAAAAAAAAAGAAAAATAGAAAAGGAAATAAAAATTTTCCCATAGTCCCACTATTCAGAGAAGCCAACATGTCTCAACATTTTGGGAGAAAGACAGGTTGTATGACTTGGAAGCTGTATGTAGTTTTGAACTGACACACCCTCTTAAAGCATTAATGGGGACCCCGTAAAATTAGTGGTAGGATGCCGCTGTAATCGAGGGTTGTTAGAGTGTGGAACTCACCAACTGAATTCATCAGTGAATGAACCACGTTTGATTTATGAAAGGGAAGGTAATGAGGGTGAGGGTTTTGAGTTGGTAAAGCACAGATGGATCTGACTTACTGTCTAGTTCTGGCTTGTATGTGACCATAGACAGCAGCGCTCCTTCCTCCTGCCCCCTGACTGTCCATAGATGGAAACATGAATGAAATCTGTTGAGATGTTATCACTTTCATAAAATAATGACACAGCATCCTCTGATTTACAGCTCGTGGATGACACTAATACAACAAGAAAAGTGATGCATTATGCCTTAAAGCCAGGTATGAATTTTAAAAAACATATTCTGTTAAAATGTTGGCTCAGGACTACAGCAGACCATGCTATTTGATACTTTCTGTACTTCATGGTTTACAAAATTAAAACATAGCATTTGAGCTCTTGTCTTTTAAAACAATGTTCCATTGGGGCACCTGGGTGGCTCAGTCAGCTAAGCATCTGACTCTTGATTTCGGCTCAGGTCATGATCTTGGCTCGAGTCCTGATTTCACGGCTTGTGAGACTGAGCCCTGCATCCCCCCATGTCAGACCCGGCACTGACAGTGCGGAGCCTGCTTGGGATTTTCTCTCTCTCTCTCTCTCTCTCTCTGCCCCTCCCACTCTCACATGTGTGTGCACACTCTCTCAAAATAAATAAATAAACAAACTTAAAAACAATAAAAATAAAAGCTATCCCATCAAAGCTGACTTTCCTTCCAGTCTAATGTCAATGCCTGAAAAACTGACACCAGTGTGGTCGGTGTGTATTTTTGTGTGGCTGGGATTAAATAGCCTCTTGTCCTTGGGGAAAAAGTGGGAGGCGAGGTTTCCTTGGGCAGAATTCTTACACACAGGTATTTACTGTCCCACCAATTCTAACTATTGTATTCTACAACCCTTTATTTAAAAAAAATTTTTTTTACTTTTTTTTTTTTTTTTTTTGAGAGACAGAGAGAAACAGAGCATGAACAGGGGAGGAACGGAGAGAGAGGGAGACACAGAATCCGAAGCAGGCTGCAGGCTCTGAGCTAGCAGTCAGCATATAGCCTGATGTGGGGCTCGAACCCACAAACCCTGAGATCATGACCTGAGCCAAAGTCAGACTCTCAACCAACTGAGCCACCCAGGTGCCCCTACAACCCTTTAAAAGGAACCATTTTATAATCTCCAGACCAGTACTAGAGAAATGTGGTTAAGGGGTCCTAGAATCTGTTACACAGCTTAGGTTTAATAAGGGAAGAGGGGAGTAGGAGAGGGCCTGGGTGGCTCAGTCGGTTAAGTGTCCAACTTTGGCTCAGGTCATGATCTCATGGCTCATGAGTTTGAGCCCCGTTTCAGGCTCTGTGCTGACAAAGCCTGGAGCCCAGATTCTGCTTCGGATTCTGTGTCTCCCTCTCTTCCTGCCCCTCCCCCACTTGCGCGCGCTCTCCCTCTCCCTCTCTCTCTCTCTCTTAAAAATAAATAAACATTTAAAAAAATATTTTAAGAGCCTCCTGGGTGGTTTAGTCAACCAAGCGTCTGGCTTTGGCTCATGTCATGAGCTCACGTTTCATGAGTTCGAGCCGCAAGTTGGACTCTGTGCTGACAGCCCAGAGCCTGGAACCTGCTTCAGATTCTGTGTTTCCCTCACTCTCTGACTCTCCCCTACTCGAACTCTGTCTCTCTCTTTCTCAAAAATAAGGATTAAAAAAAGTTTTTTAATATTAAAAAGAAGAAGAGTGGGGTGGGAGATTTCCCTTTGACCTTGTGCCACTTAAGTTTCAAGCCTCTTCTCTTTGGAATTTCCCAGCACATTCCCCGTGGGCAGGGCCCATTAGGGCTGTAGCCATCACCGTGCCTCTGGTTGTCATCTCTGCATTTGCCACCCTCTTCACTGTGATGTGCCGCAAGAAGCAACAAGGTATCGCTCTGTGTGGTATGTTCCCCCCAGGTTGGCAGGACCGCAGCCAACAGAGGGAGCGTGGGAGCCCTTGGTCCTGCCCATAGTGGGCATCTGGGAAGCCACATAGCTCCTGTAGCTCTAGCATTTAAACCTTGACTTTTAACCTCAGGAGCTATGAACACGAAGTTGTGATTGTGTTCTCAAATTCAAGATCGTAAATTCAAAAACATTAAAGGAAGTTTAAAGGTGTGAGTAAGGGTAGAGGTGGGGCTCCATCCCTTCTAAAAGTCAGGTGTTGGGAAGGAGCTTCCTGGGGGAGCTTGGAAATGTTTGATCTGAGTGGTGGTTGCATAGGCATATACTTAGATAAAAATTTATTGAGACGTACTTTTAAGAGTTATGTACTTTATAAGTTATACCTCAATAAAAGGGTTTTTTCTCCCCCCACCCATTTTGTTTAAGAAGGTCAGCTGCCAGGGCTTAATTGGTCTGGTAGTTGCGCCAGCGCTCTGCTGGCCGGGGTGGTACCTGCAGTTTTCTCAGCTTACCTGAGGGCAGTGTCGGGCGAACAACAAACCTTGGCCATTTGTTTCTCCACGGGGGAATCCAGGTGTCCCATTCCCAGTGGCGACCCCAGGTGGACATGTCAACTGTTGCTGAGTCTTAGGGAACAGGACAAAGCATTGCTCGTAGGCATCAACCTTATCTTCTTTTCCAATTTAGAAAATATATATTCACATTTAGATGAAGAGAGCTCTGAGTCCTCCTCGTACACCACGGCCCTCCCCAGAGAGAGGCTCCGGCCTCGGCCAAAGGTCTTTCTCTGCTATTCCAGTAAAGATGGCCAGAATCACATGAACGTTGTCCGGTGTTTTGCCTACTTCCTCCAGGACTTCTGCGGCTGTGAGGTGAGGAGTCTGAGGTCTCTTCTCTTCCCTTGGGCAGGACGCATGCTCCCACACTCTTCACCACCTCCCGGCTTCCTTTGGTGACTCTTGCCTTCCATCATGGGCTAGCTTCCAAATTGGGGGCAGCCTCACACTTCTTCAGTCTGTCCTACCCATCATCAGCCCTAAATGTTTCCTAGCACTTAGTCCTACCCTGAAACACTCCTGCCCAAAAGCCTTTAGGGGTACCTCCCTGGCATGAAGTTTTATAAACACCAAAAAGACCATACAGTTGCATGAAGGGAAATGGCATGTGCCCTGTGAACATACAACAGGAGGATTGGCGGTAGTCATTCAAGACGTCTATGGGCCTTGAAAGGTCAAAGAGAAGATGGAAAATAAAGCATTGGGTTTAGACAACTCTTTGGAGAAATTTTGCTAACAAAGGAAAACAATAATGCGTGACGTACTCAAATGGTCTGCTCAGGTTTCTTGCCTATTGTTTCGAGTTAAGCTATTAATATGTAGCTTTTCTCTAATTTTAGAGTGAGGTTTGAAGCTCTCATGGAAGGCACACTCTGTTTCTTACAAATGCAAGAACTGTACAGTAATTGTGTGATTGAAGTTAGTTATGCTTTGATACTGACTGCTGGTAGCTTTTAGTCTTTCCCTGTGGCAAGGCTGCCCCCTAGTGTCAAGAACTCCTATTTCCAAGGCTGACACATGAAGCTATGAAGATGGGCCGATTGGCCTGTGTCCTGAAAAACCACCGGCAAACTCTGGCTGCTGCCACACAGTCTTCAGATACAGACAACCCATTTGCTCTACTTTGTAACTATCTAGCCTCAGGGGGAAAAAGTCTTCCAATTACGAGTGTAATACTGTAGAAAATTTGCAAACAGAAAAGGATGACAAAGAAAACAAATGGCCTGTAATCTCAACCTGGAAGAAAGAGGAACCACAGTTAATATTTGGTGTATTTCCTTCCAGTTTTTTCCTACATGGGTGGATTCAGACCGTTTTGCATTTTGAGAGGATTAGATTTTTTTTCTGTCTCTTCATTTCATAACTTTTTACACTATTGAAAGTTCTATGTAAACTATAATTTTATTTCCTTACTTTTTAAGTTTTTAAATTCCTGTTAGCAAAACATACAGTGTAATAATATTTTCCAGTGTAGACAGTAGGGATTCAACACTTCCACACCACGCCTGGTGCTCATCATGACAAGTGCCCTCCTTAATCCCCATCACCTTTTTCACCCATCTCCTACCCACCTCCCCTCTGGTAACCACCAGTTTGTTCTCTGTAGTTAAGAGTCTCTTTCTTGGTTTGCTTTCTCTCTCCCCTTTTCCCCCAATGATTGTTTTGTTTCTTAAATTCCACATATGAGTGAAATCATATGGTATCTGTCTTTCTCTGATAGACTTATTTTGCTTAGTATAATACTCTCTAGCTCCATCCATGTTATTGCAAATGGCAAGATATTATTCTTGTCTATGGCTGAGTAATATCCTGTCACACACACACACACACACACACACACACACACACACACACACATATGTAGATATAGATATATAATGTAATAATAAAATATGATAAAAAACATCTAATGTATAATGTATATGCATGCCACATCTGCTTTTTTCCATTGTCAAGTTAGCTAACATACAGGATAGTCTTGGCTTCAGGAGCAGATATTCAAGATTCATCACTTACCTACAATGCCCAGTGCTCACCTCAGTAAGTGCCTTCCTCCATACCCATCACCCATCTTCTCTACCCTCCCAGTCCCCCACCCCCATCAACCCTCAGTTTGTTCTTTGTATTTAAAGAGTCTCTTATGGTTTGCTTCCCTTTTTGTTGTATCTTATTTTTCCTTCCCCTCCCCTATGGTCATCTGTTAAGTTTCTCAAATTCCACATATGAGTGACATCACATGATGTCTGTCTTTATCTGACTTATTTCGCTTAGGACAATACTCTCTTGTTTCATCCACATTGTTGCAAATGGCAAGATGTCATTCTTTTTCATCACCAAGTAGTATTCCATTGTTTGCAATATAGCATATCTTCTTTATCAATGGACATTTAAGCCTTTCCATAATTTGCCTATTGTTGATAATGCTGCTATAAACATCAGGCTGCGTTAGCATTTTTGTATTCTTTGGGGAAATACCTAGTAATACAATTGCTGGATCATAGGGTAGTTCTAGTTTTGACTTTCTGAGGAACCTCCATACTGTTTTCCAGCATGGCTGCACCATGCAGTATTAAATAGCCACGTGATCCATAATATCAGTTTATTATAATTGAGTTATTTCATATTGTTAAACAACTCAGGAGTTTAATTTTGCCTCATTTCTGATGATTTCCAGAGATAGAAGCCAGGAATTAAAATTGATGGGCCAAAGATGGAAAAATATTTTAAATACTTGGTATATATTCCCAGTTAGCTTTTAGAATGTATAATGCTAGTGAGAATTAAGGAAATATAAAACAATTAGGATTATTTTCAGCAAGTGGGTGGATGCTGGGGAACTTCTCCCCTTTGATAACACCTTAGAGGCAAAAAGGAAGACAAAGTCGTTTCAGAACCTCCTTCTCCATAAGAGACAGTGGCTCCTGCATTCAGGCATAGCCACTGGGAATTAGTTTCCCTTTTTCTTTTTTAAGATTATTTATTTGTTTTTGAGAAGGAGAGAGTATGCACATGTGCAAACGGGAGAGAGGCAAGAGAGGAAGAGAGAATCCCAGGCAGACTTCACACTGTAAGTGCAGAGCCCAATGCAGGGCTCAAACTCATGAACCATGAGATCATGACCTGAGCTGACGAGTTAACTGACTTGAGCCATCCAGGTGCCCCTGGGAATTAGTTTCTGAGCCACAAAAAGAAGTTGATACAACTGCCAAGAGACATTTTTAGCAGAATTAGATAAAAATGGTCTGAGAAGGTGAGGCCCTCTGAAAGGGACATGTATGCCTGGTTTTTCTTCCTTCGTCAGTGTCCCTCCCCTAAATGCCCTCCAAGAACCTCCTTGGGGTTAAAGGCCTTATGACCCCATAAATTGCCATGAAGTCATGGGGGAAGGTGCCAGTCATTCACAAGTGCATTAATAAGAGTGGCTGTGTTACTGCAGTCCACCACCCTCCTCTCTGGCTGTTGACTGACTGGTAAACAGCATAGCTGACCTTGGGGCCAAGGAGGTCTTCTTTGTCAGTTACGCTGTCTAAGCTGTGAGTCAGTCAGCATTGTGGGCAGCTCTGGCATCCAGACCCGAGCCCCATTTGCTGCTGCTTTGGGGTCCCTCACTCCCATCCTTCCATCATCACCTTCCAGACTTCACTTCAGGATCTTCCCTCATAGAGTGAGTGTGTTTGTTGATGGCCTCACATTACGCTAGAACAAGGGCACAATGCAGAGGACCTGGCCTGTCACCCTCACCCACAGAACGTGAGCTGTTCTCAGAGGCCAGCAGCCTGGAGCCTGCACACGGCAGTGCTGATAATTCTTAAGGACATATGATGTGACCTTTTAACACTCTTGTTTTTGTTACCTGATCTGACCCCCCCGCCCTTGCCCCCACCCAGAGGTACAGGTGAGTGAGGTCCGTGATCTCTTTCCAGGTGGCTCTGGACCTGTGGGAAGACTTCAGTCTTTGCCGGGAAGGGCAGAGAGAATGGGTCATCCAGAAGATCCATGAGTCCCAGTTCATCATCGTGGTGTGTTCCAAAGGCATGAAGTACTTTGTGGACAAGAAGAACTACAGGCACAAAAGCAGTGGCCGGGGCTCTGGGAAAGGCGAGCTCTTCCTGGTGGCTGTGTCCGCCATCGCTGAAAAGCTCCGCCAGGCCAAACAGAGCTCCTCAGCCCAGCTCAGCAAGTTCATCACCGTTTACTTCGACTATTCCTGCGAGGGAGATGTTCCTGGCATCCTGGACCTGAGCACCAAGTACAAGCTCATGGACAACCTTCCTCAGCTCTGTTCCCACCTGCACTCCCGAGACCACGGTCTCCCAGAGCCCGGACAGTACCCCGGACAGGTGAGCAGAAGGAACTACTTTCGCAGCAAATCAGGCCGGTCTCTTTATGTCGCCATTTGCAACATGCACCAATTTATCGATGAGGAACCCGACTGGTTTGAGAAGCAATTCATTCCTCTCTGCCCTACCCCACTGCACTACCGGGAGCCAGTGCTGGAGAAGTTTGACTCGGGCTTGGTGTTAAATGATGTCATGTGCAAACCAGGGCCTGACAGCGATTTCTGCCTCAAGGCCGAGGCAGGGGTCCCCGGGGTTCCCGGGGCGCAGGCCGATTCGCCCTTGGAGGGCCAGCACTTGGGCCTGGACCAAGACGTGGAGGTAGGGCCCAGGCCTGGCAGCAGCTCAGTCCTGCGCCCCCTGCTGCACGTGGTGAAAGCCGCCAGCCCCTCGGATATGCCCCGAGACTCAGGCATCTACGACTCCTCCGTGCCCTCCTCGGAGCTGTCCCTACCCCTAATGGAAGGACTCTCAGCAGATCAGACAGAAACATCTTCACTGACGGAGAGCGTGTCCTCCTCCTCTGGCCTGGGTAAGGTGCAGGAGAGCTGAGAGTGCCTTTGGGTTGGGTTCCTGATGCAGGCCACAGCCTTTGTCCCTAATTCCCAAATCCATGCAAGGGTTTTCCTAATTCTGGTCTGGACTTATTGGCAATGAAACCTCATGGGAAGTAACACAACTCCTTTGGTAGTCTCTTATTTATTCCAGCCATTGGGAATGTTCACATGTATGAACTGCAGAAATACTGATGCTAAGTTACAGTGAGCTTGCCCAGGCCCTGTAAATGGTGTTATGTAGCATGCAGTGTGTGCATAAATTTTATCATCTTCCTGAACTCCATAGGCATCTAACTACCAAGACACAGCTTGTCCCAGGGGTGTTGGGTGAGGGTCTGTGGGCCTGTATCTTTGTTGAGATTTGAGGTGTTCACCAATGGTTTGAAAGCCACATCTTGTGATCCTGGGGTTGATGGACACAGTATTCTCTCCATCATATCTTAGCACAGGGCCGGGCAGGAGGGCTTTGTAGAAGAGCCCTGCCTCCCTAGGGCACATCGGCAGGATGCCATCTGGGGCTGCTCCTTACAGGGCCTATAGCCAGGAGCAGTCATGCAGGCAAACCCTTGACCCACCACCGGGATGAGAATGCACTGTCTTAAGTCAGTTGGTATGCTTGCTTGTTTGTAAAGCCCACAGTCCAAGCCCAGATGCAGCCACAGTCTGGCCTTAGCCCTCAGCCCAGGGAAGTGTGATGACATGTGGCTCTGCCCTGTCTTCTTTCCTTAGGTGAGGAGGACCCTCCTGCCTTCCCTTCCAAGCTCCTCACCTCTGGGGCATGCCAAGCAGAACCTGGTTGCTGCAGCTACACTGGTGAACTCCACGCCGTCGCCCCTTTGTAACAAAATGGAGGAGTCTACGCATTGCCACTTTAGCTGCTGCCTCTCTCTGGTCCCCCAGCTCTTCTGTCTGGTTGAGCAGTCCACTTGGAGCTGAGGTCTCCTACAAGGATATTTGGAGTGAAATTCGGGCCAGTACTTGATCTCTTTGCCCATCCCTCTACCTGATATTTTGGCAATGTCTCCAATTTTCTAAACCCATATGGATTTCTGGAAGGCATGTCCATAGGGTCTGACAGCAGCTGGTCACATGAGGTCAGACCTTGGATTAGAGCCAATTCTGAGAGGTCGGGAGGAAACATGCACAGAAAAACAGGAAAATACCTGCACTGATCATTCAGATTTTATTTATCTCTTCAGATGTTGCCCATTCGCTGTTGGCTACTTTGATTGGAAATGCTTTGTGGAAGAAGCACTTTTTGTACCACTACAGCCACAGAAATCAAGTGCCAGTCTATCTGGAATCCATGTTGTTATAGATGATGTTTTTGTGTGTTTTGGGTATAGAATTTACAATGGCATGGATGTTGAAAAAAGCTCTGAGTCAAAGGTCAAGGAGGTGACTGTATATCATATCATCTTTCATAAAGTGAGTATATATTGGTTGGCACCAAGGCAGGCTGAGGTGAGGGCTTCAGGGTCAGGCTGACCATCTAGACAGTTCTTTCTGACACAGGTTGGTCAATGTCCAGAAAGCAGCAAAACTCAGGACACAGGACCACCTCTTACTTTGAGTAGGCATGTGTGGGGGCAGGATCTGCCCACCAAGTTTCCCTGGGGGCTGCATTTACTGCACAGTGTCTCAGATGTTGCTGCCTGGAAGTTTATTTTTAAAAGACTAATACCCAACTGGGTATGTTACTGGAAGCTGGAGTCTGTGCTTCATTTGGCTTCTGACCTAAAGCTGTGTCCAGAATATTGGGGATCGGAATCTGCTGAAATATGGCAGCGTGTGCAGGTGACAGCACTGAATCTGCTGAACTGGTTTTGACTGATGATAAATCTCATTTTAAGAAGGTGGAAAGGAGACCATCACAAAGATGAGTTTGCTCTTCTAATATCATCTGAAGAAGACATGAGAACGGAAGTCATTCAATTCTTGAATCTCAAAGTACTCCCCCCACAACCCAGCCTGTGAATCGTGCTTCACTGTGTTTCTGTTGTATTTACCCAGTGAAAGATTGGTCTCTTGTGCTCCTACCAAAAACAGGTATTTAGAGCTTAGGAGGAAAGAATTTGCTTTAAAAAGGAAAAGTAAATGTTCTGTTTTTAATGAATGATGTTTCTACAGAATTTCACTTTCCAAAGGGAAAACAGTTGTTCAAATCCTCTTTATCTATTAGCATGTGGGTAATGACATCTTGGTCTCTCATGTGGAATCCTTGAGGGGTTGTGAGCATCTTTCTCCACCCTTTTCATGGGTGCTCTTGGTTTTGGGCACCCTGATTTTACACAGCAGAACCTATTTAAACCTATGTTTATCAGAACGACACGGGACCCTGGGTTTTACTCCTCTAGCAGATAGGAGAAATATTAAGGGAGACACTGAGAAACGTCTCAAGGAGGGCTTGGGAGGTAGAATGAGGCAGGACTCTTCCATCCAGGCACATGCTGGGCAGGTGGGGGAGGGAAGGTTTGCAGCCTTGCTGGAAAGAAGAGGTTTGTGTGTATTTTTGATGCAAATGCCACACTCCATGTTCTGTAAAGGCAGCTGACGGCTTCTTGGGAGAAGAACGTGCTTGTCTGTTCTCTGGCATCAAGTTTCTTGCAGCTGCTCTGCAGGGGAGACGAGTGAGCCGCAGAACCCCCTCCCCCAACAGAATGAGGCATCCGGCTGGAGAAGAGATGTTTGAAGTTACTGGAGGGTCTGGGGCAAGTGCAGAGCTCCTGCCCACATGTGCCTGTCCTGCCCTTCCACCCTCAGGATACATTCTGCAAGGGAGATTGGTCAGTCCAAAGTTGCTAATGTGAAATTCACTTTGGAATGTTATCAGAGAGATCGAAACCAAGAAATGGTACGTGCTCCAAAGACCCCTGAGGAGTTATTTCTAGGATAGCTACTCAGCTTTGCACATAAAATGAGGCATCTCTGGGAAAGCAACCCCAGGAACAGCATGGAGGACAAGCGGCGGGGCATCAACTGAGCTCCATGAGTGTGGGCAGAGAGCTTGCTAAATGAACTTCCTTCTTATGAAAATGCAAGGGAAAAAAACATGCTAGACCAAAAATCAGGTTAAATTTTAGTTTGGATTTATGGTTTGGATACTTATTTTCAAATACTAGTGTTTCTTACGTTCAACACAAGCAGACTCTAACATACCAAGTAGCAAAACCACAGTGTTGAGATGTCCCAACTTCGTGGTTTTGCCTTCCTAGTTTCACTTTTCTTTTTTTTTTTTTTTTTAAAACCTCCCCATCTTGTGCTGGGAATGAGAACAGTTGCCTTGTAGATTAAGGCAAAACATCTGTTTTAAGCAGACCTGCATTTTTTGACTGATACATTGTTCCAGGCAATGGATATGATTACACAGAATTCAGAGAAAGGTTCTGCCTAATCACAGGCTTTTCAAAATTGGGGAAACAAGAATTAGAATACAGGGATAATCTCAATGAAAAGCCTTGATCTCAAGAATAAGAGGCTTGTGTGGCTAAGTTAGCTGGTGTCCTCTGGGCAGGACACCTGGGGTAGGTCCAAGGACCCAGGTAAGCAAATCTTGAAGGCAGGTGAAGGTAGGGAGCTAGGTGTTCATCTTAACTCCCTAGTGCCCTACAGAAAGGACTTAGCATCTGACAGCTTTGTCCAGGGACGGATTGGGGACGTGGAAGCCCAAGTAAAGGTGTGCTTTTCTCCCAGAGGTTGGCTACAAGCAACAAGACCCAGCTGAACAAACCTAGTCCAGCCACACTGTGGGCAGAGGGTCCTGCAGAGGGCCACATCCTGGGCCTTTAAGGCACATTGATTTCCAGAAAGAATCAGAAGTCATTCAGGTCCAGGCCCAGGTCCTCCGGTCGCGTGACCCAGCCAGGTAATAGCATTTTGAGCCAAAAATGAGATGTGGCCTTAAAGTCATGAGGCCATTTTTGGCTGACACATTAGTAGTAACTGAAGACATTTCCAGAGCAGAAGTTCAAAAAATATCTTTAGCAACTATGACACCATCAGAATCATTGGGTAGTAATTTGAGGTCATGTATGTTTGTATATTAAAGTTCGGTCTTGGGACTTCATAGCTGCAAATGTGGAGAGTTTTTTTTTTTAACCAAACCCTATTCTCAGGCTCCCTGACTTAAGCACAAATAAACAGGAAGACTGTTCCTCCAAAAATATGGAATTACATGATTTTCAGAACTTCCTTTTTTCAGAGTTGAGCATCTCTTAAAAGAAACAAAGGAAGAAAAAAGCTATTATGCCCCTAGAGAAGAAATGACGCATCTTCCTCTTAAAAGAAAGAAAATCCCATGGTCCCCACCAGCCTTAGTACTAATTTGGTTCCTAAGGGAGAGGAGTTATTCTTTGTGTCTTTATTGGAGAGAGGTGGAAACCACCACCCTGAAGCTTATTAGCCCTTTCTGTTTCATATTGTTGGTGAAGACAGCTGCTGTTATTTAGTGAATGCTATGCCTTCAGGAGGTGCTGGCACAGCAGGCCACGAGGACTGACCAATAAAGTATGGAGATAAATGGCAATGACCTGCCTTCTCAGTGTCAGACCATAGGGCATGGTGGGGACTGTGGCAAACTGAAGTGCTCCCTGTTCCACCCATGGGGGGGCAGCTGCTCCAGCCAATTGTGGCCATGTAGTGTCTCTTGATCTTCCCACTTCTCAAAAGAAGCTGAGAATCTGGATTTCTATAGGAAAAATTCTAATTTTCTAAAGTAGTGGCAGCTAAATTAAAACATTTTGCGGGGGACGCCTGGGTCACTCAGTCAAGTGTCTG
The DNA here is from genome assembly GCF_006229205.1 of Suricata suricatta. NCBI lineage: Eukaryota > Metazoa > Chordata > Mammalia > Carnivora > Herpestidae > Suricata > Suricata suricatta. Next base: position 24,570,734 of record NC_043711.1, on the reverse strand, counting down.
ACTTTGGCTCAGGTCATGATCTTCTGGTTTGTGAGTTTGAGTCCCACATCGGGCTCTGTGCTGACAGCTCAGAGCCTGGGGCCTGCTTTGGATTCTGTGTCTCCTTCTCTCTCTGCCCTTCCCCCACTTGTGCTCTGTCTGTCTGTCTCTCAAAAATAAATGTAAAAAACAAATTTAAAAAAATTATTTTTGCAGTCCAGACTCAACGGAACACACAAGTGGACCCGATTTGGCTGACTAGCTGCCAGTTTCCTACCTCTGCCTTGTAAGATTTGAAATGAAAAGCGTTCATGGAAATGTCTGGTACCGCCAGAAAATGCAGCTGGTGTCTGAGTTGCTTCTTCCCCACCTTGCTTCCCCCAAAGAAGTTTGATACGATTGTGAATGTATTTGAAATGTTTCGGTTGCTTTACGTTTCGTGGTGCCTTAAGAGAAAGGCAAACGAGTCACTAATTTCAAAATCAGATTTATGTTCTCCAGTTTAAAAAGCAGAACTTGGAACAATTTTCATTTAAAATCTACAACCTAAAGGACCTTATTTATAGTTTTCGTTCTTGGCTTCATAATTTTTTTAAATGATGTGCAATTCTGAGCCTAGGCCAAGACTTAATGAGAAAAGCAGGCGTTTTGGCGAGTGGGGAAAGGAACCCCGAGTGTCCACTAGGGCCAGGTATTTGCATTATCTTCTCTTTTAAATGATCTGTGAAGTGACTGTTTTGGAGATGTGAAACCGTATCCAGAGAAAAGCTTTTCCTGAAACTGAGAGATCAGTTAGGAGTTCTCCTGGGGTGTTGGATCATCCTTTCTGTGTCCCCTCCTTTCGAGGCTCAGGGCAAAAATAAACAAAAGGAAGCCTGACTGTAAGCCAATAGCTTGGATTCCAATTTCAGAGTTCTGGAGCTGGGTGAAAGTTTGGATTATCTAGGATGTCCCCCGTCCCAGTGTCAGCCAGGGCTGAGCCTGAATTATTTCAGACATATGTCTGTGGATGGGATTGTGGATTTTCAGTGAGGCGAATTCTGTAACCTGCCCTGCTGATCAGATCCTTCTTTATACGTCTTACAGAAATTCAAACCAGCCTTCTTTTGTTCTGCATGTAGTGGAAAAAGAACAGCTGGTTACCTTCCGAGTATTTGAAAACCACAGTGAAGTCATCCCCCTGGTGTTTTTATTTCAGTGATAAATAATCCCACCTACTTAAGCAATTCTTCATAGCTCTTGTTTTCCAAGGGCTTAATAATTTTCGCTGCTTTTCTATTTCCAAGCTTCACACTCTGTTTAGTTGCTGAAACAGAATGTGGTCCCTTCTTCACATTGGTGCCTTGTGAAGGCCAAGCTCAGGATGGGGACTACAGGGAAATGCTCGTGTGCCCAGCTTCCCTTACTACTTACAAATGTAATGGCACTTTTTAAAAGTGGTATATCGCCTGCATTCATTTGGATGATTATTTGGTCACCACATCCATTCCCCTCCAGCAGTAGTCTTCCATTGTGTTTTCCTTTTCCCTCTTCTGGTCAGACACTTGGTGCTTATTCCTGATGTGTTTGATGTCATTCCTGAGCTGCTTCAAGATTCTCAAGACCAACTCTTACCTTCTGAGTGGTAGCTACCTCTCCCTCCCAATTTTGGATGCTATTTTACATACCTCTAGACATTGCCTTTAATTCATAACTCACAATATTATTAGATGGTTCAGACTTCAGCTTAACCACTGGCAAGACAGATAGCAGTTGCTGTGGGCTAATTTGCAAGGAAGGTGAGGGAGAACCTCTTGGGAATTTTGGCCAATTGTCTCCCCTCCTGCCCTTTGGTTCTTGCCTGAAATTTAGCCTCCAGAAGCTTTCCTGTGTTCTGAAGGGGTGGGGCCATGACTCTGAACTGACTCTAAGCACTGTGTTTTGCACAATCAGAAGTCTGAGAAAAGCAAACCATTATGACTGCATCTCTGACATTTGTATCAAATAAAATGTCAGTAGAGAAGATTGAAAGAAGCATTCTTCTGTTTGTACATGCTGGAGACAAAGTTGGCTGCTCCATCTGTTAGACAAAAAAATCCTTTGGGTTATTAGACTAATGTATAATTGTTAATGTAAAACTTTTATTTTTTCTCTCAAAAACCATGGTGAGTCTGGACAGAGCAAAAACTTTTGTAAAAACCACACGTGTTCATTTAGACAGTAGGTAACTTCTATTTTTACTAATTTTTTTAAACTTCAGAGGTTCCCTGTGACTACGATCTGTGGGGGGGAAAGCCTGTGGAACATTGGAACATGGTGGTTGTTGCCATTGTCTTTGTTTCATCCTTAAGTTTGTCCTTTGTGGGGTTTGGTGGAATAGGACTGTAGCAGTGTGCTATATTTTTACATTGAAAACAGTGTCTTATCTGATTTGTACATAACTGTAAATAGGTGACAGTAGGTCACAAGTTGACATTTGCAAAATGTTTTTGTACCTTAGAATTTCTGCATCAAATAAAATGTTTTAAGATTGCAGTGGTTCATTGTTCTTGATCCTCTTTTCTGTTTCCCAAGTAGCTGGGTTCCTAGCACAGCTTTCTGAGGGCTCTGCCTCTGGGAAGGAGAGAGAGTATCCAGGGTGAGGAGGTGAGGGTGGCCTGTATGTCTTGCCCATGAAGCTTGCTTGCTGCCGTGACTGTTTGCCGTGCCCTCCAGTGGGTGATAGTGTGTGGCCTGTGTGGAGTCAGGAGCAGGGATGCTCCTATCAAGGAGAAATTTGACTGTCACCAGATGGGTATTCTTTTCAGGAATTTGAAAAGAGCCACTGAAATGTGGGAGCCACAAACTTCCTGCTATCCAATAAGAAAAATGCCTTTTTATTTCTTCTGATAGACACTCTCTCACCTCCTGTGTGCCAGTGCTCTGTCAGGTAAGTTCTTGGTGCCTATCAACTTTGAGGTGAGTTCCCAGCTCTGTTTCTGCCACTGCGACCCTGTGGCTGCCCTTCTGGGCCTCAGTTTTTAATCTCTAGAATGGGCCAAAGGCCCTCCCTCACAGGGTGGTAAATGTGAAGTGCTTACTGACTCCTAGTCCTCAGAAAATGACAGGTATCCAGGACAGGACAACGAGTGGTAAGAAATAGCAAGGACACAGGATACAAGGCTCCTGGCCTTTACCTGAGAAGAATATGGTGGACACACTGGGTCTTGGGAACATTGGGTTTTCCTTGTCTGCTTGTTCTTCCCCCTACCCTTCCTGCAACACTGGTTAAAAAAACTGCTCTGACCAGAGCGCTGCTGGTTGTTGAGAGGGAGTACTATGTTCTTGCCTCCGAACTTTGGCATAGCCTTCATTTCTCCTGTTCATATTCACCTGGGAGACTGCATGTTTTTTCCCATTCATTTCCTCTTTCCCGTGCTGCCTGCCATTTCTCCATATTTCTAAGAGCCAACCTTTGAGCGCCACATGCTTTACACACCATCATCTCACTTACTTTCACAGACACTCTATGTGGGTAATCTTACTGTCCCCATATTACAGAGGCTTGGAGAGGCTGTCCCTTACTCTTAATCTCACAGCTAGTTAGTAGCAAAGCTGGGCTATGAGTTGCAGCAAACCCTGCCAGGGCTGCTCACGTGTCCCCTTGGTCAAGGTCTGCCTGCCCAGATAGATGGGGTGGACTTGCAAGTGTCCATGTGGTCAAAGGCAATAGAGTGCTTTCCCATAACATTAGTGGGGGCAGAAAATGAGGCCAGACAACCACAGAATGGTGGTTCCTGCTCTGAGCACTCTTTGTGTCTTTTCTCACCACAACCTAATATGCAAGATACTATTTATTAGCACTTTGATTGTTGAGATTCTGGGGCCAGGAAATCCATTACCTTTGCCAAGAGTACAAACAAGGGGTTGGCAGTACAGAGATTTGTATATCTAATTGAACCATCCTCATTCCTAACCAGTAGGCTAAACTGTCCCTAAGTATAGCTGGCAGGCTGAAGGAAGGACCCGAAGTGGCAAGTTATGGTGGCTTGGTTCTCTTACCTAATACTGAGAGTAACTTTGTTTCACAGGTTAAGCAAATAGATCTAAAGGGACTTGATTGGAAGAATCTTATTGGGCAGTTGGTACAGTAAGTGAATTCTTACCTATTAGTAGGGGGAAAGTCCTCTTTGGACAACAGAGAAACCCTAAGTTTTACTGCAGTGTTAGAAAAAAGTCTGTTTTTACAGCTGCTTAGGGTTTTTTTCTTTTTCCTTTTTTTTTTTTTTTTTTTTTTAGTTTTAAAAAAGTAATCTCTGCACCCAAGTTGGGGCTCAAACTCAGCCCCGAGATCAAGAGTCACATGCTCTACTGACTGAGCCAGCCAGGTGCTCCTGTTTAGGGTTCTTATAATCGCCAACATCTGTGGGGCTTCACCACTGGCTTTACTTTGGTTTAGAAATGCAAGCTTTAAAGGTAGCAAAGACGAGCTTTCCTTGCAGACTTTAATTAGGAGAATTTCATCTGCTTTAATTAAATAAGAGACCACTGGCAGTAAGCTAAGCAGATGGTGGAAGAAGACATAAAAATACATCTTTGCTGTCCTGGGCATAGTGTGCCTTTAATAAATGTCTGTTTCCCACCCCTACCCCCAGCATACACTGCCCTCACTGTCCACAGGAACAAAATCAGAAGTGGTCCAAGAATAGGATAAAGTAGAGGATGCAATGAAGGCAGGAAGGACACAAAACTGAGGGGAAGGACACAAACCTGAGGTAAGACCTTTTGCAAGGAGAGAAAATTCAAATAGGGTCTTTAGGATTAAGGGAAAGTAATGTAAGATCAGTGCTGTTGTACTATACTTCACGTTCATAGATGACACAATGCTCTTACATTTATCTGAGTCTAAAGTGTGTACTGGGAACACAGTAATGGGCAAGATGCACACATGATCCCTTCCCTTGAGTCCACCTCTTTCTGTATATGGAACTGTAGGCAAATCACTTACTTGCTCTGAGCCTGTTTTTTCATCTGCAAGATGGGACTGATACCCACTGCCCAGGGGCTGTTGTGAGGAGTAAATGAGATGGGGTTTATGAAGCACCCATGGCCATGCTTGCAAGCACCTGGCACTTGGTAAACAGTGGTTTATTAATCATTCTGTGGAAGAGCAAGACTTGGGTTCTATGAGGGTCAGATGGGGATGGGAGGGAGACAGTTACCTGCTAATAGGAGCTTCAGCCTAGGGCCTTTGTCAGGTGCTAAGTTAAAGCAGCTTATCCGCTGAAAGAAGAGACTGGGTCCATGCCCGGCTGTTTTGCTGTTGGTCTAGGAAGGAAGGAAAGGGAGGTGGGGAGGGAGGGTGTTTTTTTAGCAAGAGTAAATTAAGACAGTAATGCTGGGGTTCTTGATAGTTGAATATATGTAGTCTATGCTAGCTCACCATGAACTCAGATCTGCTCATGTTCCATTCACCAGCCTCATTTTTACCTAGTCACCTGTCAGCCCTGAGAAAGACACATTTTTCTGGACTTGCTAAAAGGACCCTGTGCCAGACAGATGGACACACCCCACTCTAGATGTGAACAAAAGCTGGGAATTTTTTTTCTTTTCTCTTTTTTAATAACATTTTTCTTTTTTAAATTAATCTCTGCTCCTACAGATTTTTTATTTAATTTAATTTTTATTTACTTTTGAGAGAGACAGAGCATGAGCATGAGCAGGGGAGGGGCAGAGAGAGAAACAGAATCCGAAGCAGGCTTCAGGCTCCAAACCATCAGCACAGAGCCCAATGCAGGATTCAAACTTGTGAACCGTGAGATCATGACCTGAGCCGAAGTCAGATGCTTAACTGACTGAGCCACCCAGGCACCCCTCATTTTTCTTTTAGATAATATACTTTTTTTAATATAATGGTCTTGCTTAAAGGAGGAGTACTCTTTTTTAAGCTTATTTATTTTGACAGAGAGTGTTTGCACAAATCAGGGCGGGGCAGTGAGAGAGGAGAGAGAATCCCAAGCAGGTTCTGCTCTGTCAACACAGAGCCAGACATGGGGCTCGGCCTCACAAATCAGAAGATCGTGACCTGAGCTAAGATCAAGAGTCTTTTTTTAAAAATGTTTTTTATTTATTTTGAGAGAAAGACAGACAGACAGTGTGAGCATGGGAAGGTCACGGTTAGAGAGAGGGAGACAGAATCTGAAGCAGGCTCCAGGCTCTGAGCTGTCAGCACAGAGCCTGATGCAGGGTTCAAACCCACGAACAGTGAGATCATGACTTGAGCCTAAGCCAGACGCTTCACTGAGTCACCCAGGCACCCCTGTGATGGTTTCTCTATCAGGAAAAGGTTAGGGAGTTCTCTGCTTTACAGAATTTAGAGGGGACGGAGACAGAGAAGTGGTCCTCCAGGATGGTCGGTCCTGCCTGGTGCTTCCCCCTCTGGCTGGTCAGAGACATTCCAGGAAGTGGGCAGGTGTCAGCTTTCAGACAAACCAGAAAGTGTGGGCAAGGCCAGGCCACAGAGAAGCAGACCTTGCAGCAAAGAAAGGCTGGCAGGCCTGGCAGCAGAATGCAAACACAAGCATGTCCTGCCTTTGGTTTGTACACTCAAGTTAAATGTACTTACAGACACTACATACATGTGTATAAGTGTATTGTCATTGGCAAGATGAGAATCCTTGTGATTAAAAGGGGGCTTTGATGGGGTGCCTGGGTGGCTCAGTCTGGTAAGCATCCAACTTTGGCTCAGGTCATGGTCTCATGGTTTGTGAGTTCTCCTCTGCGTGTGGGGAAGTGGACCCCTGTGACAGGTTAAGGGATGTGTAGCTATAAAGAGGGATCCCCTAAATGTCTGCCTCTGCCCTGGGTGGTGTGGCTGATGGGCTAGATAATTGATGTGAATTCCTATCTCTTGGAGGTCTTAGTTCTACGAGCAGCTGGCAATGACTTGTATGAGAGATGGCTACTTGATCAGAAGGTCACTTCCTGCTTGAAACTGCCAGTGGTCCTGGAAGTGACCCCTTGCCAATCTCTTCTCTGTGTGTTCCTTTTTTCTTCAGGGCCATGGCAGGGTTTTTTGAGATCCCTCACTCATGTGTTCCCACCTTGGAGCCTTCGCATATGCCTTTTCTTCTGCCTGAAACACTCTCTCTGTTTCAATCCCTCCTTTGCTGTCAAACCTTCCCTGACCACTGTCCATTCTGGTCTAGGTCCCAATATCTGCCTTCAGGAGCACTTTGCTCAGCTTATGTGATTATGTGATGGGCCCTCTTGCCCAGAAGAATGGCTGCTCCTTAAGGGAGGGCTCTGTCATTTACAATAGGCCTTCCTTCTGGGCTGGGCTCAGATTCAACTTCTTAAACCAGCTAGGGACTCCAACCCTGCCACTCAATGGTTACTGGGGCAAGACACCTCACCTTTCTGGTCCTCAATTTCCTCACCTGTTGGATGAGGGTAAAAAATGCATCTGCCTTATGGGGTTGTTGTGGGGATAAAGCAGGTAGAGGGTGAGGCGTGGTGCCTGGCACATAGCAGGTGCTCAAAACCATTAACATTTGTCTCTGTTGTCCTCAAGAGTAAGCAGTGACAGTTACTAGTAAATTTTAAAAGGTTTCCTGGAGGAACAAGTAACTAGTAACTAGTCGGTTACTTTGCAAATTGAGGTCGCTCTTCATTTACCATTACCATAATCCCTAGTGCTGAGAGTCACTTGAATGGGTTTTACTGTCTCAGGGCCTCACTCCCTGTGGGTAATAGATTCGAGGTTGGTCAGTGACATGGTATATATTAGAATCAGCCCTGTGAGTCAGATGCCTGCTACCATGTCAAGCTCTGTGCCATTGCCTGACTACATCACATCCCCCTAACGGAGCTTTGGAGTTTAGGTGATGTCCTATCCCAGGGCAGGACCCAGGTTGGATTTGAACTTGGGCACTTCCTACTCCAAAGACCCCCCCCCCTTCTCTTTCCACTCCACTGCTCAGGCTTGCTTTAACCAAGATCATGAGAACAGAAAGGGTCTGTTCTCAAAGAAATGTTTTATTAGCCACTTGCAGAGCATTGCTGAGGCCTGAACAGTAAGACCGACACCTTAATCCTTCCACAGGTATCCCCATCCCCTGGGTGGGGACTGTCCCAGATTAGTGTTATTCATCAGTTGGAGGCTCCACATCTTTCAACAATGCCCCTCCCCCACCAGAAGAGAGAGGGCATCTGTCTGTACATTGCTGCCTGCAGAAGAGGTGAATGCCTTTCCCTATAACCCCACTTACAGGTTTGTCTTTAGGAAATAACCAGAAATGTGTGCCAAAATGTACTGTGCATGGGTTTTCATTAGCAAGTGTTACTTATCCCAGATACTGAGAAATGAGAAGCACACCAAGTACCAGTCAGATGGAATCTGAGAAAACGGCACATAATACAAGTGGCCCTTAACAATCACATCGCGGAAGAATATTTTATGACACAGGAAAAGACTCACAGTAGGTTACATGAAAAGAAAGGACACATATTAACAGTGGTTATCACTAGGTGTTGTGCTTGTGTGTGGGTTTTATGTTATTCCTTAAAGTATTTTCCACATTAAAAATTTATTTATTTATTTTCAATATTCTCTAAGCATGCTTTTCTGACTGGGCCAGCCAGGCTGTCTCTCTGCATTGTTTTACAATGAGTGGTGTTATATCATCAGAGGATTGTTTAAAATTTTTAAAAAATATTTATTTATTTTTGAGAGGGAGAGACAGAGACAGAACACAAGCAGGGGAGGGGCAGAGAGAGGGAGACAGAATCTGAAGCAGGCTCCAGGCCCTGAGCCGTCAGCACAGACACTGATATGGGGCTCGAACTCATAAACCACAAAATCTTGATCTGAGCTGAAGTCAGTCAACCGACTGAGTCGCCCAGGTGCCCCTCATCAGAGGATTTTGAATGTAAGATCACACACAATAGTCAGTGCCTCAGGGTACTGAGTGGGCACTATGAGGATGAGGTAGTGGTCTCAAGTGTGTCATCCTTGCCCTTGTCATTGGTCATGCCTTCAGACGTGATCACTTTCCCCAGCTGTGCTCCCTGGTGCCTCACCTTGGCCCCTTGATTTCCTGCCATTGCTTGTTAGTTGGTATCAGTGATGCTGCATCATCTGCCCTTTCTGCAGGCTGTGGGGGAAGGGTTGTGTGGGGAAAAGATACCCAGCTTTCCCAGTTGATGATTTAGTGAGGTGGCTGCCCTGGCCCCATTCCATTCTGTCTTGGAGAGTTGGAGGAGATGCGACTGAATTGAACTGTTTCAAGGAGAAAAACTGGCTCATCATTAATGTCTTTGGCGTCTCTGCCAGTTTCCAAACTTGGTGGGTAGAAGCCCACATTTCTTGCCATCCCTCCCCCCAACTCCCCCGCCAAAGGACTCCCTTTGGGTGTATCATCTGTTCCCCAAAAAGACTCCTAAAACAAGTCTAGGAACCAAGTTCTTTCCCCTGTCCCCTCCATGGGGCCAAGCATGGTGTGGGTGGGAGGGAATAGCGTGCTACATATAAGCCCTTGTGGGATTAAATTGATTTTTTTTAAAGTAGCTTCATGCTCAGAGCAGAGCCCCCACACAGGGCTTGAATTCACAATCCTGAGATCAAGACCTGAGTTGAGATCAAGAGTCACTTAACCAACTGAGCCACCCAGGTGCCCCTAAACTGATTTCTTTTAGTATACATATCCTACTTGCAGATCTGTTCTGACTTCTGGAAACCCTGAAGGATAAAACAGGAAGTCAAGGAATTTACTGTTAGCAATAATAATAATGCACATTGCCTTTCTTGTGTGGGACATGAGAAAGTCACCCTCCGCAGCAATGGGGCCGTTCCTCACTCAGCAACAGAGGGACCCCATCACCTATGCCTGAACCTTTCAGTGGTTAAGGTCTGGTGTCTCACCCTGGCCATCAAGGCCTTGCTAGTCTCATTCTTCCCCAACCTCGCAGAAGCGTGCCCTATGTTCTACTGTCTCTGGGCTTCCACATCTCCTGCTCTGCCCTCTCCAGCTGGTTTCCCTGCCTGGTCAGGGCTCAGCTGAGGCCCACTTCCCACAGGAAGTCTTTCTATGCCTGAATTGGGGCCAGCTCTTCCCCAGGTGTCTCTCTCTCTCTGCATCCTGCTCCCCATCTGCCTGGTGAGGGGTCTAACTATTCCTGGATCAGCTGTGAGCTCCATGCGGTCAGGGACTCTGTGTCTTGTTGAGATTCACTACTGTTCCCCAAGAGTCCAGCAGTGTGTGGAATGCAACAGATACTCAAATCATTGTTAAATGGAATCTAATGGAAATAAAACTTTTATTTTTGATCAGGCTGCCTGGGCAGAGTCCCAGGTGTTGACTTGTGGGTCTGAAGCTCCTGCTGGGTTAATGGGGGAGTGGAAGCCTTTTATTATTACTTTAAAGCATGGTGGGTTGTCCTAGGGATCTTCTTCAGTGTGGAAGGGGTGAGGGAGAGGATAACAAAAGGGGTTTGGGGGAAAAGGTTGAGGACTAGGAGTCTGGGTATAGGTTTTGTCCTTGGAAATGGAGTAGTGCATAGGGTACGTGTTCTTTGAACCAGAAATGGGTGGGTAATGAGGCGTTGGGTTTGGGGTCAAGAGTCCCTTTAAGCTGTAGTGGACTGAAGTTGCAGCTGTTGAAATGAAAGTTAGTTTGTTCAAGATGCTTAGTTTCTGGCCCAAAAGGCAGGCTGTTGGCCAGGAAGAGGCCTCCCCGCACTAGAAGATGGAGTGCTTGCAACAATACACAGGGGCTTCAGTGAGGAGTCTCAACTTTTCCAACGCCTCCTGCAGGGCCTGGGGGCCTGGGCTGTGAGGTCGGCCTTCTAGAGGCTGCTGTCAGGACAGGTGCCTCCCAGGGAGCCCTCAGCAGCCCCTCTTCCTGTGAATGAGGGGGTGGTGGTTAGAGACTGAGGATGTCCACTCAGAGGCTGTTCTTGCCATTTACTGGAAGGTTAGCCTGGCAAGAGCCATCATTCTTGGGCTGACCCTCTTTTCTCTGACCTGGGGGATGGCTTCACTTTTCCATTTTCTTCATCTGAGAAGTGGGCCCACACAACTTTTATACCTCACAAGGCTGTTGTGAATGTTAAAATAGATCAAACACCTAAAAGGCACACCTGGCACTATGAGAACAACTACTAATGAATTTTTGATTTTTATCATGATGGTTTATACTTTTATAAGAGCCATACAGTGTAACGGCATTTTTTTTTTTAACTTGAGAAAGAGAGAGCACAAGCAGGGGTGAGGGGCAGAGAGAGAGAGAGAGAGAGGCTTAAGCAGGCTTCACGCTCAGCTTGGAACTGGACACAGGGCTCCATCCCAAGACTCTGGGATCACAACCTGAGATGAAACAGAGATGGACACTCAACCAAATGAACCACCCAGGCACCCCTGTAGGGCATTCTTTGTAATTTCCCCCCGAAGTTTATTTTGAGGCAGAGGTGGGGGAGAAGAGAGGGAATCCCAAGCAGGCTCCTGGTTGTCAGTACAGCCAGTGGGGCTCGAACTCACAAACCATGAGATCATGACCTCAGCCCAAACCGAGAAGCTGCTGCTTAACCAGCTGAGCCACTCAGGCGCCCCCATTCTTTACATTTCTGATTGTATGGGGTCCTGAGGACCACAGGCAGTTATCTGTTGAATGAATGAATGAATGCAGAAAACAGTTTTAGTTGGATTCCCATGTCTATTTCGGCACGATGACCCTTTCTGGCTCGGCATCCGCCCACAAACCCGGTGATTCCTGAGGGCTTGCTGGTGCGGGGATTCGCGCAGCTCTGGCTCGTCCTCATTCTCACCCTCAGAGCCCGGGAAAGAGAGGCCTGGGCAAGACCCGACGCGCCCCAGGTCAGACTAGCAGCAGGGTGGGGCTCCACGCACAGGCTCCGGCCCTCGCCCTCCAGAGCCCCCTAAGTCGCCACAGTCCCCTCCTGCTCCGACACTTAATCCCGCGAGCCTACCCTGGGCTCCGCAGCGCCTTCACCGCAAGAGCTGGGGCCAGGCTGCACACCCCCTTCCCCGACCCTGTGAGTTCTCTCCGCCAGGGTCTGGATTAGGTAGCAAGGGCATGTCTCCGGGCCCAGATTCCTCCCTAGACTTCCCAGGGCCCCCGGCTGGGCGTGCGGAGGGGGAGCGCCTAGCAGCAGCCGGGCGTGACTGCGTCCGGGTCCCGAGCCACCCGGCTCCGGCGCCAGAGGGGGTCCCCCTCCCGCCTCCCGCCCACGTGGCCGGCCCGGGCTCCCCGCCTCCTGCCCCGCCCCGCCCGGGGGAGCGGCCCCCACAGCAGCCACCACCGCGGTCCCCGCGGTGCGCTCTTCAGCCTGGCCGGGCAGAGCTAGCGCTGAGCACCGAGGTGAGTGAGGGCGGCTGGTCGCGAACCCCGCCCCTCCACTGACCCTAGCTGGCTGGACACCCCCGCTAGACGCCCTGCAGCGGGCACTTTCCGGGGCTGGCTCCTCCCCTGCCTTAACCCGCAATCCCGAGCTGGACCTCCGCCCCCCACCTCCGGGTCGCCCCCACCCGTCCCGGTGCCCGAAGCGGGCTAGGCGCGCTCTCCGGCCCCGGGGCACTCGGAGCGCACCCGGGTGCCTGGACGCGGCGCAGGTGGGCAGTGCCACCACCACTCCGGACCGGCTGCAGCTCCCGCCGGAGACCCTGACTTTGGTGCTGGGAGCTCTTAGGCGAAAGTTCCCAGAGCCACTTCCGGGGAGGGAGGCGCCACCTGTCCTTTTCCTCGGTATCTTCCTCAGCCTCGGTGGGGCGCCCCCAGGTCAGCGTCGCGTCGGGCGCCGCTGGTAGTGGCTCGCGAGGCTGCCGGGCACTTCGCTGCGAGGAACGCGGCTGTGAGCGCGCAGGGCGGCGGCCGTGGTTCCGGGACCGCCCGGCCCTAGTGCTGGCGGATGCATCTTTTAAATTGCGCGGCCAGAGGATCCTGAGGTAGAGGCGAGGGAGGCGGACACCGAGGGGTTAGGGTGAATCTCGGTGCCTCACAGAGCCAGAGGCCGGCGAGCGTTTTCCGAGTGTGGCAGCTGACTGAGCCCGGTGGAAATGCGCTCCTTTGCGCTTTGCCGCGGGGTAGAGCGGCACTTGCACCGTCAGCCTCCACACGGACTCGAACGTAGCTGAGACAGAGTGACTTGTTCCTAGAGGACTCTTTCCCCATTTAGTGCCTGAACCAGGCTTGCTTCCAGCACTGGGCGGAGAAGTGAGACCCGTCAAACGGTAGTTGTCCTGGTGCCACCGGCAGAGGCTTATTTTAAAGCGTTTCAGGCACAACACAAGGTATAACTATGTTCTTTCTTGGTTGGGTGTGGAGGTCGAAAGCTTTTCTGTGTCTCTGTTTTAGCTGTATAGTCTCAGGCAAATTACTTTACCCATCTCTACCTCAGTTTTCTCATCTGTGAAGTGAGTGTAATCGTAAAAGTGCTAAAGGGTTGTGTGAGGTGAAAGTTCTTACAATTGTGCCTTGTATCAAGGTGACTTCTACTTGCTTTAGTTTGGGGCTGCAAAATCCTTGGGCTTTGCAGTAATGTTTCCTATGGTTCAGCAGCCCTTTGCAAAGTATATCTCAGAATATGAGATTAGAGATGAACTTTGTCAAGGACACTGCTGGGAAATGGGGTCTCAGTCCTTCTCTGGAAGCTCTAGGGTGTGACTGGATATTTGCCTCACCGAGGGGGAGTAGATAAAGTTCCACTTGAATTGCTTGAGTCTCCGGCCCCCTGATAGGCTGACACCCTCTCATCTCTGTGAGTGTGGGGGTGTAGTTAGGGGCCCAAAGACCTGCTCTTGTCCCCTCCCCTCCATTCACTAACCTCTCACAGATTGTCCCCTCCATCAGTGGATGGAGCACCAGTATTTAGCATCTTTTGGTGGCAGTAACCAACGACAGGAGTTCTGAGCCTGGGGCTCCAGGAGTCTCGTGCTGTATGTGAGATGCTTGGAGCACAGGTGTATATTTTCCCAGAGACTTCCCTCTTCATCATTTTCTGCAAAGGGCCTGCACCCCACAAAAGGGGACCCCGAACTGCTGGTGAGGAGATTCTTACCTCTTCTACAGGAGCAGGCCCAAGTTTCTATGGTGTCAAGAAGTCAACATTACCTGTATCTCCCAGAGAAAGAAGTGTATACTTGTTCCTCTGTGCCCTTACTCAGGGCATACCTTCCAGTGGAAAATTAAAGTCTGCCTTGACTTGAGGCAATCTGATAAAGAAGTCAGTTGGGGAAAGGAGAAGGCAAGTTGAAGCAGCAGAGACTGTTGGCCTGTGGTGGGGCTATTAGGATGGGACGCAGTTCATAAAATTTGAGCTCAAGTTGTCAGGAGACTCCTCAGGGCTTTTGCACATGCTGTTCCTTTTGCTGAGCACACTCTTTTACCACTTCCTCTCCTACCTGGCAATATCTTGACCTTTAGTTTGGATGTCTTCTCTATAGAGAAGGTTTCCTTGACCACTCTGTTCAAAGCAGCCCCTCCCCCATCAGTATTTATCACGTTCTCCCATTGTATTTTATTCATGGAGCTTACCTGAAATGTTCATAGTGATGTATCTATTTATGAGTTTATTGTCTGCATCCACACAGGAGAATGCAGACTCCAAGATGGTGAGGTGTTGCCCTCTTTACCACTGACCTCTGGCCCTTGGCACACAGTAGATGTTTTACAAATGTACCTTAGTGACAGGGGCGCCTGGGTGGCTCAGTCGGTTAAGTGTCCAACTTCAGCTCAGGTCATGATCTCACAGTTGGTGGGTGTGAGCCCCATTGCTGACAGCTCAGAGTCTGGAGCCTGTCTCGGATTCTGTGTCTCCTTTCCTCTCTCTCTGCCCCTCCCCCACTCACATTCTGTCTTTCTCTGTCTCTCAAAAGGAAATAAATGTAAAAAAAAAAAGTAATAATAAATGTCCCTTAGTGACTGAATGATCACCCACTGAGTGAAGTGAGGTGAGGCTGAAGAGCTTTTTTTTTCCCCTTAAGTAGGTTCTACTCCCAGTGTGGGCCTCGAACTCACAACCTGGAGGTCAAGAGTCACACGCTCTTCTGATTGAGCCAGCCAGACTCCCAGGCCTTAGATATATTTTAAAAAATCAATCCTTGGATGCATTGTCTTAATGATTTGTACAAATATTGCCTGATTCATATCACTTTGTACTCTGCACAGGTTGAAACTTTAGTGACAGTGAAATGTGTGTATATATGATTCTAATTAATTCATATTCCTGCATGGGAGATTGCCAGTATGATGGGTGGAGTGGGGTCTTCTGTGGAGAGGTTTGGAGATAAGCTTTGTCTTCTTCTTCACCAGAGTGAAAATTGTTCATTCAGTTATGAAAATGGGATTATAGTTATTTGGAATCCTAACTGCACATGTGCCTTAGCCCCTTAGCTCAGCTCATTAACTCCAAATGGAGAATCATTTATGGAGGGAGTGCTCAGAGACTGGCCACAGAGCAGTCAAGAAGACTGGCAATGTTTCTCCCTTGTCACGTTTACATCCCTTGGGCAGAGATGGACAGTTGACAATTAGAGCTATAATATGACATCAGAGAGTGTGGTCAGTGTAATAAAGAAGATGAAACTGGGTAATGGGATCCAGAGTGAATGGGGTGGAGGCAGCATGGGTTTAGGTCAGGGATGGTTTCTCTGAGGAAGCAGCATTCAGACAGAAACCTAGATGAGTGAGGGATGTGACTATCTGGGGGAAGACAATTCTATGCGTTTGGACCCCAAGGTTGTGGTTGAATTCCTGGTTTGGCCAGTCAGCTCTTGAGCCCTGGACATGGTCTGTCTCACTGCGGAAGAGGGAGGGGAACTGAGATGTCATGGGCAGAACCTCCATCACCTCCTCCCTAGATCCTAGCAGCTGGCTGGAGTAAGATCTCACCACAGTATGCTCTCATGGTTGACCAGAAGGCTGTGCCTTCCTTTCCAGAGGCACCTGGAGCAATGGTGTTTCCTGAAACTGCCATCTGGGAAATGAGGATGTGCCTCGGGGGGCATTGGTAGTATAACCCTACATGTAGTAAGACTTGCTTCACTTCACCTGCCCTCTCCATGGACCCCCTCCTCTTTTGTGTCATTTGGTTACAAATACCTCATCACCTACAGGGAACCATCTGGAGGGAAAGGAGTTACTTAGGAAAGCTTTGAAGGAAAAAAAATGAAGTGATGAAAATGTATAGGATTATAGACCAGGAGATGCATGTTTCCCATTCTCCCCATTGAGGGGTTGATTGGTTGGTCATTTGGTATTATTTAGCAAAGCGTAAAAGATGTATGACAGGAAGGGTTCCTGGAAAAAGTGATGTTTAAGAAAAGAAAGGGATGGCCACAGTCACTCCTATTGGGGAGGGGGATAGAATGGAAGGAAGAGAGAAGAGCATGTGCAAAGGTCCAGATAATGAGCTACCAGCTCTCAGATGATGCCAGATTCTCGTTGGTTATAGCAATGTGTATGAACATATGTTGGAGTACTCTGTGGAAAAGGAACTGACGTACCAGAGCTCAGTAAATGCCAGTTGATGTGAATGGCTGTGCCTTGTGCTATTAGGCTCTACACTGACATCCTCATGTATTATCTAAAACTTTCCTGGGGCGCCTGGGTGGCTCTATCAGTTAAGCGTCTGACTTCGGCTCAGGTGATGATCTTGCAGTCCTTGAGTTCGAGCCCAACATCGGGCTCTATGCTGACAGCTCAGAGCCTGGAGCCTGCTTCCAATTATGTATCTTCCTCTCTCTGCCCCTGCCCCACTCACACTCTGTCTCTCTCTTAAAAATAAATAAACATTAAAAAAATAAAACTGCCCTATGGCACAGGGCCCTCTTAGTATCCCCATCTTCCTGACCAAGAAAGTAAGGTGGAAAGTGGAATAACTTGCCAACTGTGTCTTTCTGGAACTCCGTTCAGTTGTATCAAGGAAGGTGGAGGTGAGGGGGATCTTCCCAGAAGATTGATTCAGTGATGTCAAGAGAGATGGGTGCTTTTAAATATCACGGACAGGCCTTGCTTCAGTGCACAGCCCTGTGGTATGTCAGCTCTGGGATTGCAAAGTCTGCTCACAACTCCAACCGCTTAGTCTCTGGCATGGTGAGGATTTGTTGGGGTAGTAAGTGGACCCCCAGGATCTCTGGTGCCACAGAACAACAAGGCTGAAGGAGGCCATTGCCTTCTTTGTCCAGGTGTCTCCTGATTTTTCCAAAGTAGACCCGCAAGTCAGGACAGTGGGCATGGGGCCCAAGTCAAAACCAAATGCTCCAAAACGAGAGGTTGGGGTCCTTGGTCAGAGCTGAAAGACAAAGGAGGCAGTTTGGCACCTTGTGTGGCTCAGCTAGCTAAAGACCAAACTAGTTACTTAACAGTCTAACCTAGTTCTTTGTCCTGACTCGCCTCCTCTACTTGCAGCCAATGTATGATCACTTTTTGGGGTTTGCTGTTCCTGCTGATACAACCCCAGTCCTGAATTCATCTTTAGTTCTGAGCTTACTCTTGTTCTGGGAGCTGGGGTAGTGATGCAGGCCAGTGGCTGACTTGAAGGCAAATTGACATGTCCGGAGGTGGTGGAGGTGATGGAGGGGGTCCTGTGTTCCAGTCTCAGCTCCAGCATTGCGTTAGTAGTGAAGTGACCTTGGGCAGGATGCCTAACCTCTGCAAGCCTCGGTTTCCTCCTCTGTGAATGGGGACAGTGCTTGGCTGTACCTTATGGGTTTGCCATGGGGGTTAAGTGAGAAGATATGTGCAGAGCGTGTATCCCAGTCACAGCCCCTGTGCAGGAAAAGCTGGCTCTTTTCATTATCTGGTGACCTAAATTGGACACTGGTCACTCTGTCACTGCTTTGTGCTCCGAAAGGTTTGCTCAAACACACTGAGAGTGCTTCATTCAGATTTGGGGACTTCACTAGGGATAGGTTCTATCCTTTCTGGAGGCGATTGTACTGGGAGCCAAAACTGGATAATGGAGTTGAGGGTAAGTTGATTGTGAGATAGAAGCCAGGTGTGAAATGCCATGAGGCTCCCTGCCCACTGCAGGCCCGCCCCCCTCCCCTGTGTTCTCTCCCAGGCCTCCCTTGCCACACCGGTGGCTTACAGGCACCTGCCCTCAGAACCTGGCTGCTTCAGTGGACTGTTCCGGTTCATCTTCACCACATCCCATCCCAGGTCACCTGCTAGACCCTCCAATGGAGCAGAACCCAACAGCCCCCCCCCAAATACCCTAGAGGCTTTTCAACATTAACAGCTTTGCATCAACTCTTCCTACTACTGGGAGTGCTCTTGTCCACTTCAGTACCTCCCACACAGCTCAGCTCCAATGACCTCTTTCCTCTTTCCTTCCCCTTTGACTGGAAGAAGAAATGCTCTTTTGTACAAGTAAGCCTGGTTCTATTATTCATATATACAAATGCAAACAAATCAGAAATTGTTGAGTAAAAAATTAAATCGCACCTCCCCCATCCCTGCCTTGCTTCCAGAGAGAACATTTATGATCGGCTGACTATTTTTCTTATGTTTTGATGTACAGGTGTGTGTCCCTGTGCATATCTTTAAAAACCAACATAATGGGCTCATTGTATATTGTATATGTATTGTATTGTATTGTGTATTGTATATGTATTGTTCTCCAATGAATTTTACCTCATTTAACCAAGAGCACTTTCTCTCTCCATATGCATCTTCTCTTCTCTTTTCACACCCTCACCTCCCCCAAGGGAGGAGAGTACAAGTTTGTGTGGACATGTTTTCAGTTCTCTCAGGTATATACCTCTCGTGGGATGGCACTCTATGGTAACTCTATGTTTACATTTTGGAGGACTGCCAAACTGTTTTCCAACATGGCAGGACCATCGTGCAATCCCACCAGTAATTAAAAAAAATTTTTTTTTTTTACTGTTTTTATTTATTTTAGAGAGGGAGAGAGACAGCATGAGCAGGGGAGGGTCAGAGAGAGAGGGAGATACAGACTCTGAAGACAGGCTCCAGGCTCTGAGCTAGTTGTCAGCACAGAGCCTGACTCAGGGCTCGAACCCACAAACCATGAGATCATGACCTGAGCTGAAGCCGGACGCTTAACCGACTGAGCCACCCTGGCACCCCCTTTAAAAAATTGTTTTTTACTGTTTTTATTTATTTTAGAGAGGGAGAGAGACAACGTGAGCAGGGGAGGGTCAGAGAGAGGGGGAGACACAGAATCTGAAGACAGATAATCCCACCAGTAATGTTTGAGGGTTCTGATTACTCCACATCCTCACCAACATTTGTTACTGCCCATCTCTTTATTATTGCCACCCAACTGCATGTGAAGTGGTATCTCATTGTGGTTTTGATTTTCATTTTCTTATGGCTAGTAGTGTCAACTATCTTTTTTTTAAATTTTTTTTTTTTTATGAAAGAGAGAGAGCATTAGCGGTGGAGGTCCAGAGAGAGAGGGGGACAGAGGATCTGAAGCAGACTCTGCACTGACAACAGAGAGCCCAACACGGGGCTCAAATTCATAAACTATGAGAACATGACCTGAGCTGAATTCAGTCACTCAACCAACTGACCACCTAGTCAGTCTGAACATGTAAAAAAAAAAATTTTTTTAGAACAGTTTTAGTTTTAGGTTTTTTTAAAATAATAAAATTGAAAGGAAAGCACAAAGATTTCCTTTATAATTCCTGATCCTACAGTCGCATAGCCTCTACCATTTATGAACATCACTTACCTGAATGGTACGTTTGGTACCAAGGATGAACCTGCATTGACACATGATGATCATTCTAGGCCCATAGTTTCTCTAAAGGTTCACTCGTGGTGTTGTACTTTCAATGGGTTTGAACAAATGTATAATGATAATTATACACACAATTATAAAATCATTCAGAGTATTTTCACTGCCCTAAGAATTGTCTGGGGTCTGCCTATTCATCTCTACCCTCCTGCCCCCTACCATCACTGATCTTCTTATTGTCTCCATAGTTTTGCCTTTTTTTGGAATGTCACATAGTTGGGATCATACAGAATGTAGCAACTGGTTTCTTTCACTTAGTAACATACAATTGAAGTTCCTCTCTGTCTTTTCATGGCTTGATAGCTCATTTCTTTTTAGTGCTGATTAGTAGTTCATCATCCGGATGTACCAAGTTTATCCATTCACCTACTGAAGAACATTTTGGTTGCTTCTAAGTTTGGGCAATTATGAATAAAGCTGCTATAAATATTCATGTGCAAGTTTTTGTGTAGACATAAGTTTTCAACTCCTTGGGATAAATATTGGATTGTATGGTAAGAGTATATTTAGTTTCGTAAGAAACCCTCCAAACTTTCTTCCAAAGGGGCTGTACCATTTTGCATCTCCACCAGCAACGAATGAAAGAGTTTCTGTTACTTTATATCCTTTGACAGTTTTGGTATTGTCCGTGTTTTGTTTTGGATTTGGGTCTTTCTAATAGGTGTGGGGTGGTATCCTCATTGTTTTAATTTGCATTTCCCTGATGACTTATGATGTGGAACGTCTTTTCATATGTTTGCTTGCCATCTGTATATCTTCGTTGGTGAGGTGTCTATCACGGTCTTTGGCCCATTTGCAGTTCAGGTTGTCTGTTTTCTTGTTGAAGTTTAAGAGCACTTTGCAGGTTTTGGATAATAGTCCTTTATCAAATGTATCTTTTGCAAATATATTTTCCTAGTCTGTGGTGTGTCTTCTAAATCTCCTGGGGTTATCTATTGCAGAGCAGAAATTTTCAATTTTAGCCAAGTCCAGCTTATCAATTATTTCTTTCATGGATTGAGTTTTTGGTGTTATCGCTGAGAAAGCATCACCATACGCAAGGTCATCTAGGTTTTTCCCTATGTTATCTTCTAGGAGTTTTATAGTTTTGCATTTTATATTTAGGTCTCTGATCCATTTTGAGTTAATTTTTGCAAAGGGCATAAGGGCTGTGTTTAGATTCATTGCTTTGAATATGGATATCCACTTACTCCACCAACATTTGTTGACAAGATTATCTTTGCTCCATTGTTTTGCCTTTGCTCATTTGTCAGAGATGAGCTGACTCTATTTATGGACTCTCTATTTTTTTCCATTGATCTGTTTGTCTATTATTTTGCTAATACCACACTGTCTTGATTATTACAGTTTTGTAATAAGTTGAAGTCAGGTAATGGCAGTCTTCCAACTTTGTTTTTCTTTAATACTGGTTGAATATCTTTTCACTTTGAGGAAGTATCTTTTCAGATCTTTGCCAGGTTTTAAATATTGGGTTGTCTTTTTATTATGGATTTGTAAGGTTCTTTATATATTCTAGATTCAGTCCCTTTTCAGATACATGATTTTCAAATATTTTCTCCTATTCTGTGGGTTGTCTTTTTATTTTCTTGGTTGTATTCCTTGAAGCCCAGGATTTTAAGTGTCATGAAGTTTAATTTATCTATTTTTCTTGTGTTGCTTATGCTTTTGTTATCATACTTAAGAAACATTTACCTAATCCAAGGTCATGAAGATTTATGCCAAAATTTTCTTCTGAGAGTTTTATAGTTTTTAGTCCCTTAGATTTAGGCCTTTGATCCGGTTTGGGTTAAGTTTTATATGTGGTTCGAGGTAGAGGCAAGCCTTGTTCTTTTGCATGTGGAGACCCTGTGGTCCCAGTGCCGTTCGTTGACAGGGCAGCTTTGTTGAAAATCAATCAGCCATAAATGTAAGTGTTTATTTCTACCTTCTTAATTCTGTTGCATTGACCTATATGTCAGTCTTTATGCCAGCACCACTGTCTAGATTACTGTAGCTTTGTAGTAACTGTTGAAATTGAGAAGTGTGAGGCTTCTAGCTTTGTCCCTTTTCATGATTGTTTTGGCTATTCTGAGTCCCCATATGAATTTTAGGATCAGCTTGTCAATTTTTGCAAAAAAGGCAGCTGAGACTTAATAGGGGCTCTGTTGAATCAGAATGTCAATGTGGAGTTTTGCTAGTTTATCCAAATTAAGCTCAGATCCTGATGCATCACTGCCTCGTTGATGGGCTGACACACAGGGTCCCATCCTTCAAGCTGCAAATACAAAACCCCAGGGACATCAGCGGCACTTTTTCTTATTGAGGAAAAATGACAAGTATAGTGTAGTGTCCAGTCTAAGGCTGGAGACCTTGGATAAAACATTTAAGTCCTGGATGTGTGAAATGGGAGTAGATCTGGTACTGACCAAGCATATGTCAGAACCGGCTTCCCTGTACAGGTCCTCCTGTACTGCCCTGCCTCTATGCTTGACAAGTGTGGTGAGATGGGGACACCCACAGCCCCAGAGGCACCAAGGAATGGTGGAGGGTATTAGAGTGAGGTCGTATTTTAGCTTGTTTTATCTGATGGGCAAAGAGGTAGGATTTCATATAAGAAAAGGGTTCTGCTGCTAAAGCAATTTTGCCTCCTCCCTCCAAACTGGCATCATGGCTTGAAGAACGGAATAAAAACAAGAAGGGAATACTATCACATATTAGAAGATTAGTTTACACCTCTACCTGCACTAATACATTCCAGATGTCATGCTTTGGCACAAGTCCACAATTGTATTCTTACAGAAGAAGAAAGAAAAAGTGAAGCACTGATGTGTGTGTCATCAGGAGTCTGGTTTTCCAGATTGAGGGAACAACCCAGGACATTACATTGGGCAATGCAAACCCACTGCACCGCCGCTGGGGCTGGGGGCTCCATTTGAGGCAAAATGGTGCTGATGTGTGTGAGAGGTTGGAGTTGTTTATCATAGCAATTTTAAAAAGTATTAATTCAGGCAGAGTTTTTAGTTCATTTCTGGAGGGGAAAAAGTTACATGCAATAGAAAGTATTTTGAGATCTTCAGACTCCAAGTTCCTTTGGTTTTAGCAGGTTCCCTTTACCCAAGCTGTTAGAACAGGCAGTTCATAGGGATTTCATTTGCATTCGTTATTTCAGTGCATGTGTGCATGCATGTGCACATGGAAAGTTAGGGGAAAAACACAATGATATAACCCAACCCCCAAACAAGGAAGCATGTGTCAGAGCTGAAGTTCCAGTCTCAGAAGATGCAGCCTAGGTGACCTTGGGTAACCTCTATTTGTGACACATCTCCCAAGGGGGTGGGGAGAAATGTTTCTCTCCAGCATGGCTTTAATTTTACAAAAGCCCTGTGCACTCTTGTGAACTCAAGTGGTTTTCTTAACAGATCACTCACATTTTGTATGTTCTGGGCTGGGCAGGGCCTCACTAATCCTTGGCCAGCATTGTGAGTCAGAAAATATTTAAATGAGGCCTTTGAGGAGAGAGAGCTGGCAAGTGAATTTAGGGAGGAGGAGTGACTCTTGAACAGCACTGCAGTGAATGAATGGCAGAACCGATACTTCAGTTTGCAACCCTGTTTTATTACACTAATAAAGTTATATTATCTTTTCAAATGAGATAATAATTATGATGCTACCACATTCTCTTGGGCACTTATTATATGGTAGAGTCTGGGCTTTCACACTTGTGTTTGATTGTGATACATTGTAACAGATAAATTTAGACAATAACCTGGTGTGTGTGTGTGTGTGTGTGTGCGCGCGCGCGTGCATGCACGCATGCCTACGCATGCACACAAATGCATATCTGAAACAAAAGTTTGGTGGAACAAGACTTACCTTATGTTTAGTATCCTCTGATAATTCTTTTCTACACTAGTGAATTTATGCTTTTTGAAAAAGTTTTTATTTATCTATTTATTTTGAGAAAGTGAGCACAAGGAGGGAGAGGAAAAGAAAGAGGGAGAGAGAGAGAATCTCAAGCTGGCTCCACACTGTCAGCATGGAGCCTGATGCAGGGCTTGAACTCATGAACCATGAGATCATGACCTGACCTGGATGCTTAACTGACTGAGCCACCCAGGCACACCTATGGTTTCTTTTTTTTTTAATTGATGGCTAAGAGACCCACTAGCTTTATTTCATGAATGGGTCAAAACTTAACTGTTCGAAAAACACTGTGCTAGACAGTTTGCTGTGTATTTTACATGTACTATTTCATTTAATCCTCACAACAACCTCAGAGAGGGGTATTATTATCCCCATTTTTGGATGGGGAAACCAAGGCACAGAGAAATAACTTGCCCTGGGTCACACTGTGAATGAGTAGTGGAGCTGGGATGCACTCAGAAAGGCTAAGTCCTGTTACAGGTTGATGGTGTGAACCCAGGTCAGGTACCTATCTCCTGTAACAATTAGGGGAGAAGGTGTAATTTAATTTCTAATGAATTGTTGTATATTGAAAAGGCAGCCACAAAATAGATACAAAATTAATACCATTTGATTGACCTAAAGTTGCATTTAAAAATACATATATTCACTATAATGGCTTGGATCAATACAGACATGTTATTCTTCCTAGGTTACTGTATTTTGCGGATTTTTTATTTTTATCTTCTTAGTCATCTGATGACTTGGAATTTCATGCAAGTCGGATAATAAGGAATAATTTCTGATAGAAAGTCAGTTGTGTTGGGGGTGAATACGTCAGGAATCTCCAGTGAAACAAAGACAACATACTTATATATTAATTATATACATAAATATATACTATACTTATTTATTTATGTATTATTTATACATAAATAACACAACAGGATGTATAATGTATAAGTATATAATTCTATAAGGATGTATAATATGTACATATATAATGTATAATGATATATGTATATACATATATACAGATATATGTATCTGTACCTTATATATGTATATTATATAGATGTCTTCTCTCTCTCTCTCCATATATATATATCTATATCTATCTATATATCTCATACAGAGTGAGAGAGGGAGAAAGATATATTTATTTTAAGGAGGTGGTGATTATGTGATTTTGGAGGCTTGACAAATTTAAAATCTGCAGAGTAGGAGCACCTGGGTGGTTCAGTCAGTTGAGTGTCCAACTTCGGCTCAGGTCATGATCTCATGGTTTGTGGGTTCGAGCCCTGCATCAGGCTCTGCTCTGACAGTGTGGAGCCTGCTTAGGATTCTCTCTTTCCCTCTCCCTCTATCTCTCACTCTGCCCTTACCCCATTTGTGTTCTCGCTCCAAAAATAAATAAACATTAAAATCTGCAGAGTAGGCTGGCAGGCTAGGGACTCAGGAAAGAATGGCCATTTAAATTCAAAGGCAGTCTGTTAGCAGAATTCCTTCTTGCTAGGGGAAGTCAGTCTTTGTTCTTATGAAGGTCTTCAACTGATTGGATCAGACCCACCCAAATTATGAAGAACAATTTGTTTTACTTGAAGTCTACTGATTTATATGTTAATTTCATCTAATTTTAGTATGTGTGCTGCCGAAGTGAGCACTGTTAATTTCATCTAAAATACCTGACCCTTCATAGAAACTTCTAGAATAATTTTTAAATATTTATTTATTTTTGAGAGAGAGAGACAGAGCACAAGGGGAGAGGAGGAGACAGAGAGGGAGACACAGAATCCAAAGTAGGCTCTAGGCTCTGAGCTGTCAGCACAGAGCCCAATACAGGGCTTGAACCCATGAAGCATGAAATCATGACCTAAGCTGAAGACAGATACTTAACCAGCTGAGCCACCCAGTCACTCCTAGAATAATTTTTGACCAAATATCTGGGCACTGTGGTCTAGACAAGTTGACACATAAAATTAAGCAGGGAGTAAGTTACTGTTTGAAGTTGTTCAGAAGAAAGGAAAAATGCAGTGGGAAGCAGGAGTGTGATATTGTTACAAATAGGCGGGCATTTCACAAAAAACTCCCTCTCTCATGACTGATTGCCAAATAAGCCCATCCCTGGTTCCCGGCGGTTATAGGAGCACAGCGTGGGTTGGCAGATGGGAGTGGGTAGCAGGTGTAGATTTTCTTGCTTTGACTTGAATGGATTTTTCTGACATTTATTTTTTAGACCAGAGACCTGAGAGTTCATGGCCCTAAGTAAATAGAGCCATTTATCTGCAGCCAGTGGGTGCTTGTTCAGTAAATTTTCTGTAGGGACTATGTGTACTGATGTAGCACTTGTATCTCAGCCTAAACTTGGAAGACTTTGCTCCCCTCTCGGATGCCTCAAAGCTACCAAATAACCTGTGGGTCACTCGCTGCAGGGACTGTAGGGGGCTGTTTGGGTGGGAACTCAGGCTATGTATGAGAACATGGTACTGAGGCAATATTAAATT
Source organism: Suricata suricatta (assembly GCF_006229205.1). Taxonomy (NCBI): domain Eukaryota; kingdom Metazoa; phylum Chordata; class Mammalia; order Carnivora; family Herpestidae; genus Suricata; species Suricata suricatta. Next base: position 24,544,626 of record NC_043711.1, on the reverse strand, counting down.
TATTATCTTTTTCATTTTCTCTTACTTTTATTAAGGTATAATTCACATACCATAAAATTGATTCTTTTAAAGTGCATGACTTAGTATTTTTTAGTATACTTGCAAGGCTGGGCAGCCATTACAACTATTTAATTCCAAAACATTTTCATCACCTCAAAGTATAGCTTTTCTTTTTTTTGAAAGTAATTTAAACATTTGAGAACACTGTCTGCTGGATCAGCCCCATCAGCAAACAAACATGCTGTTATTTGTCCCAACTTAAAGAAAAAAACTCCACAACCCAAACCTCCAGTTATGACCCCATTTCTCTTCAGTTTAGAGCAAAACTTCTTGAAAGAATTGCTTGGACTTACTTGCTTTAATTTTTTGTCTCCCTGTCTCTCTCACTTCTTAAAAAAAAACGTGTGATAAAATACATATAACATAAAATTTAGCAAGCACCATGACCGTTTTTAAGTGTCCTGTTCAGTAGTGATAAGTATACTCACATTGTTATCCAACAATCACCGGAACTTTTTCATCTTATAAAATGGAAACTCTGTTCCCATCAATTCTCCATTTCTCCCTCTCCCCAGCCCTGAGTAACTACCACTCCACTTTCTGTCTCTTAAGAATTTACCAACTCTAGATACCTCATATAAGTGGCATCAATACAAATAAGGCACTGTTTGTCTTTTGTATGTGTGACTGGCTTATTTTACTCAGCATAATGTCTTCAAGGTTCATTTATGTTACAGCAGGCGTCATTAGTCCCTTCCGTTTTAGGCTGAATAATACTCCGTGGTTTGTATATACCACACTTTATCCATGCATCCGTTGAAGGACAGTTGGTTTGTTACCATTTTTTGGCTATTGGAATACGCTGCTCTTCCATTCTTCCGTGAACCCATGGTTCCCAGCAGGTTTGGGTCTCCTTCATGAATGTCTCTTGCCCAAGTCTGTGCCAACTGCCATGTTGTTCATCCTAATCACTTATTCTCTGGCCCCACCCAGCTTGGTGACCAGCCGTGTTGGACACTGTTGGTCATGTTCTCTTCCTTGAAGCTCTTTCTTTACCTGGCTTCCAGGGCACCTTACTCTCCTGGTCCTCTTCCAACATGTCAGTTAACAGCAACTCCGTTCTTCTGATTGTTGATACCCAAAGCCTGGAGTGTTATCTTTCACCCTTGTATCTTTTATCTCCACACTTATCAGAAATCCCACTGTGCATACTTTCAAAATGTACCCAGCATGTGGCCACTGTTCACCCATTGTCCAAGCCACTCTCCCCTCTCACCTGAGTGAATATGTCGATCTCTTTGCTGGTCTCACAGCCTCTGTCCTTACCTCTTTCCAGCTTGTTCTCAATTCACAGCCAGAACGATTCTCCTTAAGGGGGAAGGGGGCAGATTACCACTCTTTTGCTTAAAACCCTCGAAGGGCTCCCATCTTCTCCCACAGCAGAAGCTGATGTCCTCACAGTGGCCTCCAGAACCCCCACAATCTGGCTGTGTTCCTTCTATTACTTCTTCCTTAGTTTGCTCTTCCCCTCATTACCCTAGCCTGCTCACACCAGCTCGGTCCTCTCCTCTAATTGGACACCCCAGGACGTTTGTGCTTCCTGTTTCCTATTCCCTCTACTGGGATTTCTCTTCTCCTGACTTTGGTGTAATTTGGTCCCTCACTTCCTTCAGACTTTACTCAGACATCACCTTTCCTGTCATGTCTAAACGATTACCACTCTCCCAATTCCCCTCTCTCTCTTCCTTGATTTATTTTGTCTCCTTACTCCTTTCACTATCCAACATGGGGACATTTTGCTTATTCATCTTGGGTTTTTTGTCTGCTTCCCACACTGGAATGTAAATTCCATAAGGACAGGGTTTTTCCTTGTTTTCCTCCCTGCCGTGTCCCCAGCACCTCGCCTCCCACCAAGTAGACTCAGTAAATATTTGTTTGAACGATAAATGATAGTTGGGAAAATAGGGATAAAAAGCCATTTATAATTCTACCATTATGATACAACTCTTGCCTGCATTTTTTCTCACGTGTGAATTGTTCCTATAGGTAGGTGTATGTGTGCTTGTGTCTTCTGTCTTTTCCCACCATGCCTTCCTGTACAGACCTCTTTATTTTTTAAGTTGCTGGGCAATCTTCATGATTATTACTTGTTAAACAGCTACATAATGCTTCACTGTGTGAATGTAGCAACTTGATTTATTTAACCTTGTTTTGTTCATTACTATTGGACAGCTTCCAATATGTTGCTATTGTAGATTACACCACCATGAGCATCTGTGTTGGACATTTGCCATGCCTCCCTCCTTCTCCTCTGGAAGGCGTCCTCATTCTCCCAAGCCTGGGTGGGGGCTGTGGCCCAGGTTGGGCCCTTCGTGGTCTCCATACCCTGGCTGTGGTGACTGGTGTAGGGCCCCATATAAGTCCAGCCAAGCCAGGCCATGGGCTTCTCCCAGCTCACCCTAACTTGCTCAGAAGCGGCAGAGAAGATACTCAGAGGCACCAGGGCCCAGAACAATAAGGACAGGTTCCCAGAGTTGGAGTAGGGACAGTGTGGGGAAAAGGTTGGGCACATCATCTTTGGATCCAGTCCCTTGACTAAGCTATTCTAGTATCCTTCCAACAAAACCCCCTTTTCACCAGTCTAGATGGAATTGGATTTCTCATTGCAAGGAGTGAGAACATCTCCCCTATACCCTTTTTCAGTTGTTCATAGGCCAGAGCAAGGAAAGATGATCCAGACCTGAGTTAAGGCATTGTTCAGGGCAGCAAATGCACGTGGGCAGAAGCAGCTCCATTTCTTTGTCATTCACAGGAGCCAAAAAGGGGAAACAACCTGAGTGTCTGCTGGCAGATGAATGGATAGACAAAATGTGTAGTTATGTACAATGGAGTAAGAGAGGGAGGAAATTGTAACACTTGTTACAACATGGATGGACCTTGAAAACATGATGCTGAGTGAAATAAGCCAGACACAAAAGAACAGATACTGTATGATTCCACTTATATGAGATTCCTAAGAATGGGAGGTTTATGGTAACAGAAAATAGACTGAAAATTACCAGGAGCTAGGGGAGGGGAGAATGGTGAGTCATTTATTATTTAGTGGGCACAGAGTTCTGCTTGGGATGATAAGTATTGGAGGCAGATAGTTATGATGGTTGTACAATATTGTGAATACACTTAATGCTACTGAATTGTACACTTAAAAATGGTTACAATGGTAAACTTTATATTATGTATATTTTCCTATAATAACAGAAAAGTCTCAGAGGAGTTAGAGGGCGTGAAATGTGTGTGACCATCACAGTGAGTTAAAGTTCACAGGTTAAAGTTAAATCCAAATGGAGCAAACAGCAAAAAAACAGGCACAGACAAAAACGGGGTGGTGGTGGAGGTGGGTGTGGCAGGTAAAACTACCCACCAGAGCCCAGAGGTCCCTCTAAGATCTGCTGCTGCAGGCTGGGATCTGGTGTGGCAGGAACGGGTCAGCCAGTGTGCGCAGTGTTCTTAGTGATTGTGGGCAGGCCAGTCCAGTCCCTGGATCAGAGGGCCCAGCCCAGGACTGGAGCCCTTGTGAGTCACAGCCCAACCCCCAGAGAACAAAGGGATGTGGCAGGGAGGGGCTGGGCTGTGACTCAGAGGCCACTGCTGCCCTGAGCTTCCTCCAGGTGCATGCCCTCTCCAGCTCCCTGATTCAGCTTCCCCCTGTGGAGGTGGCGGCAGGTGTACCCACTTCCCACACAGGACATTAGGAAGGCTCCCCAGCAGAAGCTAGAAGGTGTCTGGAGTTCTTCTGCAGCTCCTTTTGAAAACAAAAGCTGCTCTGCAGTGGCTACACCCACGAAGCCCTTGGTGTGGACCTGCCTGGCTTGGGGCTCTGCACACTTAATATCCTGTACGCCTCTGCCTCATCCCATCAGCTAGTCCTATTAGCCCCGCTTTACAGAAGAGGAAATTGGCTAATGGGGTGAGCAACCTGCCTAAGGCCCCTAGGCTGCAAAGGGCAGAGATTCAGGAGCCTGGATTTGTAACCATGCCAGTATACGCACCCACCCTTGTGCACACACATGTGCTAATGGAAGGTTCGACTCCAAACTGGGAACTATCTCTAGGTCATAGGTTTAAAGAGAAATTTCATAATTTTTCCTTATGTTTATGAAAAAAGTTAGAAAATACAGGTAATGTAATTTACAATGAAAAGATCTTAAATATGGTTGCATTCTAGCATTTCAGGTCATTCTTATGAGTCCCTTTGTGACCTAGAAAAGTGAATGACATTAAGCACCATTGAGTACGGAGTGTCAGTCACTGTGAGAGATTAGGGGTATCACAGTCATGACAGTTCTGTCCAGAGTTTGTAACACTGCATTGGCATTTCAAAAAGACCAGGCTTATTGGGAACAAGTTACCATAAATGTTACAATAGATAAAATAGGGAGTAGCAAAGATTGCCCGAGGAGGGACCAAACTATAGTAATCATTTACAAAGAGTTATATGTTTCTATGTAAAAGACATGCCTTGTTTTATGGAAATAATTTTTTTCTTGGTTCTTTTTTTTAATGTTTATTTATTTTTTTGTTTTTGAGAGAGAGAGAGAAAGCATGAGGGAGGGGCAGAGAGAGAGAGAGAGAGAGGGATAGGGGATTCGAAGCAGGATCTGCACTGACAACAGCTAGCTTGATGCAGGGCTCAAATTCACAAACCATGAGATCATGACTTGAACTAAAGTCTGATGCTCAACCAACTGAGCCATCCAGGCACCTTTAATGGAAATAAATTCGTTCTTTTAAGATTTTTATTTGAAAGAGATTATGGGATACGTATGTAACCTTTCTTGTTTTACAGTAACTTCTTGATGAATGTGGTGAGGGACAGCCATGAAAAGTTATAGCCCTGTAAATATGGGGAAAAGGAAATTCATTTTAGCCAATAGTTTCAATGGTCTCCTGAAATGTTATCAGAGTTGCTAATTTGGTGGTGAAATTGACTCATTTAGATGGTCCCTCATCAGTCTTTGCCTAGGAGGATTCATTCATTCATTCATACATGTACTAAATGGTGTGATGGTTGGGGGTTACTTCAGTGGGAGGAGAATAGAAGAAATAAGATTAAGAATGAGTTTAACATTGAAGTTGTATGATGGGCACACTTCTTTCTAATTCTGTTTGTGTTTGAACTTTGGCATTCAAAGAAGTTAAAATATACAGTGTTCAGCTCTTATGTTGGGCCAGGCTATATGCTAGGTGCTGGGGAGGCACTGGCGGCCAAGACAGGCTCAGACTGCCCTTCTGGAGTCAACAGGCAGACTCATTCAGGAAATAGATATTAATCAAATTGTCACATGAAAGCAAGTAAAACGACAGCTTATATAAGTGCCGAGAAGTCATGAGCAGCAATGCAAAAGTCACCATGGCAATGCAGTGTAGACACCATTCCACCCAGGATTGGAGGAGGAACTTAGAGTTCTCAGCTTGAGGTATCACCAAGGGGGAAGGTGTGTGTGTGTGTGTGTGTGTGTGTGTGTGTGTGTGTGTGCGCGCGCACACACACACACATACGCCTGTGTGCATGTGTATATCAGCACATTGAAGGCAGAGAGCAATCTTTATGATCTTTGCCGGCCTGAACCATGGTGTGATAGAAGGATTTCAAAGTAGACCAGTTGGCTGAATGCCCTTCACGCTCTTAGAGAGCTTGTGTGGTATGTATTCAAGACACCTGAGATGTAGCATAATCCTCCAATGGATTCCAGTTCTGCTTGGAAAAAAAGCCAAACCTTTTCTTACCTTCACCTACATACTCTGCCACTTCCTGTCATGCCTTCTAGTAAGCTCCCAACCTGTGCTCTTTCTCTGCCCTTGAGTATACCATTCCTTCCATTTAGAATGCTCTTACCCCTTCTCTTCTCAGGGCCAGCTCCTTTCTATACGTAGGTCTTGGCTCAAATGCTACAAGGGAGAATTCCCCTCAGTGTTTCTCTCTACTTTCTCTATGTTTGTTTTCCTAGTCCCTTCCCCAGATGTGAGATGGGGATATTGGGGGCTATGTCTGGCTATACCCTGTAGCCTCCCTAACCTCCAGCCTATAGCCACAGAGAGTAAGCACCCAGCAGACCTGACAGCCGGGTGCTGTCTGACATTGTCTCTATGCATATTTCTACTTAGCCGTTTTGCATTTTAAATGTATTTTGACCTATGTACAATTGTCAAAATGGACTTGTGGGAATTTGTGGAAGCTTCCCATGAGATTCGAGTGCTTTGTATATAGTTTGTGTCCAGAAATTTATTCATTATTGAGCTGTACACTTAAGATTTGTGTCATTTATGTGTGTAACAAACTATTTTTTGGTATATACATTGGGAAAAAAAATACATGGTAGTCTTTTTCTAGAGTCTTTGGAGGAGGGCTGGGGGAAGAAAACAATGTCAGAGGCCTGGGCAGGCTGGAAGGGGGACCTGGGTTCTCCCTGTGACAGAACTCTTCCTCCCTGCTCCCCCCCCAACCCTTTCTCCCCCAACCCCCACCCTGTGCTGGCAGCATCTGCTGCTTCTGTGTGTTCCTCCTGGTCCTTACCCATCCCCCTTCACTCTGCAGTGTGAGCAGTACAATAACTACCCCTGGCTGCTGGCATGGTCCTTACCTGACAGATAAGATCAGCTCTTGAGAGGGAGGGTGGCCTTTCCTAATTGTGGTGCTGTTTAAAGGAGAGGTACATTTATCTGGTGCTTTCCTCAGACTTCCTGTAATGTCCCAGCCTGGAAGGGGAGGGAACCTGCTTGTTGGCTAGCTTTCTCCGAAGCCCAGGATTAAACAGTGGTGGTGGTGGTGGTGGCTGGTGTTATTGGATAGGTTGGAGAGGATCCGGTAAGGAAGTGGAACCTGTCTTTGTCTGCCCGGGCATATCACTCAGCACACACACCCTGGGCTGATCCTCAACAACAAATTAAAGCTTGTTCTATAGATCGCCTGTGGCAGCCGGGTGGCCCTGCTGGGACAGATCTCCGAGCTGAATGGCCCTCGGGCTCCAGGGCATGGTGTGTGCTCCAGAGAGTCTCTGGCTCTGGGCTTGGGTGCTCTTGAAAGTGTCCTTCTGATGGGAGAAGCTGTCCTTCTGACATGCTTCATTTCCAGGTTTATGGGCTGGCTGGTTGGGACAGTATAAGCATCAAAAACTGCCTTTTGGGTCACCTGGGTGGCTCAGTCAGTTAAGTGTCTGACTCTTGATCTCACCTTAGGTCTTGATCTCAAGGTTGTAAGTTCAAGCCTACTTCAAACAAACAAACAAACAAACAACAAAAACAATTCCTCCACCCCCCCCCCCAAACTGCATGCTTTTAAAAAAGTTTAGTGCAGGGCGCCTGGGTGGCTCAGTTGGCTAAGCGTTCAACTTCAACTCAAGTCATGATCTCACAGTTTGTGGGTTCGAGCCCCGCACCGGGCTCTGTGCTGACAGCTCGGAGCCTGGACCCTGCTTCAGATTATTCTGCATCTCCTTCTTTCTCTGCCCCTCCTCCACTCATACTCTGTCTATCTCTCAAAAGTAAATAAACATTTAAAAGAAAAAAAGTTTAGTGCAAACTCATTTGATGAGCAAACCTGACCTGAGTTAATAGGAGGCTATTTATAGTGTGTGGCAGAAATAGTCACATGTGCAGCTGCAGAAGTACTTACGTATGTGACTATGGATGTTGCACCTCACCCTGCTGGTTTTTTACATAACATATTGTATACACGTTGCATTACCTTTCTAAAGTGCAAACATTATGAATTCTGAAGCATATTCAGCTCTAAGGTGGGAGGAGGAACTGTGGACTTGGCTGCTGTAGTTTATTCCCCAGTTCACTGGTTAGGTCACTGTTTCTTTTTTGCTAATATAGAAGGATCCTACAGTGAGTATCCTTGATAGACTTGGAATTACTGGATCAGTGGGCATGCAGATTTTAAATTTTGGTGGTTATCGGCAAAATGGCTTTCAAAGATGAGAGGAAATGACAATTCTACCAATTGTGTATGCGTGTGAATTTGGTTTTATTACCCCCCTGCTTCCAAGAGCCTCTTTGGCTGCTCCCAGGCTTATGTCCTGGCTCCTTTCTGAGGTGTTCACAGCCTTCCCATCCCAGTCTGGTCTTGGCCTGTCTGCCCAGGCTCTGACTCCATGGCTTCTCTGCCACCACCATACCTGGGCCTCAGACCAGCTGCAAGGTCCCATGGCCAGTCAACACCACCCTCTACCCCCACCACACACCCCCCTAGTGTGTTCCCAGGGGCTCAGCCATGGACAGGACAGAGCTACCGCTGCTCTGTGGCCTTGCCTACTGGGGGAAGCTGGGGACGTTTCTGGTAGTCCTGGGAGTTTGCTAAAGATCCCTGAACTGAAGGAGCTAGAGCAAAGGGGGGTGGAGGGGTACTCTGGAAGGCCCCGCAGCAAACCTGGGGGAAGGACTTGTATCTTCAGGCCCATGAGGAAGCTTTGCAGAGGATTAAGCCAAGGAGTGACCCAGCTGACTGGGCTTGTATTTTAAATACCACAGGTCATCATAGACACGGCTAGTGGCATTAGAAGTTGAATTCGAGAGAAGGGGGTGGAGGACAAAGGGCCAGGCCTGATTGTACATAAGGAATAACAAGAGAGAAGGGTCGAGGCTACCTCTCAGGTCTCTGGATTCACAGTGTGGGTGGACAAATGTGTCCTTCCCTGAGGCTGGCACTTGGGAGGAGGAGGGAATGATAGTGAAAAGAGCAAGTACTCTGACTGATGGGGTTCAAATCCCAGGCTTGCTTGCCCCGGGATTTCAGCCAGGTTGTTTCAACTGCGCTGAGCCCTGTGCTGCTGTCTGGACGAGGGGGATTAAGATAGCCTTCTTGCAGGGCTGTGGTACTCCCAGTGCTCATAGTGGTCAAGGGGTTGGCGTGTAGTGGGTGCTGGGTAAGCTCTCACTCCCCTGTGCCATGAAGCCACCCACAGCCTAGTCCCTTGGTCAGAACTACCTGCCTAGCTATCAGTTTCCAGATTCCTCTCCTTGTCAGGCCTTGCTTTGGTTTTCCCACTGAATTGCAAAGCCCTCAGAATCTAAATCATAGGTGGTGGAGCCTGGACATCTACATTTCTGACAAGTTTGCCAGGTGAACCCAGCTACTCTATGCATAGCAGGAACTGTGTCTTCTCAGAGTTGGCCACATGGGCAACTGTGGGCACATGCTCCTGGAATGAACGAATGCATGAATGGACAGGCCATCCATGATATGGTCTTGATCTCCCACAGATAAACCTGCAGGCCGGACTGATTCTGTTTCCAGAGCAGCCCACTGCTGGGCTGGCTGCCTCAGAGTCACCTGAGAGGGGCCTTTAAAGTGCAGATTCTCGGGCCCGGCCTTGGTGATTGATTCAGAAGGGCTGAGCTTGGGCCAAGCATGTCTCTGCACATGGGTGATTCTGTGCTTTGCTGTGTCAAGACACCTGTGGATTCTGAGGGGTGTGGGTCCTCCTGGCTCTGACATCCTGTGACCTTCTCATGGAAACTCAAGGCCCTTGTCCTCAGCCACATGCCCTGGCACATCCTGCCTGCTGGGTGAAGTTGGTGCCAGGTCACCAGCTGGGGTTTCTGGGAAGTGGCAGCAGCTCCTCCCCTTCTACAATTAGTAGGAATTAAAATGTCCTGCTGTTTTGAACTCAAGTGCCCCTCTGCTGCCATCAGAACTTACACAAGGGCATGCATCTTTATTTCAGCTGATGTCTCAACAACTCGGGGACTGGTGCCTCCAAATTTGCTCTGGGTTGTGGTCTCTTGCTCCCTGTCAGCCTCTTGGGAGGGGAGTGATGGGGAACAGCTGTTCTCACAGGGATCGAATGCCAGGCTTCGCCTCAGAAGCATCTGCCCCCTTCTGTTGTCTGCTCCTCCCTGGACACAGGAGAATGATTATCCCTAAGTGGAAGGGTTCTCCTTCACTCCTGTCTCCCTGATGCCTGCAAATCTCCAGTTGGGTTTTGTGGAAGGTGCGGTCGTGCTCTTGACCTGTTCAAGGCTCACGTCTGAGGGAGGCCCTGCTACGGTGTCAGAGGGGACTCCCGGTTCATTCTTGGCAGAGAGTGAATGTTCAGCAGCCAGCAGGGCCAGGCCAGTGCTGGACATGTGACTTGGCTCCAGATTACTCATTCCTTGCTGTCGTCTCTTGTGTGTGAGCTGTGGGTGGGTGCAGCTCTTGGAGGAGAAGGGATCTGGAATCCTAGAGGGGGATCTTGCAAAGCCTGGGCATTGGAGAGGAGGGGCTGGGTGGGCTGACTGTGTCTGGGCTGGCAGGAGGAAGGGAACACTCCAAAGCTTATCTAGGGTCACTGTCACTCAAGTCACTGTCTTCTTCATTACTGTGGCTGAAGCGGCAGTTTACTGCCTCCTGAGATCTCTCTGCCTGTATAGTCCTGCCTTCTAGGTGGGTCTGCAGTGGTTCCTAACCAGGTATTTTATATTCTGCTGAAGGGCTTCCCCCTGCTTCATTCCATCCTCCTGGTGACTCTGGCTTCCAAAGCTTCAGGCTCTGTTTCCTGGGCTCTTAAACCTTGCTGCCCCAGGCCACTTCCTCCCAGCCAGGCTTCCTCTCATACACCCAGCCTCCCAGGACCCACAGCACTGACTGGGATGTGCACTCCAGAGCTTACTCACCGTGGGACCTCTGAAAAGTTAACTTTTCACACACACACTAACCTTTGTGAAGCCCTGTGCTGGGCTCTTTGCTCACACCGTTTCATTGACTCCCCACAGAAGCCTCATGAAGTAGATACCATCATGACCCCTGTTTTATAGTTGGGGAAATTGAGGCACAGGAGTTCTTTCCAAGCTGTCATAGCTGCTAAGTGGCAGAAGTCAAATTACAATCCCAATAGTCTTACCATCAGAACCCAAGGCCTCAGCTGGTTATCTGTGTTGTAAACATGTTTATAATTTGCCATATTTGATGTTCTGGTAGTAAATGGAAGACCATGTTATTGTGGAATTATGGTACCATGGAATCACATCTCTCTTGAGTTCAACTTACGTGAACTAAACTAGAAGCTCTTAGAAAAAGAAACAACTGTTTAATCCTGCTGTTCCACGGAAGTGAGAGTGTGTTCCAGAGGATCCCCCAAGCTGGCCCTACATCCTATGGGGTAAAAGGCTAGTGTGGGGCTGCCCTATGTATGAGTCTGTCTCCCCACACACTTCACCCAGAGTGCATTGGAACACACAGCCATCTCCTCTAGCTCTGGGCTGGTTGGCTCCTCAAGGATGTGGAGCTCCTCTCCCATATTCGCCTTCTTGAGGGGCTTCCCAGGGAAATTTTAGACTCTGTAGAATTTTTCCATTAACTTCAGAATTTCCCCTGCAGGGTCAGAAGGCCACAACAGGTCCTTTCCTTTGCAGGGTCTTTCTGAGCTGACACTTGGGGTCACAGCACAGAGATGGAACTAAGATTTAGCCAGAGAGTTTGATTTTATAGGGGAGTCAGGCTGCATATTTACTCAGGTGGTAGGGGTATTAGAAGTTTGGAGACCTGGACCCAGGAGTCAGACAGACCCAGGTGTTCAGGCCCCGCTGCCATGTTCCAGCTGCTGGTATTTGACCCAATCAGCTTAAGCTGGAGTTGGTTTCCTGCTTTGCAAAATGTGGGTACCAGTATGCATCTCATGGGGATCTTTTGTGACTTAATGTGGGTCTAGAGCAGGTCTTTGATAGGTCTTGGTCATCTCCTCCCCTATGTTAAAGCCCCATAGATTCCTATGAATTTTAAATTGTCTTCAAGTGGATAGCTACATGCAATTTCATGAAACATTATCACCTTGGGGCACCTCGGTGGCTCAGTCCGTTGAATGTCTGACTTGATCTCAGCTCAGGTCATGATCCCAGGGTTGTGGGATTGAGCCCACACTGGGCTCCACGCTGAGCTTGGAAGCTGCTTAAGATAGTCTGTCTCTCTCCCTCTGCTCCTCTCCCCTGCTCTCACCCTCTCTCCTTCTAAAATAAATAATAAAAAGAGAGCTCACCTTTTTTGCAGGTGTTTTTTAAAAAAAGGTTTATTATTTTTGAAAGAGCATGAATGGCGGGGGGGCAGAGAGAGAATATGACAGAGGATCCGAAGTGGGCTCCATGCTGACAGCAGAGAGCCCGATGTGGGGCTCAAACTCATGAACCACGAGATTATGACCTGAGCCAAAGTTGGATGCTTAACTAACTGAGCCACCCAGGTGCCCCTTTGCGGGTGTTTTAAAGCACTCTTTGGCCATGTGGTGTGCTGTACTTAAGCATTTGTCCTTGCAGGTAATGAATGATGACAGGGCAAACCAGACTGCCATCCTCGAGCTGAGTGAGTGAGTGTGATGTGTGTCAGATCTGTGAAGTTCATTTTAACAAATGCCCTGGTTGACAAAGGAACAGGTCAGAAATCTTGCACTGCCCAAGGAATCCAGTTTTATCCACAACTGGGAAAATTGCCACAGGGCCTTCTCTGGGGACATTTTATATGGCTGTCATCTCCTTTTTGAACCTCTGTCTCGGGGAGGAGGGACAGTGTGCCTGTGTGCTGATTCTTCCTTCCACTCACTAGCTTGTGAGCCTGGGCAAGTCACTTAAGCCCCTCTGTGCATCCATTTCCTGGTCGGTGAGAAGGAGATGAGAGCCCTTGCCTTACAACATTGCCGAGAGGGTGAAATGGAATCAGAGTGTTTGACGGTATCCACAGGATGCCTGGCATATAGGGAGGCCACTGTCACTGTTGCCTGTGATGATGATGAGGAAGACAGTGAGGACTGTGGTGACCCCTGGGCAGGCTGTGTGCCTTCCTTCAAACGGGCTCTGCTTGGGCAGTGTCCATCATCTAGCAGGTAGCACAGACAGGAGACCCCAGCTGCTCTGACCATCGTGTCTTATCCCTCCTATGTTTGGGTCCTCTGTGAATGGGTAAGCATGCTCTCTGTCCATCAACCAAGATGTACCCAGAGTCCACCAAAGACATTATTAGAAAGACCTACAGAGAGGCCGGCAGGTGACAGGTGTTTTGTATGAGGTGAGGTTTTTTAAACTTTTTTTGTTGTTGCATTTGAACTATTTTATAGTATGAGAACTTACCTCATATAAGAATCATAGAGAAGAGGAGATGCCCTGGTTGAAATCAGAACACCTTTGTCCAAGGACAGGTAGCCCGGACAGGACTTGACTACTGGTAGTTTCCTCACTGAATCCTCGTTCTAGACCCTGGGATGTGATGAAGCTCAGAGGACTGACCTAACCGTCTGTCCACCCCTCCCCAAGGAAGCTTGCCATACCCACAGTGGCAGCCTGGACCTAGACAGGAACTGTTACCTGCCTCTGTGGCACCCACAGCTCTGCCTCCCCATGTAATTAAGCCACGTTGAGAGTCAGTTGCCAAACCCAAAGGCTGCCTGGCAAGAGGGCAAGAATGGAGTTCAAAATACTTGTTGGAGCAAGTAGGAAAATGGCATTAGTCTGTTATATCCATTTCATCACTGGGGCACTTTGAGTAGGTATATGGTGCCTGAGTTCTTGGGTCCTAGGATAGATCTTCCTTTGACAGAGTGACTTATGGGCTTGGGCAGGTGCTATGGGGTTTTGCCTCTTGGAACCTCATTTTTCTATGATTCTGGGGTGGCCAACTCCCCAAGATTGTTTTTTTCAGCAGTGGGGTGATGGCATCTGTGATATCCTGATTCTGTGTCAGGTTCTCATCATCTTTCACTAGTGTGCAGAAGTGCAGTTAGCTAAATGTGTTAATTTGTTCAACAACTATTGTACTTGCCACTGTGCTCATGGTTGAGGTGTCGTCGCAAAACCCAGTGCCTTTGGGGAGACACATGCACGCATGTGTATGGGACTTGGATGAGGCAGGAGTGCGGAGGGAGCACTAGCGAGGCACTAGGGGGCTCTAGGGAAACCCGAGGGCACGTGAGTGGTTGAATTTACAAATGTCTTTCAAAAAAGTGGTTGTGGGGCCCTCATTTCCAACAGCCCCCCATGACATCTACAGAGTCTGCCTCTGGAAGGTGGAGTAGGAATACAAATAGCAGTAGATAATGTCAACCACTCATGAGTGCCTCTTCTTGGCTGAACCCTCAGGATAGAATATGACATTGACCCTGGCACTGAACAACCCTCTGAGATGAGATGCCGTGGCAGTCTAGCCTTCCTCCAACTTCCTTCTACCCTCTTCTCACTCTTCTGGCCTCTGTTTCCTCCTTGCCATTATGTGCCCTGTGCCCTTTATCCAGAGCAGCCCTGGATTGTTGACCTGGCAAGCTCTTATTCCTCCTTCAAAACTCATCCCAGGCAGTACCTCCTCTGAGAAGCCTTCCATGATTCCCTCAGGATGATGTAAGTGCTGATCCCCTTGAAACCATGTCTTCCCATTACTGCATTGTCACATTGCCTGTAATCATCAGTGTTTTTAAATTTTTATTTATTTTATCTTATTATTTTTTATTAAAAATTTTTAATGTTTATTTTTGAGACAGAGAGAGACAGAGTGTGAGTGGGGGAGGGGCAGAGAGAGCGAGACACAGACTCCAAAGGAGGCTACGGGCTCTGAGCTGTCAGTACAGAGCCTGATGTGGAGCTTGAACTCACAAACTATGAGATCAGGACCTGAGCTGAAGTTGGATGCTTAACCGACTGAGCCACCCAGGCGCCCCTCAGTGTTTTGTTTTTTTAAATAAACTTTGAGTCCATTTTAATAACCCCCCCAATACATAAACACTTTTTTTTGTTGTTCTTGTGAAAATGCTAGTGGTACAGATGTAACTGGGACTCTCCAGCCAGTCTAATGTTCTTCCTCAGAGGCAGCCATTTAAAAATAATGTCTTCTCAGTAGTCTGCACGCTCCTGGGCACAGACCCTTTTCTTGTATCCACATGGACGCTGGAACTGATCTGTGGGAGGCTGAGGCTGGGTGCACTGCTGTGTCCATGCCGGCCAGAGCACTGCTTGGTACCTGACCATGGGGTGGGCCTCCAGGGGAGGGGGTGCTTGGGCTTGAGCCAAACACCACATGATATTCCAGGGACAGCAGCACTGTTCATGTCATTATCTCTGGTTCAGGTTGGTGGCTTCAGCAGCCCTCTGGGGTGGTGGCCTTGTTACTAGCCAAGGCCTCTGGGTCACAATTCTTGGCTGTTGAAGAAATGAGGTCATCTGGGGCAGGTGGCTTGGGACCTTGTGGTCACAGACCTAGTTGTCCAATCAGCTTCAACTCTAACGTTGGCTTTGACCCTGAGATTGACAAGCAAAAGAAAAAAAAAATGTATCCAGCTCTCTCCCTATTTTGATAAAAGCCTGGAGGACAAAATCTGGCTGTTGTTTACTGATAAATGTTTATAAAGTCCCCTTAATGCCAGACATGATGCAGGGCAAGGAATATGCAGAGTTTTTGCAAATTTCTCCTGAGACTCTGCCTTCTTTTGAGATCTGAGGCTGAAAAGATCATATTTGGTGAAGAGTCTTAATTTGTTATTTGTGTACTGGGGAGGTTCCCCCCACTTAACTTGTGTGTGTGGCCAAGCATGTCATCGTGGTGTTTATTAAACACCAATAATATGCCTAACCCTGGTTTTGGGTTGGGCATTAGGGAAGCAGAGTGGGATCTGCGTCAAAAACATGGGTTCTGGAATCAGATTGTATGGGTTCAAATCCCATCCTTCCTATGATGAGCTTTGGGACCTTTAGCAAGTTAATTAGTCTGTGCCTCAGTTTCCTCTTATTCAAAAGAGGGATATTGATAGCACCGACTTCACTGGATGGGAGAAAAGGAAATGATCCATGAGAGGCACTGAATGTGATGTGAAGTGTGTGCTCAACAAAGGCCATTAATATTGGTAGTAGTTCTTAGCATAAGAAGTTCACATACAATAGAAATTGAGTGTACAAGACCTGATTTCTCTTGAGTTTGCAGTCTTTGGTGGGGGGAGGGGAGATTAGATTAAGGCACTTGATCCTATTAACAGTTTATGACAATAGCAGTTAATTCCAAATAGTGTGGTTTGTATTACAAGTCCTACAGAAGCTGGGGGGAGCTCCTGGGACGTGATAGGGCTCGCTGTGGTCATGTCAGACAGGTGAAGAAGTGAGGAGAGACAGAGGAAGGACATTTGGCAAGTGTCAGGGAAATATTCCAGCCCACCAGACTGGTGGTAGGGTAGGAAGTGTTCAGGGGGCCAGCTGAGATCCGCTTCTTCCAGAGGTAAAATGACATGTCCCTGTGGAGTGGAAATGGGATGAGAGAGGCAGAGAAACTAGTTTCTCTTCCTCCTCCTCTTTCTTAGTTATAAATGGCTTTATCGTTTTTTCGTAACTATTGACCTGAAATTGTAGGATGCATTGCTATGTTAATTGATAGAAAACCAAATTTGCAGCAACCTTATTTGTTGAGAGGTTTACTGAGAACTTGGGTGAGGTGGGAGGAAACTTTAAATAGGCACAATTAGTTGTTATAAAATTCTCAAAACTTGTTATTAAAGCATACATGCCCACAGAAAAGGGCATAGATCATAAATCATAACTGTAACCTGACAGATTTTCAAAAACTGAACGCATCTGTATAAGCAGCACCTAGTTTAAGAAACAGAACCTTTGCTAGCACCCCAGAAGCCCCCTCATGCCCTCTTCCAGCCACTGCTCCCCCACTACCACCACCAGCCTGACTGCTGACAGCTTGGGGTAGATTTGCCTGGTTCTGGGATTTCTGTAGACAGACTCATACAGCAGACACTCTTGTGTTTGGGGTCTTTGGCTCAATATCTTCTCATGAAGAGCCATTCTTGTTGCTACAAGTAGTTGGAGCCATTGCTGTGAATTACCACCACTTATTTCATTCATTCTACTGCGGAGGAGCACGGGCATCACTTCTGGTTTGGGGCTTAAGGTGGCCCCTTGAAAGATGCCCATGACCTAATCCCTGGTCACAGGTACCATTCACTGGTAATAACTAAGTTACCCTACATGGCAAAGGGACTTAGCAAATGTACGTCAAGAGTCATGACATAGGGATGATCCTGAATTATTTGGGTGGGACCATTGTAACAAGGATCCTTACAAGAGGGAAGTAGGAAAGTCCACTTCAGAGAATAAGACATGAAAGTGGAAGCAGAGATGATAGGAGAGATTTGAAGCTGCTACATTGCTGGCTCTGAAATGGAGGAAGGGGTCATGAACTGAGGAGTGCAGGTAGTTTCCAGAAGCTGGAGAAGGCAAGGGAATGAATGGATTGTCCTCAAGAGCTTCCAGAAGGAATACAGCCCTGCTGACCCATTTTAGACCAATTTTCTTACTTCCAGAACTATGAGATGATAAGTTTGTGTTGTTCTATGCCATTAACTTTGTGGTAAGTTGTTACAACAGCAATGGGACTCTAATAGGGGGTTATTATACATAATGCTACTGAGAACATTCTAGAAAACATCTCTTGGTACACATATATACCTAGGAGCAAATGCAAGGATTGCCACAGCACTCAAAGGTGGTTGTACCCATTGTGCTCCCACCAACAGCAGGAGTGAGAGTTCTGGTTACTTCATATACTCATCAACACTTGGTACTTCCTGGGAAGAGAGTTTTTTTCAGTGAAGAATTAGGAGGGCTTGGTGTCCCACAGGTAGAGCTGGGCTTGGAGCAGGTTGGTGCTGATCAGCCAGCTCAGGAGAGGGATGAGGAAGTGGTGGTACCCAAGTTTCTAGCTGGGGAGAAGTAGAATTTGTCCCTCATGGAAGTGACTTGGATGGGAAATACTGAATAACTTTAGGTGAATAAAGAACTTTCCAGGAGTGCCTATCTGACTGTCAGAAGAGCATGCGAGTCTTGATCTCAGGGTCATGGGATTAAGCCCCACCTTGGGTGTAGAGATTACTTAAAAATAATAACTTTAAAAAAAATACAGAGTTTTCTAGTTTAAGAGTTAGAACACCACTTATCTTTGTAACTTTTTGATTAACCAAGGTGAGTGGGGGGTGTCATGTAGTGGCAGAAAGCCTGTGCTCTTCAGCCAGCTGCTCAATTTGAAAATTGCCTTCATGTAAGACCTGTGACTTTAGGCCACAACCTCTCAGAGCTCCGGTTTTGCCATTTATAAAATGGGCATGGTTCTACCTTCCCTGTGGGGCCATGGATGGATGAGAAGACTCTGTGTTTGAGCCCTGAGTTTACTGCCTGCACAAAGGTGCCGAATCACAGGTAGCTGTGGTTATTAAGGACAGTGATATTAAGCATATAGATTCCTTTTATAGAAGTTGGCAACCCTGGGTTCAAAATGTTCAGGGGGCTGAGTGGCTGTCCGGAGGGGGGTCTGAGATTATCACACCCTTGGTTGACATCCAAGATGGGGGTAGGAGGGTGGTCAGGCTCATGGTCCACCCTTCTAGGGCTTTATAGAGACACTGTCTCCCCACAGCACCCCCTTTTTGAAACTGCTTTTGAAACCATTCATCATTTGTTCATTTATTCATTCAGCCATTAATGAATTTTATCATGCACATTATCATACACTGGTTAGGGGCACAGACTCCCAGATCAAATGCTTGGTTCAAGTCTCAGTTTTACTATTTGCTGTCTGTATGACATTTGGCCAAATCTCAATTTCTTTGTGTCCAGTTTCCAATTTATTAAGTGAGGCAGTATCTGCCTCCTAGGGCTGATTTGAGAAATCAGTGGAATAATTCAAGACAGTGCCTGCCCTTGGGCACCCCGCAGTCCTGGGGTACAGAGTTGGGTGCTTACAATTTCTGTCGCTAGCCACAGGCAGAAGGGTGATGGTTTCTCAGTGGTTGTCTACAGAATGCTTTCTCCAATATCAGGAGGGAAAACCTGAAACTCTGACCCAGAGGTAGCTCATGGTCCCTTTAAGGGTAGGCTCTGACCTCTCACAGCTGCTTAGGAAATGTGGCTTTGAGGAGAGTTGGCATAATTTGGATATGTAGGTGTTAAACCCCCTTGCAGCAGTTACCGTGCTGTGGAATGGCTTGTACGCTAAGTAGACGTGGCTTCCAGGCTGAGCTGAGGTGGACCGAGGTGTTTATAGCTGCAGAGGTGACCCTGGTGTGGGCTCCTTGCTCTTCCCCTCTCCCTTTGTGGTGGGGATAATGGGGATGTGGTGGCCCCTCTGAGTCTCCAAGCCCATGTCTCACTACTCATCCATCTCTCCTCATTCCAGATCCACATCTTCCCTCTTGCCTTATTCTGGGCCCCTCTGTAATGCACATGCTTTAGCTGATGAAGTTAGCTCTGATGGAAGCCAGAGGTGTGCTCTTTACAAGTTAAATAAAAGTGCAGCATTGGAGACTGTGGCTTCTTCCCTACACTGACTCTTTCCAACATCTTGGAGTGCAGGAGTCCAAGGTATCCAGTCCTACTCACCTGAATTTGAGAGTTTATCCTAATAGATTTTTGAAGATTTTTTTTAAGATTTTATTTTTAAGTAATCTCTACACCCAGTGTGAGACTCACACTTACAACCCTGAGATCAAGAGTTGCATGTTCCACTGACTGAATCAGCTAAGCTCCCCGCTAATGAGGCTTTGATCTAGGAACAGGCCAGACTCAGGGTGCAGCAGATGAAGGAGGATGAATGGGAGATTTGGCCAAGCAGATTTGTTGCTCAAGTGTCAAAACAGCTGATGCATCAGCATGTAAGATCACAGAAGATCACAGATGTCCAAATTACCTTGAACCCTAGGAGGCAGTAGGTTAGAGACCAATGCACCATCTTTTAATGTGGTATGTGCAGCCCATCCTTCTAGTGTTGAAACTGATGACCATTTCTTTCTTTGGCTGACACCAGGTGAAGCAACTGGTTTGTGTTCAGGGCCATGCTGAAGAAAGAATCTGCCTTAATGCAAACCCTGCTGGAGTGGTGAGGAGTGCAGTGCCTGAGGCTGGGGATGGAACCTCAGCCTCCTTTTCAGACTCACCTGGGGCCATGCTCAGGGGGCGGAAGAGTGAGGGGCAGAATCCTCCACCCATCAGAATGTTCTCTCTCTGTCTCATCCCTGTGTCTCTCTTAGTCTCTGTTGTTTCCAAGGACAGAGACTCAAATCCTTAAATGTGGGTATCATGTTCATTGGGATATTTTACCACTCCAAGTAGTCATTCTGTGAAGCAAAGCTCATACCTCACACTTGTGGATCCCAGTGCTCCTAATTCTGCACCAGCTGCCCTGCTCTTGACAGTTTTCATACTAGGAGGTATTACATGCTCATTAACATCTCTTTGTCCATCTAACACTGATTAAGTACTACTTAAATTATATGTGATTTTACCAAATTTGTGACAAAAATAGTCTGGCTGCACCTGTCTCCATAGACATAGCATGTTGTAAGCTCCAAATAACCAAACCTACCCTCAGAAGGGCCCCAGAGGGAATATTTACTCATAGTGCCAACTGGGGTGAGAGTTAACTAGCCATAAAAATCAGATCAAATAAAACAATGACTTTAAAGAAAAAAGAAATTTCTCTCTAAGGTAGTAGTTAGGTGAGAGGGTAGCCATGTTCCATACAGTCAACCACAGGCCAGGTGCCTTCTGTCTTGTCACTCCATTATTTCCAAATGCATGGTCATCATCTGCACAGTTAGAGCTGAGTTAGACAGTGGGAGCCAGTGGGAAAGGTGGATAAGGCATGCCCATGTCTTAAGACCTATGTGGGGGAAATGGCACCCTTCCTCTCTAATTCCATTGGGAACTCAATGCCACACTAACCTGCAAGGATGCTGGGAAATGTAGTCCCTGATAAAACTCTAATAACTATGGAAGAAAGGGAGAATGGATTTTAATGGACACTCAGAAGCCTTTGACATATTCCCCTCATGTGTATTTAATGCAACTCTCTGCAGTTATAAATACATCCAGGTTCTAAACATTGGTTGTTTTGTTTTTTCAGAAAGAAGACCTGGGCCGGCCATGTTGTGTCTATGGACAGTTCTACAGTAATGAATCAGTGCATCTTCAGAGGGATGGAAAAAAACAAAGAAAGGTAAAAATATCTTTAAAAATTAAGATTTAAAAGATTCTTACAGGCACCAATTAAATGCAATGTAGGCCTTCATCTAAGTCTATATAAGTCAGTGGAGGCCATCAAGAATTGGAGATAGCAGTTCACGTGTCCTCTTTTCATGTCTCCAATTTCTGACATCAGAAGAGGATACCTTTGTTAAGTATGAGAGGATTTTTCTAAGACTTAGAAGGAAGTGTTGGTATAAATAGAACTAATGAGGTAGAGAATGAAATACTTGATTCTGAGAACTATGGACGCTTGCTCAGATAAGCTATATGTGTGAGTGACCAGTCCTGGAGAGGAGGCAAAGACCACCCCTTAGCTCTTGGCAGCTACGTCTTTCTCTCTTGCTACCTTCTCTTTTTCTCCTTAAAAATAAATGTATTTATTTAATTTTATTTTGGTGCCCAAGAGATGCATACATACATTTTTTCCTAGTTAAAAATAGGTGACACACCCTCCCCAGTTTCTTTGCCAGCCTCTCCACCCCACACCTGCCTTTCCCAGAAGTAACTACTGTGACCTCCTTTGTACATTTCCTTCCAGAACTTTTTCTAGGTGCTTATATATGTAGAAAAAGTCATTCTTTTCCTTCTTTTCTTTATTTCTTGCTTTTCTTCTCTTTTCCTTTTGCTATAGGCTGTCATACTGTGCATGTTGGTCTATTTTGTAATATTTTTTAAAAATTCAGTATGTCTTAAAATGATTTCAAGACCATATATGAGAATCTACTTGTTTTTTGGTTTTGGTTTTGGTGTTTTGAGAAGGAGAGAGAGCACACACGCACAAGCAGGGGAGGAGCAGAGGGAAAAGGAGAGAACCCCAAGCGAGCTCTCTGCCCAGTACAAAGCCCAACTTGGGGCTTGATCCTATCACTGTGAGATCATGACCTGAGCTGAAATGAAGAATTGGATGCTCAATCCACTGAGCTATCCAGGTGCCCTTACCTTGTTTTTATCTGTCACAAAATGAATAGTGTATTCATGGTATAAGACTCCCACTGTTTATTGAGCCATGTTTCTGTGAGTGGTGGGCAGGTGGGTTCCATTGTTTGCCCTTATATCAGTGTTGGGGGGCACTTTCTGGTATGCGTCTCCCACACATATGGGCTGATAGTTCTCTTAGGAGGTTACTGAGTAGAGTTGTTGTGCCAACCTGTGTATACATTTAAGATCTCACTGAAGATTTCCAAGTCATTTCTCTAAAGACTATTTGTCAATAGGGCACTATATTTCCTCGTTGCCTGCCCTCCTGCTGCAACTCAGCTCTTTATGCTCCTTTATTTTTGCTGGTCTGTTGGGTGAACAATGGTATCTCTCCATGGTTGTCCTTCCTTCTCCCTTCGCTTTACTCTGGGGAAGTTCATCTCCTTAGGTCTCTCTGTTACCTGGTTTCATCTCCCAATGGCAAATGGCAAGCCTCTATCCTCATAGGGACCTAGTGACCTAGCCTGAGTCCCAGGACATCTGGGCAGCCCTTTTCCTATCCAGAAGTGGGCATCACTTCGTTTTCCCTTCTGAAAAGGACCTAAGCATGCTTCTCCAGGAGAGGATTACCTGCTTCTCTTTTGACTCCTGGTTTTGAAGAGCCTTTGGTTGGATTTTCCTACTTCAGATGGCTCCATCCACCACCCACTGTCACCGCCATCACCATTGGCAACCATCTGAGTTTATGGTATGTGTCAGGCTCTGTGTGCATCACTGGGCTGACGTAACTCATTTAATTCTCATGTGGCCCTGTAAGATAGGAAGTTGTGTTATTACCCTCATTATGGCCACTAGGCAATATTAAGACAAAAATTCATTCAAAACCAACCCAAAACAAAAACCCTATCTTGCCATGGAGCCCTAGCTTCTAGCATTGCCCTCACTTGCAATGGCAAACAGACCCACATTAACTTCTCCTTGAGGGTGTAGCTGTGGGGCCATAGGGCCCATGTTTGCTGTTGCCTTGGCCACACTCAGTTGTTATTCTGCATCCATGGCTTTTCTGAGGATAAGTGGGAGCTGAGAGTTTGGTTTTGGGGTTTGTCTTCAGCTGGCATGTGAGCACAGGCTTCCTCATCATATCATCAGCCCCTCTGCTCTGGGGTATTGTTGGGGGTGGCAGCCTTCCCTGAGTTTGTCCAAAATGTTTCTCTGGAAAGGGGTTTTCCAGGGTTAGAAAATGGAATTTAACCAAGTAAATTTGAAGATCAAATTGGCTTTACTAAGCGATTCATGAACCAGACAGTATCTCATCTAGTAAGTAGAAAGGAGCTTGGACAAGGTGTACAGAATGGAAGGTTTTAAAAGGAAGGAGGGTGGGGCAGGAAGTTATTAGCAAAAGAAAGATTGTTTCAGGCCAAGACACCTTTTTCAGGATTGGGGAGGGAATAGCAGGGCTTTATAGATGACCCCACTGATGCTGATCAAAAAATTTCAGGTTGACTTATAAAAAGTTCACATTCCTGGGATAGGGTGAAACTGTAATGAATAATGAAGTCTTGGTCTGCTGTTGTGGGAGGAAAATGATTTCGGTTTGGGCTTGTTTCTTTTTTTAAAGTTTATTTATTTATTTAAGTAATTTCTACCCTCAGTGTGGGGCTTGAACTCATGACCCCTGAGAACAAGAGTCACAAGTTCCTCTGAACCAGCCAGGCATCTGGGCTTGGTTGTGTGGTTTTTTTTGTTGTTGTTGTTTGTTTGTTTGTTTGTTTTTAACAGCAGGTTGAGCATATTTATCACAGGGGTAAATCTGCTTTATTAGGATAAATACACCCCCTGAGCTGTGGAGGGAGATGTGTCACTGGCCGCCACAGATCCAATCAGTCACCCTACTCTATAAAATTGTAAGTTTGGGAGTGCCTGGGTGGCTCAGTCAGTTAAGCAGCTGGCCAACTTTGGCTCAGGTCATGATCTCAAAGTTTGTGAATTTGAGCCCCGTGTCAGGCTCTGTGCTGACAGATCAGAGCCTGGAGTCTGCTTTGGATTCTTTGTCTCTCTCTCTTGTTCTGTTTCTCACCTGCTCATGCTCTGTCTCTCTCAAAAATAAACATTAAAAACATTAAAAAATAAATTACATAAAATTATAAGTTTAGATCTCATTCTAAAAGCAAGCAGTATGTAATTCCAGAGGCCTTCCTGAGGCCCTCCTCCCATTAATCTTTAGAGACATGCGAATTTAGACCTGGAAGATCCTAGGCTTATTATTACCATTTCCTGCTTCTTCATCAATAGTTTTAAGCTGTCAGGCCTAAGGTGATGATGTTATTGTTTGAGTTCCCACAGATAAGCCTCACTCTCAGGCCTTAGGGTCTGCCTCTAGGTCTTTGTACATCACAGCTACCTCTCGTGTCATTATTAGAACACTGATCACGCTTGTTTAAAAAATTGAGCTTATTAGCAGATAATGCCTTGAAGGAAACTTGCCCATTGACCAATGGATAATTCATTCAGTGAGCATTTATCGTATACTACCTATGCAGCTGAGACAGAAAGATGGGTGAGATGAGTTGTTAGAGAATTCAGAGTCGGGGGTGGCAGCAGGAGGCAGTTGTACACACAATGACCAATGGTTAAGTAGAAACTGATTCTTCATTGGTCAGTGGGGATGATAATAGTGTCATCTGCCCTGGTTTGCTGGGGCATGTCCTGAGTTAGTTATAGTAAAGCACCTGGCATATAGTAAGCACCCAATAAAGGTGGCTGTTTTGATTTTTGTTGTTTATTTTTTAAAATTTCTTTTAATGTTTATTTATTGTTCTTTGAGAGAGAGAGAGAGAGAAACAGAGCATGAGCAGGGGAGGAGCAGAGAGAGACGCACACACAGAATCTGAACCAGACCCTAGGCTCTGAGCTGTCAGCACAGAGCCCGTTGCAGGGCTCCAACTCATGAACCATGAGCCGAAGTCAGACGTTTAACCGACTGAGCTACTTAAGTGCCACTTTGTTGTTTATTTTTATTCTTATACAGGGTGAGGAACCCTGGAAGATTTTTTTTTATCAGGAGATTGATAGGGCCAGTGTTTTAGAAATGATAATCAGTCAACACTATTTCTCATCCTAAATGTGTTCATAGTTTTAGTGTCTGCCTTACCTATTGGACTGTGAATTCCAGAGGGCCAGATCTTCCCTATCACTTACCCAGTGTGTGGCACACGTAGGTGCCCACTAGTATTTCTGGACTGATGTAGTGACAAGGGGTAGGCCATGGGTCCCTGAGGTGAGGTGCTGTGACAAAGACGGCCAGAGAGAAGGACCTCAGCTCTCCTGGGGCCACCCCCATTTTCCTGAGGAGAGCTGCTACAGGCCCTGCCTGCAGACCACACTTCCTTCTGCGGGAACACAGTTTTTGCTCCTATGCTTTGTGGACATTCTGTCTTTGTAGCCTAGTGACTTTCTTTCTTTTCTTTCTTTCTTTCTTTCTTTCTTTCTTTCTTTCTTTCTTTCTTCCTTCCTTCCTTCCTTCCTTCCTTCCTTCTTTCCTTCCTTTCTTCCTTCCTTCCTTCCTTCCTTCTTTCCTTCCTTCCTTCCTTCCTTTCTTTTTAAAGTTTTTTAATGTTTATTAATTTTTGAGAGAGAGAGAGCGAGCGCAAGGGGGGAGAAGCAGGGAGAAGAAGACAAGGATCCAAAGCAGGCTCCAGTCTCTGAGCTGTCAGCATAGAACCTGATGTGGGGCCCAAACCCACAAACTGGGGAGATCATGACCTGAGCCAACGTCAGATACTTACCTGAGTCACCCAGGCACCGCTGGCCCAGTGACTTTATTGAGGAGACCTCGTCTCACAGCCTTTATTGACTGAGCAACCATGAGTCACTGCTTCTAGCTCTAGGTACGAACTCACTAGAACACAGGATTTCTAGATTAAGCCCCTGGGGAGTTCAGTTTTTTGCTGCCATCAGTGACTATGCCTCAGTTTCCTCAGCTATGCAGCAATGGAGTTAGGCAGGTGGAATTTCTGATGTTCAAGAGGAAAATTTTGAGGGGAGAGGTCCTTACTCTTCTTGTAAATCCTTCTTACAAGGATTTACCTTTGGGGAAATGGGTTGGTGGATAGGATTTAACCCATGATGGAGAAATGGAAAGGTTTAAGTTCATTCATTTGTTCATTCATCCATTCACTCATTCATTCATTCATTCATTCAGTCAGTCAACATCCCTTTGGGATGTTGCTCCATGGGAGAATGCTCAGATAAAGAATTATTAAGGCCTTTCACTCTCAGATTGGACAAATGCATGTCTCTTTATGAAAATAAAGATCTTTGGGGCACCTGGGTGGCTCAATCAGTTAAGCATCCGACTTCGGCTCAGGTCATGATCTCACGATTTGTGGGTTCGAACCCTGCGTTGGGCTCTGTGCTGAATGTTTGCTCAGAACCTGGAGCCTGCTTCAGATTCTGTGTCTCCTTCTCTCTCTCTGCCCCTTCTCCACTTGAGCTCTGTCTCACTCTGTCTCTCAAAACTGAATAAATATAAAAAAAATTTTAAAAAGATCTTCTCTGGCTCACTCATTTATTTCAGTGTCTTGGGCACTTCCTTTGTGCCATCTCTGCTCGGCTTTACTCTCCTGGAAGGCTGGGCGTGCCTGGTGCAGGGACACCCACACCTGGCTCAGGACCCAGTGTACAGTGAGTGACTTCAGAACTGGATAGAAAACAGTAATTTTTAGATGGTGACACGAAGGGCTCAATCCAACACTGAGATTTGCCCGAGTGGTGTTCTGTTTCATGCTCGGGGTGACTGATTGTCACGTGCTCAAGAGCCCTCACCTGCACACAGCTTAGTTTTGCTGCCTGTTGTTAGTTGTTCTCTTGATCCCTTATCAGCTTCCATCTTGTCCTTAGGCTGGAGCTGTTTTGGTCACTGATTTTTATTAGCTTTTGTTCACTGCCCACAGGGCTGTGTGGGGCCCTGCTCCACCTCCTTCACCCTCTACAAATTTAGCTTCTGACCTTGAAAGCTAGAAGGGAGGGTATAACTTCTCCTGACCTGAGGCTCTAGTCTTATCTCTTGGACTCACAAGCCTGGTGACCTTGGGCAAGGCGCTTCACCTCTCCAAGTTGTCTTCTTAGAGGTCCCCTCAGTATCCTATAGTTTGCTCATTAGAATATGATTTCCTCCAATCAGTAGGCTTTGCAGGAAAAAACAGGGCTTGCTGCCAGACTTATTTGGGTATTGCTGACTTAAGCTCAGATAAATGTGGCCTTTCTCACTGGACCCTACAGAGCCAGTGTGCATGCAGCGGCCTCTCAGGAGAGGGTGGAGTGTGCAGCCTGCCTCATCTGCTGTTGCATAGATCACACTGGATGTGCTGGGTTGGGAAATCTTGAAGCTTCCTCCCAGAGCTTCAGTGATGTGCCTAGGGCAGAAAGGCAAAGTAACCAAAAACACAGATGTGGATTTTGGAGAGTTTAGCATTTTTATTTTTGTTTTTGTTTTGTTTTTCCATTAAGAACTTTATTTTTGGGGTACCTGGGTAGCTCAGTTGGTTAAGCAACCGACTTCGGCTCAGCTCATGATCTCTTGGTTTGTGGGTTCAAGCCCCGTGTCAGGCTCTGTGCTGACAGCTCAGAGCCTGGAGCCTGCTTCGGATTCTCTGTCTCCCTCTCTCTCTGCCCTTCCTCTGCTTGTGCTCTCTCTTTGCCTCTCAAAAATAAATGTTAAAAAAAAAAAAGTCTAAGTACATGAAATAGAAGTTGGGGTTCTGATTTTTTACCTTGCTTTTCTGTTTGGAGTGTAATTGTAACTACTGTAGTGTAAATGATGGAAAATAATTGCATATGTTAAAAAAATAAATAAACAGAAAAAAAGAATTAAAAAAAAAAGAACTTTATTTTTATGGGGCATCTGGTGGCTCAGTCAGTTAAGCATCTGACTTTGGCCCAGGTCATGATCTTGTAGATCGTGGATTCAAGCCCTGCGTCAGGCTCTGTGCTGACAGCTCAGAACCTGGAGCCTGCTTCAGATTCTGTGTCTCCCTCTCTCTCTCTCTCTCTCTGCCCCTCCCTGACTTGCACTCTGTTTGTCTGTCTCTCAAAAATAAATAAACATTTAAAAAAATTTTTAAAAGAACCTTATTTTTATTTTTTTTAATGTTTAGTTTTTCAGAGAGAGAGAGTGTATGTGCACAGGCTAGGTGGGGAGGGACAGAGAGAAGAGACAGATGATCTGAAGCGGACTCTGCGCTGACAGCAGAGAGCCTGATGCAGGGCTTGGACCCACGAACCAAACCTAAGCCAAAGTCAGGCACTTAACTGACTGAGCCACCCAGGTGCCCCTCCATTAGGAACTCTCAAATGGTATATAGTATATAGTATGATAATATAGTAGGCAAGGTAGAACAAATCTTCCAACCCCTATAATAAGCCTGCTGCTAAGTGAATTAAGAGTAAGCAGGGAAGGTCAGCCGTCTTCATCAAGGTTTTCATTCAGGCAGAAACTCGCTCTCCCATGCAAAGAGCACTAGATGCAAGTTAAAAAAAAATGTTGGGCAAGCACTATTCCTGGCTGTGTGACCTTGGGTGTGTCTCTTTACTTTTCAGATTCCTCTCTGGCTTAAAAGAAAGAGGCTGGTTAGGGAGTTTCCTTTCAAGGCTGAAATTTTCTGCATATTGTTTAAAACAACCATAAGCCTTATGAGGCTAGATAGGGTCTGTGTGTCTTCTTCTCAGTGGTTTCTCCAGGCAGTGTCTGGGATGTAAGCTTTTGTTAAACAAATGTGAAACGGAACAGACCCCTTATTCCATTCATTGGCACAACCCCACGGACAGCTTACTCAGTTATTGTTAAAGTAATTTAGTGAGTGCATGTGATCTTATCTGAGACACAGGAAGACCCCTTGAGGGAGATGATGTGATCTGACAGATGAGGAGCTGAGATTTTGGGAAGTGAAGGGCGGGACTGTGGTTCTCTAACAAGGAATGGAAGGGCCAAGTCCTGAACCTGAAGTTTTGTCTTGTGTTTTTTCACCGAATCAAGTCCTTATCTGTCCTTGTCCTGATCAAAGGCATTCGTTAGGACAGGTCTTGAAAATCTACTATGAAAACACTGAAAAAGCCCTTTGGTTCTTGGTGGGCCTGGCTAATCCTCTATATGGCAAATTGTAGCAATTTTTGCTAATTCCTTGGGCACCTCCTAAAGGACCTTTTATATAATTGGCTCCAGATATCACAAGGACTGAGCAAAATGCATGTTGTTTGCCTCTGTTTTGCAGATGAGGAAACAAAGTTTTAAATACCTGTCCCAATGTCATAGGTAACTAACAATTCGGCTCAGACTTAAACCTGTCTTTGACAGTCTCAAGGGGGAAAGCATTTTCACCACCCCCTCTACTTCTTATATGATTGGGACCCTCATCTTACCTCCAGGAGCTCAGAGCCCCCTGCATAATGGTGTGGGGTTGGGGGTGGGTACTGCTGCATCTGCTCCAGGGGTGGGACTGAGCTTCAGGCAGCATGGTCCAGTGAGGTGCAGAGAGTGGGCATTTTAATCTTGGGAGCCCATCAGCATGTCCTAATTCCCAGTGGTCTTTGTCTCATAGGATAGCTCTTATGACAAGGGGAATTGTCAGGAGAGTGTTAGGGGAGGTGGTAGTGTTCCTGGCTCAGTTGTTGACATTTTCCAAGTCCTACTTTGCCATTTGTGAAACATGGATAAAAGTGGTAGTTAGGTCATAAAGTTGATGTGGAGGTTCAGTATGGTAAGGAGTGCCTAGTTCAGTTACTCAGCACCTAGGCAACACCAAGCACATGGATTTAGTCTGTTTTTAGGCCCCCACCAACCTCAGAACCAAGGAAGAGCTGTCAGAGCACATCCCCTCTGCTTTTCGGTGACTATCCCTAACATATGTTGATTTCTCAAAGAAGCCAGCCAGCAATTATTTGAGTATCTCTCTTGTGCTTAGCACTCCATCAGGCATCCTGGAGGGATACAGTCAGATGTGGACCTTGTTTACAGTATAGAAGGGAAGATAAATGAGTAATAGGACACAAGAAGGGCATGAGGAGGGGCCTAGCAAGATATGGCACATAGTGAGTACTTGGAAAATGTCTTAAAACACTCAAACTGGAGGGCACTTGAATGGGCAAAGTACTCGGTGGTGTACCAGGGAATGCAATTCATGGAACACGGCAGGTAGGAAAGGAAGAGAGAGTCTGTGAGAGTTTTTGTCTGTGGCCCCCAGTCATCTGGCTGAGGAAGCTGACCCAGCCCCAACTCTGTGGAAGGATGGATCTTGGGTGAAAGGCAGCACCTGTTTTGATGCTGAGCCCTTGCTGGGTAGAGACCATGTACAGCAGAGAGAATCCATAAAGAATTCCTTCCAGGCAAGAGCCTGGCACTTTCCCTGGAGGTGAATCAACGTTTTCAACTCCAAGTGTAGTAAATTGGGTTTGGAGAGCTGGGGAGGCCACGGAAGGTGGTGTGTAACCTTAATGGAAATTATCAAGAATTATCAAGATACATTTATGAGGTGCTGGTTTTGTTTGGGGTGTTTTGCTAGGGTGCTTTTGTTCTCTAGGTGGGAGGAGAGATGGGAACTCGGGGTAAGGCTTCCCAAGTGTTGCTGCTGGGACTGTAGCTGAATATGGCTTTGTCCCACCTGTGTGCGGTGTTGTGTGTGCTGTGTGTAGTCCCAGGAGCAGCCAACGTCTTCCTCAAGGATGGGCATTGACAGAGGCTCCCTGTGCCAGGCACTGTGCTGGACTCGGGGATATGCCTCTGACCAGGACAGGCAGGAGCCAGATTACATCTAACAGGGTCCTTTCCCTGGAGCAGTTTCTTTCTTTTTAATTTTTAATTTTTAAACTTAAAAAAAAATTAAAGTATTATTTATTTATTTATTTTTGAGAGACAGAGAGAGACAGCATGAGGAGGGGAGGGTCAGAGAGAGAAGGAGACACAGAATCCGAAGCAGGCTCCAGGCTCTGAGCTAGCTGTCAGCACAGAGCCTGACACGGGGCTCAAACCCATGAACTGTGAGATCATGACCTGAGCCAAAGCCGGATGCTTAACCGACTGAGCCACCCAGGCGCCCCTCTTTTAATTTTTTAAATGTGTACTTACTTTTGAGAGAGAGAGAGAGAGAGAGTGAGCAACGGAAGGGCAGGGAGAGGGAGACACAGAATCCAAAGCAGGCTCCAGGCTCCAAGCTGTCAGCACAGAGCCCGACATGGGGCTCGACCTAACAGACCATGAGATCATGACCTGAGCCAAAGTCGGATGCTTAACCAACCGAGCCATTGAGGTGCCCCCACTGGAGCATTTTGTAGTTTAGTTTATAAGGGCAGGAAACTAAACAGGAAGCAGAAACAAGAGTATAAGAAGGAATGTGTTTTAGAAAAATCACTTTTCTTGTTTTGTTTTCTGTATGTAGGAAAGCTATTGATTAATAATCTTTTTATTAATGTTGACTATTATTATAAAATTATCCTACTCATTCTAATAGTTTTTTAGATATTATTATTTGTGTGTGTGTGTGAAGAAAAATTTTTCTAGGCACGTAATCACATCTTCTGCAAGTTAATTGAATTTTGCTTCCTCCTCCTTCCCTATTGGTAAAACTTTGTTTATTGATCTAATTAGACTGGCAAATGCTTCCTGAGTAATGTTTAACAATGGTTATTTCTGAAGTCATTTTTACCTTACGCTGACATCAGTGGGAGTGCTTGGCTCAGTTTGAGCTATATATTTCTCAAGGCAGTTTCTCTCTATTCCTATTTTGTTAAGAGATTTTGTTAAAAAGTCCAGAATAAACATTGAAATTCAACAAGACTAGCATCTAAAGAGATGATTCTGGTAATGAGGTAAATTGTACTCATAGATTTCCTAATATTGACCTGTCCTCGCATTCCCGGAGCAAGCCACATCTGGTTGTTCTTTGTATCTCTTTTAATAAAAAAGCATTTTGAGGGGCACCTGGGTGGCCCAGTTGGCTAGGTGTCTGACTCTTAGTTTCAGCTCAGGTTATGATCTCACAGTTTGTGGGATCGAGCCCTGTGTGGGGCTTTGCACCGACAGCATGGAGCCTGCTTGGGATTCTCTTTCTCTCTCTCTCTGTCCACACCCCCCTCCCCACTTCAAAATAAATAAACAAACTTAAAAAAAAAAGTATTTCAAGCTACTTGCCATCATTTGAATTATTGCTCCATGAAGATGCAGTTGGTTTCTCTTGTGGCTTAGAGTAATACCAACAGAATAGCTTTACTTCTGTTTGAGAAGTCCAAACGATGCACAAATCATTAGTTCATTAGGCCAGTATAGTACTGCTGATGTTAATATGTACAAAACACTGCTGGCTGGCTGGCCTTCAGTGCCCTTATAGCAAGGGGTTCTTGTGATCCTATGCAATGGTTCTATTCAGTCAGGATTTG
The DNA here is from genome assembly GCF_006229205.1 of Suricata suricatta. Lineage (NCBI taxonomy): Eukaryota > Metazoa > Chordata > Mammalia > Carnivora > Herpestidae > Suricata > Suricata suricatta. The sequence continues at coordinate 24,512,256 of NC_043711.1, read as the reverse complement.
TTGTTGTTGTTGCAAGTGGCAGAAACAAAATTCAGTCTGGGTTAGGGAATAGAGGGTTCCTATGAATGGATGGCCCAACAGTAGGTAGCTTCAGGCATGGCTGGATCCAGGGGATCAGTGTTATTAGGTTTTGGTCTCACTCTTTACTTCTCTTGGCTCCACTTTTTTCTGTATTGGCTTCATTCCCAGAAAGGTTCCCTTCACAGGAGACCTCCCAGAAGCTACAGGCTGATATTCTCTCATAGCTGTGGACTGAGAGTTTATCATTCCCACTTGTTCCAGTAGGACTTTCCAAGTAGACTGGTATTTGTTTCACTTGGGACACATGCTATCTCTGGAACTCAAGGGCGGAGGATAAGATCAGCCTCACCTGGACCCATGGACTGAGAGGGGAAAGGGTGGTTCCCCCAATGGGAAGGCCGAGTGCAGTTACCTACAGACAAGCAATCAGATGCACAGTGGCAGAAATCCCCAGTGTTTGTGCCATCAGGGCCAGTGATCCCCTTTCTTTAGTGGCCATTGCTGTCCTTTTTCACAGGTAGGAGGCGTGGCTCCAAGGGGCTGTGATACCTTACCCAATCCTTGGGCTCAGCAAGTCAGTGACAGAGCCAGGATTCTAAGTCCCTACGTGAAATTCTAGGCCTCACTTGTTCTACTGAATTACACATAGAAACAGGAGTAAAGTGTTCGCTGGGCATTTTGAGATTTGATTGTTAAGTGAAGGATTGCTTTGGGCCTACCTTAACCCCTGGCTTGTTCACCAAATGTAATAATTCATCTTGGTGATTCTCTCTTGTCCCCTTTCCATGATGAACTTAGAAGGTAGACACTTTTAAAGGGGTGTCTTTGATGGGATGGTAAGTTTTTTATGTGGAGTGTGTATAGTAACAAAGTTTTAATTTGGCAGAATTTTGCCTGGTCTGATTTGTCATCTCTTCAAATGTTTTTTTGCCTTTTAAGCTTTATTTTATATATGGTGTGTTTCAAATTAAAGGCAAAACTCAGTGAGTTTCTACCTGTGTTTCTACCCCTCAGATCAAGGTACAGTACTTGTTCAAACACTCTTTACTAGCTTCTTCCCAGCTGCCCTGCTTTGCCCCAGTCCCCACCTCCTCCCAGAAGAGCTGTGCCTTCCTCACCACTGCCTGGCCTCAGGCTGTCCCTAAGAACTCTCTCCTGGATGTGTTGGCCTGAGTCCAAGGACGGAGTTGGGAACCTGGTCCTGAGGAGTTGTGTCTGGAGAGAGGAGGGAAGTTACCACCCACAGAGGACAGACACAGAGCGCCCCCCCCCCCAGTGCTCTACATGGTCATGAATGCACACCATCCAGTTATGTATTAGAAGGCCCCCTTGCTCTCTGCTCCTCATTTATGGACAAGGAAACCAAGGCCTGAAGAGAGGTGGGATTTGTCAAAGGTCATGAGCTGATGCAGTTTCAAGGCCAGGGACAGATGGTGCATGGCTATAGGCCAGCCATCCACTGTGGTCTCTCCTTCATTTCATGATACCTTTTTTTTCCTAGGAAATCTTGAAGCTCTGTGAAAGATGATCTATATAGTAGAAAGAACTGTACATGCTGGTAACAGACATTCTTGGGTTCAAATCCCTGCTCTGTTTTAGGACCTTGGGTGAGGCTGTTAATCTTCCTGAACCTCAGTGTCTTTATCCATAGATGAGATATTAATACTAACCTTGTAGGGTGGTCATGAGGTTTAAATGAGATGACAGGTATCACATACTCAGCATATTGTTTGGCACATGTGATTTTTATATTTGAAAAGCCAGTTTATAGCATCTCTTGGGGGGGTGGTGAGAAGTGACCTAGAAGTAATCTGAAAAATCACAACACTCCCCACTCCTCCCCACCCCTGCAAATATGAACACATTCGCATGACTTTAATTTTACAGTTCTGAATTGGTTTAGTAATAATGATAGCATGGTATTTAAGAACACAGGCTCTGGAGATGGATGCCTTGGTTCAAATCCTGATTGCTGTGTGGTGTAACCTTGGGTAAATTACTTAACCTTTCTGGGCTTTAGTGACCTTGAATGTGAAGTGAGGCTAATAAGAGGACCTGTCTTTTTAGCTACCCTCAGATGGTAGCCCTGAGGACTAAATGAGATAATGGATAAACCACGCTTCCTTAGCCTAGTACCTTAGTTGATGTGTAGTAAATGTGATTTATTATTACTGCCAACAAATTGATTATCTACATTTTTCTTTGGCCTTTAAGCCCCTTGCTGGAAGTTTGTCTTGGTTTCCAGTTTGCACTTTCTTTGTGCTGGTGCGTCACTGAAAGCTCTGTCCTCACATTTGTCAGTGACAGACTTGAGGAAGAGAAAAGTGAATGCTTGGGCAGCAGCATCCTCTAGAAGAGATCGGCTCTTAGAGAATAGTAAATGGACCACTCTCCTGGGTTGAGCATTTTGTCTGTTGGGGACAATGTGTGGCTTTCATGGGTGACTCATACTTGGGCAGCAGTGACCACTCCATGGGAAAAGCGGAATGGAGTTCAACCCCACATGTGCCGGGAGGGTGTGTGGGTCCGGAGCTGGTGGGGCTGGTGGGGCTGGTGGAGGCCTGGGAGGGCTTGTTTTCTGAGGATCAAGGAGTCAACTCGGCTAGCATTGGGTCAGGCTGAGTAACCGAAAGGATGTGAGAAAATAAAAGGTGCTAGTTTGGCGGGCTCAGCCTTTTTTATTTTGAAAAATGCTCCTTTCAGCTCTGAATTGGCCCCTTGAGCTATAAGGAACAGTGCCAGTTAACCCACATTTAATTGGAAACTGGGTTAGGGGACATTCTCTTCTCCCCCAGAGCATGTCCTGTGTGTTGGACCCTTTCCAGTGGCTGGTACAGTAATGGCCATTGACACGGCCCTGGCTGTCTGGATGCTGGAATCAGCTGGGTGAATATACATCCCTCTCCTTCCACATCCGCCAGCTCTCTCCTAATTGCATTTGCCAGCTCTGCAGAGAATGCAGACTTTTCCTTTGATTTTCCTAAAGATCAATCTCCTTTGTTTATCTTTGTCTATTTCTGCTGTTTGGGAAACACCTCAACGCATCCTCATTGTTAGATTTTAATTTTCCTCTTCAGTGGAAACTTTTCCTCTCCTGGGTGAAATTTTGCAGATTTCCCTTTTTCTGCCACTCCCCACCCCACTGTGTGTGTGTGTTTGTGTGTGTGTGTGAGAAAGCTTCCCTCTTTCCCTCCTCTTGGACCTCATAGTGCCTTGTTTTGGGGGCTGGGACCCAGTAGACTGTGATACAGTGACTCCCTTGTCTGCTGGGTTCCCACCAGCTGATGAGCAAGGTCATTTTCATACTCATGACACCTGCTTATCAAAACTGCCAGCTGCCCTCTGCAAAGACGCCTCCTCCCCCATAGTGGGGAGAGACAAGATAAGAATAGACCAGGAAGGGACCAACAGCCAGAGAATGAAGGACAGTATCCACCAACGGTTAAGGCGCGGATGGGCATTTGATTGGACAGCTGGGCTCTGTAGGCTCTGGACTGATATAAATGCCCCACCATAATGGTTCGGATTGGAAGAAGTTTTTAAAAGAAACAATAAGATATTTGTGCACACTTACGTGATTTGATTACTTTTTTGTTGCTCTCGTGATCAGCTTGACTTTTTAGAAAGCAGTTTTACAGCATCTGCCTACCTCTTATCATTTGAAAATGCTATGATTACAGAGGCTTTATATCATGAAATACATGAATTGGCTGCTGGGATTTCAGTGGAGGTGAATGGCTGAGAGACAGTATGTGTGAACCAATGTGTTCTTCTTTCCCTGTCATGGGTGTGGATGCCATAGGGGTCCTCTGACCGGATGGTCTGCTCTGAGCTTTCTAGTGGATCCCAGGACTGGCCCTGGTAGGTCCCCTTCCCTGTGGTCTCTGGAGCTGCATACTGATGGGTAGCTGCCTCAGTCTGTGAGAGCTGGCTATCTGGGGATTGGAGTTCAAAAGAGCTCACCATGCCTAAAGCTCCTTGGGAGGTGGTGGGACAAGACCTTTCTCACCATGAAACACATTGTGGTCTTAAAAATGGAATAAGGGTGGTAAAATGTCTGGGGCTTTAGGTAGGAGTGGATCCACATTTGAGGAGTCCGAAACATATGATCTGGGGGCTTCTTCAACAAAAAGAATTTTAAAATATCCTTTTCCAAATTTTACAAAAACACAAGACCATACAGGAACTTTCAGAGGAGGGCTTCAACTTCATTAGCTTCCTGCCATATCCAGTTTGGGCTGTAGCAAAACAAGCAGGGACACAGAGTGAGGAGAAATCAAAGTGGGAAAGTAAGAGGTCCATCTTAGGGCAGGTTAGAAAGGGGATGTAGTGTTCCTATGTTGCTACTTGCAGCTATTCAGCTCTGCAGGTGTAGCAAAAAGCAGGCATAATCATTTATGAATGTATGTGGCTGTGTTTCAACAAAACTTTATTTACATAAACAGGCAGACCATAGTTTGTGGATTTCTAGTCTAGGTGATTAATACTTTAAGGCTGTTTGGTAGATTTTTTGCTAAAAAGTACTAAGATAAAAAGACCAATTTTATACATTTTTACTTTTTTAAGTTTAATTTTTATTATATTAACTATTAATTTGTGTTGATTATAAAACTTTGAAAAGTTTAGAAAAATATAAAGCAAATAAAGTAATCTCATGTAATTCTACCACTTATCAGTAAATACTGTTATCAGTGCAGGAAATTTCTTTCTTGCATTGGTAAGCTTATGCACACACACTGATTATTTTAATTGAAATTATACTGTTTATCAGCTTGGTTTCTGGCTTTCTTCTAGAAAATGGAGGTCCAGGTGGTGATGGAAGTGGTATAGTTTTGGAGGAGAGTGCTGTTGTGGCTAAGATCACCCACAAAGAGGGCTTCATTCCTGGCCAGGCACAGGTTAAGTGCTCAGTAGATGTTCAACATTATTATTATTATTAATTATGATGATAATGATGATGATTACGGTTGTGTTGTTGTAGGAATGGTAGCAGTTCTGGGTTTTGAGGTAGATCATGGAGCTGATACTCCATGGGGAGACCCCAGCCCATTATCAACCCCATCTATCCTGGCATAGCTTGATGGGAGCAGTGAGGTCTCAAGCTCATTGAGTTCCCTTAGAACACACTGTCACAAGGGACATTGTGTCACAAGGGACAACACACTCCACAAGGGAATCGCATCCTCAGGGGCAATCTGTGCTCACCAGCCACTCTGAGACATCACCTCCCCTTACCTAGCCATACCTCACTTCTTTCCCCCCCATATCCTTTAGCCTCAGTGCCAGTCAGAGGCTTCTTAAGCCTTGAGCAGGAACAATCACGGAGCAAGACCTAATGACTGACAAAGCTCTTGCTTAAACCAGGTCTCACTGAGACCAGCAGAGCCCACTCAGGATCATTCCCTTGTACAGGTGAGGAAACCAAAGTCCAAGGTCACACAGTAAGTAAATTCATGATAGTATTGGGACACCTTTCATTTTGATGTCAAACCATCACTGCCCACTTTGCTTTGGTTTAGATCTAGGTATCTCAACCGTGACACGACTGTCTTTTTGGGCAGAACAGTAATTCTTTGTTGTGGTCGTTGTTCTGTGCATCAACGGGTGTTGAGTGGCATCTTTAGCCTGTACTCCCTAGATGCCACTAATACATCTTCCCCCAACTTGTGACATCCAAAAATGTCTCCACACACTGCCGAATGTCACCTGGGGGCAGTGGAGGAGGCACAATTGCCTGCAGGTGGGTGGGGCCGAGTGGGCCTCAGTATCAGACATGAACTGCTGTCGTCAGTGTGCCCAGATGGGGGCTCTTCAGGGAGTTCCCTTTTAGGGCACGAAAAGTGAGCTTCTTGTTTGAGAGTTTGTGTTCAGAACCAGTATGTCCAGGTAAGTTCCAGGTGGTCTAACTTTACCTTCTGATGCCTAAAGGCATTCATTCAACGGTGCTTCTATTTCTTCATTAGGTTGCATGCCTCCCTGCTTTATTAAATAAAGCACACTGATCCCAGTTTTGCTTTTCCTCCTTGACTTTTGATGTTGCCAGCTGCCAAGTTCATGATGGCACCTGCATGTAGCAATGTGCCCCGTAACCTGGGACAGGGACAGAAACCTTGTCCCTGGTGCTAAATCTCCTTTGAAATTTCCTTTTGGTCACCTTCCTGGAGATCTTGCATCACCTGTTAGTATTTTCCTCTTTTGCTCAAATTTTGCTGCTTCTAATCTTTTCTTCCTCAGTTTAATGGAGTTTGTGTAAATTAAGAGTGAGAGACAGTGAGTAAGGGCCCAAATATCTCTTTCTTGGAGTTAAAGTATATTTTATAAAATAGCCCATATCTATTCTTCAAGAGAACCCTTCCCTTAGGCCTTTTCACAAACGCTGGGGTCCTTTATTCCTAATGGACCTAAAGCTGGTGAGTAAGTTATAGATTGCAAATGGCCAAAACTAATCTTAAAAATCCTTAAAAATCCTCATAAAGAATAGCATGCATGGTTTTGTGTGTATAGTCCTCGCAGTGACCTGTGTGCTTAGATATCAATGTACATAGTTAGCACACAGCAGGGAGGGCACATGCAAAGAAATTCCACTGTGGTTTCTTTAATGCTTACTTATTTTGAGAGAAAAAGAGAGAGAGAGAGAGGATGTGTATGTGTGAGTAGGAGAGGGGCAGAGAGAGAGGGAGAGAGAATCCCAAGCAGACTCTGCACTGTCAGTGCAGAGCTCATTGCCAGGCTTGATCCCACAAACCACAAGATCAAGAGTTGGACATTTAACGGACTGAGTCACCCAGGGGCCCCTCCACTGTGATTTTTAATGTAAGACAGTATGGGAAGGAGCATTGTCACTGAATCCTGAACATGAAGGCCCTGTGCTGTGGCGCTGCCACATTGGACGAGGCAGTTGAGAGCCCTGTGACCAGAAGCTGGGCTTAGGAAACAGCTGCCTGGGATCTGGTCCCCATGCCACCACAGCTGCCTGCAGATCTTATTCCAGTTTGTAGCATCCGTGGGTCTCAGTTTCCTCTCCTCTAAAGTAGGAATGGTGATAATAACAACACCAGCATCTGGCACAGAGTCAGAGCTCACTAAGTGTTAGCTGTTATGCTGCTGCTATTATCATTGTCATTATTCCCAATGAGATGTGACAGGGTTGAGAACAGTTTCCATTCCTGCACCTGTTGGCTCAGGTGTTGCCTTTGAAGGTGTGTGACACAAAGGCCCATCCCTGCTACCAGCCCTGCAGCACGGGGACACGGCTGAGCTGGCTGAGACTTCTCTGTGCACTCTCTTATTCCCTTCTTGCTGCAACGTGGCTTGCTTGGTGATTCGTCTCCTCCAGCGACTTGGCAGGTTCACAGGCAGCCCTGCACATGCTGGGCTGTCCAGAAGGATGACAAAATGCAGATGTAGTTCTAACCTCCTCAGAAACCCGCCTGCCTCTGACCTCACTGTCCCAGCTCCCAAATGTGTCCCTGGCTGAGGGGCTGAGGGACCTGGATGAGGGATAGGTGTTTGGACAAGACAGCCCACAAAGGTCTGGGGAGGATTTTAAACCAGTTCTGGGTCCCGGGATGGTCAATGTCAGAATTGCTGGCAGGCAGGGGCACAGACCTCCAGCTTTGTGGATTTCCATGTAACAGATTATCTGTACTGATTATTTGTGAAATATTTCAAATTCAGAATTTATTAATGAGTGTTCCAGCTGAAATGAAAAGTGAAAAAGTTAAGCAATATGTTAACGGGAAAGAAAATAAGCCAGACTTATGAACAGGGAGTCCCAAACTTCACAGGATGGCCAGTGATGACTGTGAAAGCAGCAGTGTGGGTGGTTTGTTCCCTAACTGCGGCACTTTTTCCTCCTTCTAGTTCTTGCCTCCTCCTGGGAATGCGGGCCCACTGGGACCAGATCTGCTGATTTCCTAAGAGAATCCAGAAATTGGGTTCTTAATGTAAAATCTCCAGATTCTCATGAAAGCACTCCAAATTTTGAAATGTTTGCAACTGATTGGCAAAAACCCCCAAAACCAAACAAAACCAAAACAAAAAACCCACTTTAAACTACATCTCTGGGCTAGAACTAAAAAGCCATCAGCTTGTAAGGGAGTTGAGAAATGCTTTACTTGTGCCTTTGGGGTTTGCAGATGAGGAAACTGAGGTCCAGAGAGAAGTGACTTATCCATGAGTCCAGAGCTGGATTTGAATCCAGAGTGGGGCTCATATCACAGGCCTATCCTCCCAACTCAATTTTACCCAGACAGTGTGTTTCTGTTTAGTTTCCAACAGGGCTATTGGATAGAGTTTTATTGCATGTGTCAGGGTCATCCAAACTCTGCTCTGGAGGGAGGAGAAAGGGGCCCCAGGAAGCATGAACATGGTCTCCATTCTCGGTTGACTCCGGGACGTGTGCATGTATCCAGAAGAGGCTGTTCTTGGCAGGGCCACCTCAGATTCATCATACCGAAAAGTGCATGGATTTAATTTTCTAAAGTTTGATCTGTTCTAAGAAAGTGCATCCAGTGTGGTTCAACAGAATTTTCTGCCCAAGAATCTATACAGTTTAAAATATTTTGGAAGTCTTAGCTTGCACAAAGCAGGCTAGGATAATCCCTACGATGTCAGGCCAAGTCAGCCTTGTCCTTTGGCTAGTAAAGACCAGACTGTCCCTGGACTGTGACATCAAACCCCAGCTGCCCAGCAGAGCAGCCCTGCTGGGATAAGGTGATGAGAAATTTGCATTTGTTAGATGGTTGGTGTGGCCAAATGACTATCTGACCAAGGGGCTCAGAGATGAATGTTTCCTGTTATGCAGGAGGCTGGGGGAGGGGGATGCATTGCCAGAGACTCATGTACTCATGTGCTGCTCAGTCTGCTTGTAAAAAGGAGAGGAGTTTTATTTTTGCAAGTTACTGCAGCGTGAACCCCAAACACCAAATCCAGTCTCTTGAAGGAAATTGTTCAGGATCCAGGAGCAGCTGTCAGGCCCCAGGAGGGTGACTCATGAGCAGCTATGTTCTGGAACACACCCGTCCCTGGCCAGCTAGGAAGAGGCTAAGTAAGGGGTAAATGCAGAGGGCTGGGTGGGCGCCACTGGCCTCGCCTCTAATTTCAAAAACAATGTGTGTTACAGTCAAAGCATCCATCCCCTGTGAACAGCCAGGCTGTTTAGAAATAGGAGTGTCTGCAGGCAGTGCCTGTTTTCATCTGGAAGACCAAGTGTCACTTCCCGAGCCCAACCTTGGAATAAACAAAATTGGTTCTAGCTCAGGCTCAGCAGGAGTCATGTGCAGTGGCAGCTCTTTTGTGGCCGCTGTTCCTTCAGGGCTATTGGAAGGGTTTCTGAAACCAGTGCGATCTGTGACTCTCAACAGCGGGAACAACTGGTTTTTCAGGCTGTTGAGAAGAAAGTCTGTGATTTATGTGGCTGAAGTATGGCGTAATTGACCCCCTACCTCCAATCTCTAAAGTTCCAGAACAAACAGAATTCATGTGAATCAACAGTTTATTTATTAACTTTTGGTAGACGAATAATATACATGAGAAGAGGCTGTAAATAACCATACGGCTGTCTGGGTTTTCACACACAGAACACATCTTTGCACTGGGGTCAGAAAACACAGCATGGCCTGTCCCCCAGAATCCTTTTCTGTGGCCCCACCGTGGGGGAGGGGCAGACCACTATCCTGACTTCTGACTCTGTGTCAGCAGAATCACCTGGATTTGTGTCAGTGGTTTTGAACTTAAAGTGTCCTAAGCAGGGTGGTGCCATGAAGCTAAGGGAAAACTCAGCCAGGGAATGTCAGAGGGAGACTCTCATGGGGTTCATGGTGTGGGGTAGATGTTGGTGGGTGTGGGGATGGATTTGTGAGAGCAAGGGAGCATGAGAAATCGTGACCATGTTTGAGGGCTGTCCAGGGCAGACAGGACACTGAATTTGTGATTGAGTTGGTGATGTTGCGTGCCACTGATACATGGGTATTTTTTTTAAGGTGTGATTGCTCAGGAAGTATTAAAAGCTAAGAGCTGCCTGGTGGGGGTGGAGTGCAGTTCTGAACTGGAGCCAGAGAGAAATGCCATGTGTCATTACTGATAGAAATCTGATCATCCCCGGATGCCGCCTGTCAGATGTGGGCTTCTGGGAGTTGTTTTCTGATGGTCTGGATGGTGCCTGTTGACAATGGGGACCAGAGGATGCAACTCCGCCTAATGAGTTTCTTGTCTCTTGACTGAAGGTGTGGGGTTTCTTTGTGGGAAGCCATTAGCCACTTTGGTGGTTTGTTTAAAAACAAGTGAAATCTGTCTTGTCCGTGTGGCGCTTCACACTGGTCCTTGACACCAACAGCTGGGAGTTCCCCTGGCAGGTGCGGACATAACTGGGCTTCTCAGTGATTTGCTCTCACATTACTTGACTGTGTGCCTGGGGTAGTTTCTATATATACACTTGCTTTGTGTGCTTCAAGGCAGCAAAGGAAAGTGGCAGATCCTATTAAAAGTGGTTCCTATTTATTTGGGATTCATTCAACATTTATTAAGTGCCAGTTGTGCACCTGGTGCTAGGGATGACTTTATTTACAGTTATCGGGGTCCTTGGCCTTTATTGATGTACAGTGTTACAGGTAAGCTAACTATTGATTGTGTATCAAGGCTATATGTTGTGCATTTGTCTCTCCTGATAATATGCTGTGGTGTCCTAACCAGAAATTTATCTGAAATGAGATGATATATGTAAAGCATTTTGCACACTAGAAAATGTTTGGCAAGTAAGTGCAAGAGGTTATTTTTATCCCATAGTCTTCTCTTCATGTGCCAAGTTACAGTATGAGGAGCAGGCCAGTGCTGTGCATAGTACTAACATTATTCTCTGCCTTTTATGTATTAGGGAGCAGAGCCTTGTGGAGGTGATGCCCTTGTTCCTTTAAGGACTACAGTTGCAGCTCCAAATCTTTATGCTTAGCTCCTAGACATGGGTGAATAAGGTCTGTAGACAGAGCTGATAGGACAGGAGGGACAGACTCTCCAGTTATTGGATTGCTGCATTGATTAGGGGACTTTCCTGTGACTGATTCATGCTAAGGCTTTTCTGTTGTGCAGCAAACACAGTTCTCATTGTGACTGCTCTTTCAGCCCTTATCATCTCATTTGACTGTTATAAAGGTGGGGCAGGTGGCACTCAGGTGGCCTTCAGGTAGCAGGTGGGTTACAGCAGACACTTTGACTGTTTAAGGTGGCATTTGCTTCCCTGGACTCTCATTCAGCTCTGCTGCCTCCTCTCTGTGATCATGCCTCAATTGCCTCATCTGTCAAATGGAGTTGATATTAGTACCCATGATGTAGGATTGTTACAATAATCAAGATGAAGTGCTTAATAGATACTGTCATTGCTCTGTAGTTATTCCTGCATTTTCCCATCTCCTGAATTCCAAAGGCACTTTTAGCAGAAGTGGACTCTCTTTTCCCCAACATTATAGCTTTATAATTTGGCTTTATAAGGTCTGCATTTTAGGAAGGACAGGGCTCCTTTGTGGATTTTACGAAGATGTCTTATAAAGAGGGTGATCTATTCCTTCTTTGTGCCCCCATTTATCTCAGGAATTGCATGGACTGCACTATTGCCTTAAGTGCATGGCAAACCTGTAGGTGCTGGGACTGGCCGGGGAAAGATGTGCAGGCTTGGTGCACATGGAAGGCAGTTACTTGAAAGAAGATCTGTGGATCGAAGATGGTGCTGGCTCTCACATGAGAGTAGTTGGTGTATGTGCTTGACCTTGGCCAGAGAAAGAGGAAATGTCAGGCATCTGCTATCTGACAGCACCGGGAGCCCAACCGAAGGGAATGGAAGGAAGACCCTGTTGGTAGATCCAGACAAGCAACTGGAGGGTTCCAGGAAGGAAGTTTGGAGGGTGTTGCCTTTCCCTTGCCAAGTTTTTGTCTCTTACAAATGCGGAAACATTATCAGGGTGGATCCATGAGAAAACGAGTCCACTGACAAGTCCATTAATACGTGGCTCCAGACTGTCATTATCTCCCTGATGGTTTTGTAAGCAGTTATAGATGACAAGGACATTCTTCTGGGATGCTCAGGGGCCCGCAAATGTGAACCACTTCCCCCCAGTTCTCATAGCACTTTGATCGGGGTCAGAGCTCTGTGAACCTTGTTCCATCTAGTCTTTAAGAGCAGGTGGTGGCTTGTCTCTCCCTCTCTGGATGGATGGACTTCTTGAAGGTAAGGACTACGGATGTGTGTGTGTGTGTGTGTGTGTGTGTGTGTGCGCGCGCGCGCACGTGTGTGTCAGAGTTGTCAACTGTGTTTGTTTCCTATGTCTGCTGTGACACATGACTGCAAACTTTGTGGTTTCAAACAACACACGTTTATTGTTTAATGGTTCTAGAGGTTCAAAGTCTAAAATCAGCCTCACTGGTCTAACATCAAGGTGTCGGTAGGCCTGACTCCTTCTGGAGGCTCTGGGGGAGAATCTGTGTCTTTGCCTTTTCTAGTTTCTAGAGGCTGCCTGCTTTCCTTGGATTAAAGCCCCTTCCCTGTGTCTCTACCCTCAGATCTCCTGCTTCTGGTATGACCCTCCAATCTCCCACTTAGGGGCCCCCAGTGATTGTATCAGGCCCACCTGGATAATCCAGGCTAATTTCCCCACCTCAAGATCCTTAACTTCATCACATCTGCAAAGCTTCTTTTGCCATTCAAGGTAACATAGTCACAGGCACTGGAAACTAGGGCATGGGCATCTTTCGGGGGCCATTGTTTTAGCCTACTGCATGGACACCTTCCCTGTAATGCTAGACCCACAAGCCCCGGTGCTGCCACTCACCAGCTTTGTGATGTTAGCAAGTTAGTTAGCATTTCACACATCTCATCTGATAATAGTAGTTCTCCTTCTGAGACTTAAATGATAGACATGAAGGGCTTAGAGGAGTGCATGGCGCATAGTAAGTACATTTTGAGTATTTACAGTTATCACTGTTACTCTTTTATTCTGAGTAAGCACTCAGAAAGTGTTTGGATGCATGTTCCATTTTCTAGTTTGGCTGTTGTTCTATATTTTTTTAATGGTTTTTATTTATTTTGGAGAGACAGAGACAGTTTGAGCAGTGGGGGGTCAAAGAGAGAGGGAGATACAGAATCTGAAGCAGGCTCCAGGCTCTGAGCTAGCCGTCAGCACAGAGCCCTATGCAGGGCTCGAACCCACAAACTGTGAGATCTTGACCTGAGTCAAAGCTGGACGCTTAATCGACTGAGCCACCCAGGCGCCCCTAGTTTGGCTGTTCTGACTGTTGATACTTATGAGTGAAAAGTCTCATCTTTATTGTAAAAATATATATATACATACACACACATCTGTATATATATGTATATATATATTTCATTTAAGAATCTCACTTTGGGTTTTAAGATACAAGATAAGTCTATAAGACTAACACATCTTTTGTGGGGAAATATTTTCTATTTCTTTGTAGAATGATACATAAATAGTGCTGAGGGTAGAAGGAGGTTAATGTAGCACCTAAATAATCCAATTGGCTACAAGGCTACAGTTCAACTCTTTTTTCACTTTGCTATCCCCTTGTTGGGGCTTTTGCCCATATGTTCCCACCATGGCTGCTCATCTTCTGCCCTCACGCCCGTGTTCCAGCAGGGGAGGACAGAGAAGGATGGGCCAGCACTAAAGTGGGGAAGTGAAGGATTCCTTTGGGAAACCTCAGTAGATTTCTGTCTACGTCTTTGACCAGAACTGAGGTGTGTGTCCTTCCATAGCTGCAGAGAGGTCTTGGAAGGTGAGAATGTTGAACTGCAACATATTGGATTCTGTTAGTAAGGACAAAGGGATGCATCTGTCTGTTATGATTCCCTAGAGAAACTCTGGCAAGTGCAGGTCCCCAAGGAGATCTAAACAAAAATGGCTGTGTGTTTATTACAACATTGTTTGTAATGGCAACAAAGTGTGAACACCCTAGACATCCATCAATGGGAAAATGTACAAACACACTGCTCTTATATCCATCCAATCAATATTAAAGCAGTTATGACCTGCGTGGGTCAACATGGATGAATCTCAAATGTGTAAAATATCAAATAGAAAATTGCAGGTTAAGTATAACATAGTATAATTCCACTTATATAAAGTTTACATGCAAAAACACTCTTGCTTATAGTTACCTAGTAAGGAAAAAATATGAATCAGGAGTGACCAGCATCATATTCAGAAGGGAGAAAATAGGGAGGATGTTACCAGAGAGGTATGTTCAGTGAGCATCAGTTGCTACCTGTGATCAGGGAAAGATCCAGGTTTTGTGGGGCCTGCTGCATATATAATTACATGTGAGGGGGGTCCTTTTAAGAGACCCCTTTGGCTTTACTGTAAATCTGCCTCAAACTGGCCTTTGCAAGAGTGTATGTGATATACCGAGAAGTCATTCCTAAAGTTATATGGGAAGCTCTTTGAGATGAGTAATAATCACATTCACAATCACAAGAACTAACCTTTTTTAAAACCCTTGTCATAGGCTAGGTACTGGGCTAAACATTTGGCAGGAATTTTTCATTGACACCCGACAACCAGTTTATGATATAGCTGCCACTTATTAATCTCCTTTTGTAGCCAAGAAAGCAAAGACTCAGAGCAGTTAAGTTATTTGCCCAAGGCCACACAGCTAGTGCATGGCAGAGTTGGGGTTCAAACTCATGGGACAGAACAGGACTTGTTCACTGTGGATTAAATATACCACACGTAGTGATCTCTTCATTTTTGTGTGTGCTGTTTCCTTCAATAAAGACTCGTTCTTTAAGTGGAAGAAGAGCAGTAGGACGTGAGAAATTTCTTCCTACTGCATGGAGGTTATTTTTGGAATTAGTGTGTTATTTAGTAGGATTTCTCAGAGTAATTGATTTGATGAGTAGAAAAATGTGATTTGTGATAAGTTAAATGACTTTGATTAAAAGAATTTTGATTAGGGGGTGCCTGGGTGGCTCTTAGGTGAAGCCTCCCACTTTTGATTTTGGCTCAGGTCATGATCTCATGGTTAGTGAGTTTGAGGTTTGAGCCCCTCATCTTCATGCTCTGCACTGACAGGGCAGAGCCTGAGCGGGATCCTCTCTCTTTCTCTCAAAATAAATAAACTTCTTCTCCTTCATCTTTTTTAAAGAGCAGTTCTCTTTAAAAGAAAAAAGACTTTGATTCAAAAAAAGCTCTTCAAAAAATTTTTTTATTTAAAACAATATTTTTTAATGTTTTTTATTTATTTTTGAGAGACAGAGAGAGACAGCGCGAGTAGGGGAGGGTCAGAGAGAGAGGGAGACACAGAATCCGAAGCAGGCTCCAGGCTCTGAGCTAGCTGTCAGCACAGAGCCCAACACGGGGCTCAAACCCACGAACTGTGAGATCTTGACCTGAGCCAAAGCCAGACGCTTAATTGATTGAGCCACCCAGGCGCCCCTCAAAATCTTTGTACTCAATCTGTTGGCTGAACTAATGCAAAGCACTAATTATAAAAAGTCAAGAAGTCAGTCCTAAGGATTTCCTGATAATAAAGCTTGATGAGAATCTCCTCATATGTTTATTTTTTAATTTTTTAAAATGTTTTAGTTATTTTTGAGAGAGAGAGAGAGACAGCGTGAGCAGAGGAGGGTCAGAGAGAGAGGGAGACACAGAATCTGACGACAGGCTCCAGCTCTGAGCTGTCCGCCCAGAGCCCGACGCAGGGCTTGAATTCACAAACTGTGAGATCATGACCTGAGCCAAAGTCAGATGCTTAACTGACTGAGCCACCCAGGTGCCCCCAGAATCTCCCCATATGGATGTACATCAAGTATCATGAGGTTCCTGACCAACATGCATAACTGTATCCATGGGTCTGTTTCACGCTGTCTGCTAAGGATAAGACTCTGTGTGCTTGTAGTCATAAACACATGGTCATAACTTCCTCTGGATCCCCAAACGATCACTTCACAACGAGGAGAAAAAGATGAAGACAAGATGTGTTTTGAATCGGCCGTTCCTTGAAGCAGTGTGAGTTAAAAGCCAAACCAAGAAAATCCACAGGCCTGGCTGCCTGGCTTTCTGCTGATATTCAGGAAAGATGGCCTAAGTAAGCCTGTAAGATCCCTGGGCCTCAGGGTGTAGCCTTGGGGGGTGGCGGTGGCTCCCACAGTGGCCTGCCAAGGCCGTGAAGGAGCTCATGGCCCAACAGAGCTTGGATGTGTCTTTGCTCCAGGGAGCCCCGCAGCAAGGAAAGCAGAGAAATGAACCGGGGTCCAGCCAGTGTTGCTCTTGGCTGCAGCAAGGGAAAGGAAAAAAGCCGGGAAGACAGGGAGAGAAGGAGCTAAGCCACCTTCCTGGTCACATTTAATGGGTATTAATATTTGTAAATATTTGTAAATATTGAGTAGTACTGTTACCAAGTAACAGCCTAACCACATGATTGAATGGAGGGCCTCCTTCTGTTTGAGTTCACTGGTTTGGGCAGTTTTCCTTTTTTTTTTTTTTTGGTACAGAGCGTGTTTGGCCCCTTTTCTTTTGTGTGGTTCTATGGGTTGAATAAAGGGGAGGTTGTTTTTCAGTTGTCTGTGTGCAGGAAGCCTTGGCTGACTGCAAAAATTTGGCACTGGAAATCGAGCAGCATTTTGTGATGTTACTGATTTGGTGTTTGTATAAATAACTCAAGAGCCCTTAAAAACCACACTGTACACCATACATTGTAGACTCAGGACATCAAAGGTAATTTAGTCTTGCCCTTCTCATTTTGCAAATGAGGAAACAGAGGCTAGAAGAGCCTGCATGCAACATTGCTTACAACTGCATACAAGTTTGTAAGGAGCATGACTTTTTGAAATGTTTTTTACAAGTTACAAGCATCCTCTAGGAATTCTAAGTTAGAGCATGGAGCCGCTGGAGGAGTGAAAATATAAAGTCCTTTGGGTTTCCTTATAATTGCAAGAGGAATGACAAGGCAGGGCAGTGAGGTGAGAGGTACAGAGGGCATACTGGGGTCATTTATCCCTTCCCCATCTCTTGCTGGGGCTGCTCATTTCACTCCTGGGCTGTCCCCTCTGTTGAGTAGGGCAAATGCGGATGTGGATATGGAAAAAGTCCCTGCAAACAGCTTCTCTGAGTTCCTGTGACAACCTGCCCTGAGTAGGCTCTGTGTGAAGTTAGTCTGTTTATGCAGAAGCTTCCAGACCCCACTCTTGCCTAGTCCTTCTTGCCCAGACAAGCCCCGTGCTAAGCTGTCAGGGGGCAGAATTTATTTTTGACATCTCATCCCACCCAACCTGAGCTGCTCTTCCTCTTGATAGCAGACCCTTCCAAGAAGCCAGTGCCCCTAGCCCCATCTATGAGGCCAATTCTCTTCTGTTCCTTCTAGGGCAGAAATGACCAAATGTGGACCCTGCCCTGAAGGAACTCCTTGCAGGGCATGTGGATGGACTGAACTGAGAGTTGTGGGCTTAAGGGCGAGTGGTCTTTTCTTAGGGAGGTCCTATGTGTCAGGAAGCCTTCTCAGAAAGGGTGGCATAAGGCTGGGTCTCCAGAGGCTCAGCTGGTTGGAGAGAACCAAGCAATGCAGGCCTGGATGTTGTTGGTGTAGTTGGAGGGCATCCTTCTGCAGGGCTAGATGCATGACATCGGGGTTCTAGGGGGTCAAGATCCCAGGAAATAGGTCCAAGGGTAGGTCAGGTGGGGTGAATGTAGTGGTTAGTGTATTTAGCTATACTTTTTGTCTTGGATTTTATCTTCTAAGAGATAGAGAGCCTTTTAAGGATTTGAAATGGGATGCAGGGATGAAGAGGGAAAGACTGTATTTGATATTTAACAGCTCAAGAGATTTGGTGGTCACAGTGTGCAGGGCAAGCTAAGATAGGGGCATGGGTCAGGGAGGAAGGCTCTGGAGCACAGTGGATGTAGAAATGGTGGTGGGGGTCTCTGCCGACTCCCTGGGTCAGGGTGGGTGTGGGGAAGGTGGTGATTCCATTCATTGAGAGTCTCTTCCTTCAATGGGGAGCTGCAGTTCCTAGATGCACAGAATGGAGGTTAACAACAATGACAAAGACAAAAGGTGCTCCCACAGATCTGTTCCTAGAGGTTCTGGCGCCTGTGTTCTCCTGTCCTCTCTTTCAACACTCACCCAGCTCCTGCCCATTGCTAGGTCAGCTGATGAATTACTTCTAGTCATGTGTGGGAGTTAATGGTTGGTAGGTATTAATATGTTACCCGGTGCTGGTAACCTATTTCCATTTTAAACAGGTCCTCAATTCCTGGACTAAGGAGGCCCTCAAAGCTCTTAGGTAGGCCCTGAATGTGTCATCAGAATTTAATCAGAAAAATTTTAAAAGTCCAATTTTAGCTTCAATTGCTATTTTTTAGGCTTTTCTCTAGTACAGTCTCAACTTCAGATCAGGTTTAAACAAAAAAAATACTATGCTAAGAAAGTTTACTCTTTTGCCCTCTAGTGGCAGACTCTTGCATCCCTTTTCAATTCCAGTCATTCTGAGAGTCCTCCATTCAGAAAGTAATTATTGTGTGTCTCTTATATACTAGAGGCCTCAAGATCTTCATGGTCTGATCTTATCATGGCCATTCAGTCTGTCCCTAAAAGATCAGCAAAGCATATGAAGTAAGTGAAAATGAAGTAATTATGTCTAGAAGATTTTATTTTTTTACTTTTTAGCATTTCACATTTCTCTTTGCAAATCCTGAGCTATTACAAATCCAGGACCTGAGAACTTGATGCTGTGTGCACCAGCCATATTTCCTGATAAGTATCTTATTTTTTTTTATCCTGGATTCAGAAGAATGTGGGAAGCATGCTGTGTATTTTTACAGGCCTAATGGGAAAAATATTAAAAGATTGCCCAGGAATATTAGGGGTAGTATCTTGAGACAACTAATGTACATATAATGCTGGGAAAATATGAATTCCTCTGGAGGGGGGGCTGAAATTAATGAGGCTCTTGAAGCTCTTTTCCCTTCCTGGCAAATAATTTTAGAGAAATATTCGGATTCCCCACAAAGCAGGCTCTTTTGGAAAAACCACATATGCTTATGAATGAACTTAAATTTTGTGTAAGTTATTTGAATGCCTGAGGTAAAGCTGGTCGGTTCCCAGCCCGGGGCCTGACACAATGTCACTCCAGAAAACGTGCCTGCCAACCTTCATTACTAGAGTTTGTATAGTTGTACTTTGCCTCGTTGCCGCATTTTTGTCTGCTTGTTGTTTTTATCTTTATGTTTTTATGTAGAAAATTTGCCCGAGCTTCATGTAGCATTGTACTGTTTACTCAGTAAAGCCTTGTGGTGTTCTTAGAAATAGTGACTGATAATCATAGTAACTATGAAAATAGCATGTTTATAATGTTTTATAATCTAGTATATGCTTTTATCCATGATCATCCAGCCTTTTAGTGAGATAGGAGCATTATCATATCCAGATGCAGATCCGGAGGCCCCAGCAGGTTAAGCAGCCTGTCCAGCGTCACACAGTTAATCACCAACCTCTGGCCGAGGTCTTTTGCCCCCATTGCTGGCAATGTTTGAACTATGAGAGACAAAAATCTCTGTTCTCGGAAGGCTGATGGAAGACTTGAGCAAAGAGTGATGTTTTTGGTGAAAATGTGCAGAGATGTGATCTTATTACCATAAAGGCTTCTGTGAGCAGGTGTTAGAGCCGCAGATGGTGGAGGTAGACCGGGCCACCAAAGACACTGAGCTTGACAGAGCTCCTGGCACTGAGCTGTTGATGCCACATGTGCTGCATAATGACGCTGATGTCTTCTCCCACTCGAAAACTGTGACTTTGCCAACTTTTACCTGGCTCCTCTCCAATACTAGAGAAAGGTGCCATGGAGGTGCAGCCACATAATCCAGGGAACTCTGTCTTTTCTTCTCCCACCTTATGAGGCCAGTTCTGTTTTCTTAAGCCATTACATGTGCCTGACACAGACAGGAAGGACTCGACAGCCATGTCATGATATTGACATAGCAGGTGTTAGTTGAAAGGTTCTAGAGATGTTGGAGGTTACACACCCTTCTGTTTCTCCAGGGTGCCATACTCCCTACCACAGGGCCTCTGCACTTGCTGTCACCTCTGACTGGGATGCTTTTGCCCCTATCATTCTTCAGATTTCAAAGAGCTCATACAAAGTTCTGCTTTTCTCTTAACACCTTAAGTGTTGTACAAATATATGCTTAGTCCAGGTAAAATATCTATGTAACTCCCAGATGAGAAAACTAGAAGGATGAGGAAGAGAAGTCTGGTTTTAAGAAGTATTTAGGAGTGGGGAGCCTGGGTGACTCAGGTGGTGGAGTATGTAACTCTTGATCTCAGGGTTGTGAGTTCGAGCCCCATGTTGGGTGGAGATTACTTTAAAATAAAATCTAAAAAAAACATACAGGAAGGTACAGGTGTGTGTGTAGACATATGTACTCTCTGATATGTGTGTATAGACACATGTTCACACATACATGTGGGTATATATTTAGACAGGCAGGTACTTTTATATGTGTGTATATGCATGTGTACACATATAAACACACATGAACGCATGTAGGTTTATGTATGTGTGTGTGTGTATAGTCATGGGAAAATGTAGAGAAAAGAACATTGGGATAAGACTGCAAACTTAGATATAAAACTGGTTGAGGTCCAACAGGAGAATAACACTGTAACCTTTGGAATTATCTCTTATTCATGACAGAAATTATTTGCAACTTACCAGTCTTTTACAAGTTAACATCCTGACTTTACAGAGTCTGAACCCTAATAAAAAGAGACTAGTAAGTCGAACAAAATGACAATGGCAGTAGGCAAGCTCAGGCTGTGGAGGACTTCGAAAAGGAATGCTTTTTTCCCTAGTTCTGGATAGTGTTTTAAAATGGTGTTACATCTTGAGTGGCTACCACGGTGCTAGCACAGAGGAGAAACCAGTGATGATTATATGTTGAATGAATGGACACATGGGGAGAAGGTTGACAGTTCAGGCATACACGGAATAAACATGGGGAATGCCATCCATTAGACACTGAGCCTCTACCTTCCCACTGGAGGGGTTTGGGGCCAGAATACCAGCTTGTGTGCAGACCTGGGAGAGGCTAAGGTAGTAGGGCAGTTACCCAAATAGGATTTGGGGCAATTAAAGGACATGTCAGGAATCCAGCAGTGAGAATGGGGTCTTAAAAATTAAGGAGAGCTCAGAGATCAAGACAAAGGAGGGAAAGAAAGGGTCTGGTACTTCTGGCATTACCTACAACATGCAATTCATTGCAGGAAGGCTAGTCCACATAGTCTATCCCGAGTTTACCCCCCACCTGGCCTGCTAGGTGGCATTATTATTCCTTTCCGGCTAAGGCCAGAGTGTCCCACAAACAGCTGTGGAGTCAGGTGCACTTGGATTTATATGCAGGCTCTGCTGCTCATGAGCTTTGTATCCCTTAGCAAGTTACTGAGCCTCCCTCAGTCTCAGTTTCCTTACCTACAGCATTGGAATGCAATCTGAACAAACACTGAAGCCTCTGATACTCCAGGCTTTGGGTTTTGTTGCATTCAGGAGTTTGAAGTCCATTAGCCAACAATCAAAAGAGTTCCACTCTTACTTCTGTCTCTCAAAGAAGGTCCAAGTGGGATTTGGGGCAGAGAGAGGGGGAGAGAGAGAATCCCAAGCAGGCCCTGCTCTGTCAGGGCAGAGTGCAATGCAGGACTCGAACCCATGAACTGTGAGACCATGACCTGAGCCCAAAGCAAGAGTCGGACACTTAACCAACAGAGCCACCCAGGTGTCCCTCACAGGACCGTTTTTTAGGTGACATTCATTAGGTGAGCATTTTCTTGCTCCAGCAAGAAAAACATAAGTGAGGAGGGGATAAAATGCTCTATGGCCTTTCTCTCATTTATACTCATGAGCGGCTCTTTTTACGGACTGCTCTCTCTCCTCATCTCTTTCTGTCTCCAGGTCACCCTTGCCTTGCAGGCATTCTAAACCTTCTCCTCTGCTCCAGAAGACTTTTCCCTTTCTCCCCACTCCTGGTATTCCCTTTTTCTCCATATCTCTGCTTTTCTGCCCTCTGATGAACTCAGTTTGCATAACAAAGGGAAGAAAATGGTGGATGGTGCCAAGTCCTTCCTTAGCCAGTGGACAAGAAGCTGGGTAGCTTCAGCTTTTAAAGAGTTTTTGATCTTGATTCAGAAAGAAGAGCATCTTATAGTGTAGTCATGAGGATTAATTTGAAGTGGTATATATCAAATTTCTGGCAGTTAGTGGACCTTGATTAAATGGCAGCCCCTGGCATTGTTACAGAAAAGGAGGCTCACTGGGGATGCTCACACAGCTGTGAAGTGATGAGCTGGGGTTGCAGCTCAGCCACATTGGCTCTGGTGCAAAAAGTCAGAGTGAGCACCATGCCAGGTGGGTTAGGACTCACCCAGGAGGTCAGGGCTATTCTTAGGAAATGGGGCGGTGATGGTGTGAGAGCTGGAGACTGAGGTCAGAAGGGTCCCAGCTGTCAGGAGCTCTCTGGCAGGAAGCCAGGCAAGCTGTGTTCTGGTCTTAAGTAGTGTGTGAGGGTTTTGTCCCAAGATTCCAAAGCAGGCCATCAGAATTGGTTGGGTCAGATCCAGGATCAGCCTGTCTTCTTGGCCACCAAGATCTTGCTGTCCCTGTGTGCAGACCCGTAGGGATTTTCTGGGAGGAGGCAGACAGCTTTGACTCAGTGTGTCTGTCTGTGAAGTTTGGAGTCTGGTCAAGAGGATAGCCTTTTAGAATGGAAACGGGACGGTGCTGTGGGCCACCTGCAGACATTTGGTCAAGTTCCCCAAGTTGCGTGAATTCTCGGAGTCAGAGCTCACACGAAGCTATCAGAGGGCCATTTTTTAAAAATGTTGATTTATTTATTGAGAGAGAGAAGGAGGGAGAGAGACAGAATGAGATGTGTGCACCATCAGGGAAGGGCCAGAGAGAGGGGGAGAGAGAGAATCCCAAGCAGGCCCTGCTCTGTCAGGGCAGAGTGCAATGCAGGACTCGAACCCATGAACTGTGAGACCATGACCTGAGCCCAAAGCAAGAGTCGGACACTTAACCAACAGAGCCACCCAGGTGTCCCTCACAGGACCATTTTTTAGGTGACATTCATTAGGTGAGCATTTTCTTGCTCCAGCAAGAAAAACATAAGTGAGGAGGGGATAAAATGCTCTATGGCCTTTCTCTCAGCTCTTCTCCTTTTAGGAAAGAGAGGCTTTTTGTTGGCAGTTCAAATTAATTAAAACAAAACAAAACAAAAAACAACAACGACAGCAACAGAAGGTATTTGAGACTTGCCTCAAGGCAGAGGAAGCAGAGCCCTCCCAGAGAGGTGGAGGAGATGGGCAGCGGGGGATTGCTCATGCTGGCCAGCAGAGGACACCCTTCTCTCACGTTCAGTGCTGTCTTTCTCCTTGGCAGTGTTCTCTATGGAGGCTGGAGCCAGCTCTCCTGGAAAAGTCAGTCCTGGAAGATATTCAGTTCCAGCTATTTCTAATTTAACTCTGAATCCTCAAGGACTGGACTTCTCCCTTCAGAGCTGCAATGTCTACGCTGTTATTTTCACAGCACCATCTGCTGTTGTCCAAGCATCCAAAGTCAGAAGAGAGAGATGCATTCTCCAAGGTTCTTAGAGCACATGTTCAGACAGAAACAGGCAGGAGGGGCACAGAGTATTACATAAACACCAATTAATAAATACTTGGCTCCAGATAAGCCTGCATGTCAGACTCACGATCTTCACACTTCTGCAGTCCAGGCCCTTCCTCCCATTGGTACAAAAATAAAAGAGATGACTGGAAAAACCAGAGCATTCACTGGCTAGTCTTAGGAGAGAACAACACTGGGACATGCAGGGTGCTGTGCTTCCCCTGCGGACATTTTAATTTCTTCCAGTGGATTCTTTGTTTTCCTCCAATGTACTTTTAGTCTTGCAGATGCTATTGATAATAATGCCAGGTAACACTGTGTTCTTACCATTTGCTGGGCACTGTTCTAAGTGCTCTTAGGAGCATCTGCTTATTGAGCCCTCTTCAAATATTAAGAGGCAAGGGAACTTCTGAGGCTTCTGAGGCTTTGTAAGGGTCAGGCACTTGCTCGGGGTCACTCAGGGGCTGAGGGAGGATTTGGATTTGATCCTGCACAGGTGTTGCCCAGACCTGCCCATCACCCATTCGCTGAGTCCTAATTACATGTTGGACAGTGTGGTGTAGACACAAGATACAATGCTCCTCTGGCAAATTTTAGTTTTTAATGTGTGTGTGTTTCTTTTTTATCATTTGAAAGCTGAAAGAAAGAAAGCAAGAAGGAAGGAAAGAGCCAGCCCACAGAGGGTATATATATCAGAAAGTAGAGGTCCAAAGGGTCCTGCATTCCTTGGAAGGTCCCTTCCTTAGAGGCCATGAGGAGGGAGGTTGTAGAGATGGGGCAGGTAGGTGGGTCTGGCTCCATTTCCTCCTTCCCTTCCGTTTGAGCAACTCTATTTCCATCAGGCTTATGTCTCGGGTTTTGAGTATGGTCAGATTTGACACATGGGTTCTGCTGCCAAAAAGAACAAAGCAAACTTTCAGTGTCGCCACTTGCAGCTAAGGGCACGCCTGGAGCAGTAGCCACTCACATCCCCTGGGTCCCTTCGTCTTCCACTGGCTTCTTTGCTCCCGCCTCCCTGCTGTGCCGCACACTTCCTTCCCTGGCTCTTGCTCTAAGTAAGCTTCTGTGTTGCCAAGAGAACAACTGCCTTGGAGTTGGCTCAGCTCCCAACCTGCTAGCACACTGGGTGCTCTCCTTGTGCCCAGGGTCCTCATCTGTGGGATGGGATGTTAACAGAATCTGCCCATCAAGCTGTTGTATGGATTCTATGAGAAGACAGCATACCCGTCTAAACATTGGCCGGCCCAGAATAAGAATGGACCATCCCGGGGCACTTCTGCCTCTACTTCTTTCTTACCCACTCACTTCTCCCCAGACTTGGCCAGCTGACAGCCACCCTCACTACTGCCCCAGACAGCCACCCCAGGGGGTCAGCCATCTCCAGACAGTTAGTCCTGCCTCCTGGTTCCCAAATGGCCCTTCAGTTTCTGAGTCAACACTCCAGAGAAAGCTTGGGTCTTGTCCATTCTGAAAATGAGCAACTTCAGAGAGAGGTTAACTGGTGGGAAGGAGCTTGCAGAGGTCTCAGAATTCGGGTCATAGACACAACCAGAAAGAGGGATCTTTGACTTCCTGGTTCACCTTTGCTACCCAAGCTTTAGGGGGTTCTAGAAAGTTGGTGGCTAAATTACCAGGAGAGGTAGAAGGGGATAGGTTCACTGTTATTTTCTATGTCCCTGTTCCTGAGGGAAGAGATTTCCTTCAGGGAGAGGACAATAAAAGGGAACAAATCACTGATACATGCAGCACCGCAGATGAATCTCAATGCACTATGCCAAGTGAAAAAGCCTACTTACCGAATGATCCCACTTACATGACATTTTGGAAAAGGCAAGAATATAGGAACAGAAAATAGATCAATGGTTGCCAGGAGCTGGGTGGGGAGGAGAGTATGACTACAAAGGAGCAGCATGAGGGGACTTTTTCCGGTGATTGAAGAGCTCTGTGTCTTCATTGTGGTCATACACCTATGCGTGTCAGAATGTACATCTGCACATCAAAAAATGAACTTGTATATAAAAGTGTATTTTAAAAAATGAGTTAATAAAACAAAATCCAGGCTACCAGGCAGCAACACAGAACACACTGTCACCACACAGCAGCAGTCTGGTCTTGCCTCAGTTTTACAAATGCGGAAACTGAGGCTCAGGACTCTGGGAAATAGTGGAGAAACTTCTTTGACTTCTCTTCTGTCTCTCTGCCTCAGTCCCTCCATGCGCTGGGTGCTGCTCTGGGAGCTGAGGATCAAGTCCTCAGGAGGATGGGTTGGTCTCCACCCCGACAGAACTCACTTTCCAGAATAAGTGGTGTGGGAGGGAGGGTGAGGGCCCTGTGGGGTCAGAGCAGTGTCAGGGAAGAAGGCCTTGAGGAAGAGATGCTGAGCCGAGGGAGGGGAGGCTGAGCTGTGGCCACTGGGGACAGACTAGGGGAGGTCAGCGGCACTGGCAACTTCAAGCAAATGAGAATTCATTCTGAGGGCACTGCGAAGTCTTTGCCGTTTGAAGCAGGGTTAATCCCAGATTAGGTCTCCCAAGAGCACGCCTACTTCACACCTTGCACTTCCTGCCTTGCTGTGGGAACCTTAGTGTTGGGGGAAGGATACCTCCAGTTTGTGTGTGTGTGTCTTGTACATTTAATCCATTCTGCTGGTGATTCATGCATCCCTCACAGAACTCCAGCGCCCAAATACAACCTGTTAATAAATTGCGTCTGGCAGAGACCGAGGACATTTATTTGTAATGGCACAGAACTTAATGGCCGATGCTCCTTGGGAAACCAGAAATAATATTTCACCCCTTACCTTTATTTCCCATTTGCTGGCCCATATCACCATCTGAGGTTATCCTGGTCATTCACTTGGTTATTTGTTAAGGGTCCACACTACTCCCTGCTGCATGCTAGCAAGTTGTCAACTGGTATCTTGTGCCTCAGGTGACGTTTGTGATGTGAACAAGGGGAGGGACCAACTGTTGTTCTCAGCCCTGTGTCATCCCCTGTGCACACTCCTCCTCTTAGGACCTCGGTTTCCCTATCTGCCTTTACAAAGTAGCTGGTCCTGAGCTCTTGCTGCCTATTCCGTATGTCTGGGGAACACACCTGGAGGCTAGTCAAGGTGGCAGAGACCTGGTCCAGGGCTCCCAGGAGTGGTGACTGCATCACAGCATCAGAGGACAGTGTCCTGCTGTAAGGCATGTGCTATTTTGGCTGTCCCACAGTCAAGGATGTACCAGAGCAATGGTATTTTTCTGGGTGCATGTGTAATTAAATTTAAATTCAGGTATTTCTATTAGAAGATTTCCTTATGTTTCTTTGTTTTTCTTTGGAAAAGAGCTGAAAAAAATTACCATCCTTGGCTCCAAAAGAAATATAATCTCCTGTAACATTTTGGATTTCTAGGATTGGAAGGGTGGATTAATATCGCTTCTGCTGATAGCAGGTGAAGGAGGAGTAATGGGGTCACTCCGGGGCCACCAAGGAGTCTTGAAGGGTTGATTTCCATGTGGAAAACCAGACTCACCTCCTGTGTTTTCTTTTCTTCCCCTCTTAATTCCATTCTAAGAGCCGAACTAATCCAAAATATTATCCTTTCCTCCATGGCCCCTTGGTGTTTCGAAATCTATACAAGTCTAGGGGAAGATTATTTGTTTGGTTATAGTTCAGTGTTGACAGTTAAAAGTGAACTTCATAAAACAGAAAATGGAAAATACAGAAAGGGATTTTTTAAAAAGGTTCTACCACTATTAATATTACAATGCTTTCCTTATTTTGTCATCGGAGTTTATCCATTGTGTAACTTTATACCATAATTTACAGTTTATTATTTTAATATAATCATTTCCTTATGACCTTGGCAAATTAGAAATCATAGCTAAGGGGCTCATCTCCTCCATCCCCACCCTAAAACATACCCACCCACCTACCTATCATGTGTCTGTTCACTTACTGACCATCCGTCCCTCATGGATTGAGGGTCTCTTCTGTGAGGAACAGGGTTGGGTTCTGGGCAATATACTTGGGGCTGCAGGCTGCCAGGGCTGTGGTGGTTTCGTCTCTGTGGCTTCCCTGTACTGACAGAGCCTCTCTGCGTTGGGGGGCTGGTTTGAACACTGGATTTAGAGTTTCCCTATGGAAAAAGCATCCAGCTGGTGTTCAGGACTGTGGGATCCCTCTGTATGGGGTTCACGTGCATCCAGGTCAGTTGTTGAATAGTCAGTCTGAGAAGGAGACGTTGCACCTGACCTGGCTTGCAGTGCTGCAAACACAGTGTTCTCTGATGCTGGAAATTAGGGCCTTATGTGTGGCATCTCAGGCCACTGTTGGAGGCAGAGGGAGATTTTCAGAGGGGTTTCCTAGAAAGCTTTATGACCACCGCAAAGTCTGAAAGGATATACATCAGACCAGGGGAGACCAATTCTGCATGTGACAGGGACCAGGGAGGCACCTAAAACCAGTGGCCAGGGCAGTGCAAGGGTCAGAGTAGGGAGAGGCAGGGACCCCCAAGAACCCATACCTCCCTGAAAGGGGCATCTGCCACTCAACCCCCAATGACCATTGTCATATGTGGGAACATGGGCCTTCTGTGACATTCAACTGAAGCTAATACCTGGTTTTTCAATGAAATCCTCTAGCTTTTTAAATGTGGGAACATGCCTCCCAATAGGGGTCGTGTCAGGGAAGAGGGATCATTTTATATGATCCTGTGGGTCGTATGTATTAGCAGTCTGCAGTCTGCCTGCTTATGACTTGCACCCAAACTTTAACTTTGAGGTTCAATTATGATTTTTTTACTGTTTCCTCTTACATTTTTATTTTGTATGCATTTATAATGATATACAATATTATTATAAGCAGAGAAAAAATGGAAAACATCTTTATAACCCAAAGGGCTACTTACCTTTAAATTGTTGTTCATGCTGTCTGGACAGGTGTGGGCCGATCTGGTTATCTGGATTGTGGGAACGGCTATTGGAGCATGGGCTCAGAGAAGAGGAAAGAAGACCTGTATCCAAGAGGTCCCAGGAGCTGCTGACTGAGGCAGCAGGTGGGGGCCTGGGGGCCTTTATGTGCTGGACACCATCCTCTGTGTACTCTATGCACTCATTCCATCCTCCATTTCCTCGTTCACTCACTCACCAGGTATATACTGAGCACCTGTAGGCTTGAGCACTCTCCTACCCCCAGGATACAGCAGTGAACAAAGTAGGCAAAAATCCCATGCTTGTAGGATTTGAGTAAGGGAAACCAACAAGAACGGATAATAGGATAGGTCTGATGGTGATAAACATCATAGGAAACAGGCAGGAGTGGGGAGAGCGAGGCCGGGAAAGCTGCAGATTCCAATAGGGTGGTCTGGGAGAGTCCTGCTGAGAAGAGACCCGAAGGAGGGGTTTCACTCCTTTATGCATGTATTGCTTGCTGACTCTGTCAGGAGCTGTGTTAGGCCCTGTGGAGGGTCCACTGGGATTATTCCCCTTTTGTAATTTACTTCCTTTTACAAACTTAGAAACAAAATTTAGGTTTTTTGGTTGCATGTGACAGAAATACAGTGCACATGTGCTTAAATTAAAAAAGAGAAAAGGACTCACTTATTTGGTGAATTCAGTGATAGTTCTGCCTTTAGGCATGGCTAGATCCAGGTGGCTAATCTATGTCAGCAAGAATCCATCACTCTCCATTTCTTATTCTTTCTCCAAATTAGCTTACTTCTCAGAGGGGTCTCTGACCAAGATGTTCTGTACCATTCTAAGTTTCAACCCCATCAACTCAAATATTGCTCTAGAAGACTACGTCTCTTTTTCTTTAACTCCAGCAAAAAGTCTCATTCTTCCAAGCCAGATCCCATGCCCATATTGGGAGAGTTGGCCCTTCCTGAATCACAGGGTTTATCAGCTGGGAGGGAGGTCCCTCAAGAGAAGGTCAGGGCACCATTGGCAAAAGAAAGGGGACTAAATGCTGGGCAGTAAGAAACAGCAAACGTCCACTCTGGCAACACTTGCCAGGGTTGAAAAGAGCCTGCAAATGGCAATACTGTCAAGGATCCCAGTTTGTCACCAACAGACCATGTGACCTTGAGCCAGCTCTTAGTTTTCCAGCGTCTAAACAAGTGACTAGCTGGTTCTCTGAGGAGCTGTCCAGCTCTTAATTTGTTTGAGTTTTAGGCTCATTAGTGGAAAGCAGACACTATTTCATGAAATTACTGGGTTCAGAACAATATAGGATTATGGTTCCTGGTCAAACACATGGATAGTTTTTTTGCCCACAACCAGCTCTTTTGATGAATTGCTGACAAAGCTGGTGGTGTGGTGAGGGGTGAGGACATAAAACTCATCCCCACTTGAGCTGTGTCATTTCCTAGTTGCACTCACCTACAGCTTTGGCCATATGTATGCAAGGAAGCTTTGTAAACTTTTTAGTCTGGTGATGGGAAATGAACTCATTGCCACAAAAGCGCATGCTCCAAAGCCAAGAATGGCACATTATGGAAGATTTACCCTGGCTTCACCTCCCAGCGTGAACTTGTGAGCACGCCATGTTTTAAACAACACACAACTATCAACAGCTCTGGGGAAAACCAGCTGTGGGGGTATCAGCATGAGTTTCCAAGACACCGATTAGATGTCTCAGTTCAGAATCCTGTCTTAATGGTTATGTCTCATCTCTACAGTTAGACAAGTACCAGTGTATTTCCCTGCGAAGATAAGGAGGGATGACAGGGATTGCTCCTTGGTGACTGTACTAGTGTGACTTACCCTTTATGTTCATGAGATGTCTGCAGGGTCGGTGTCTGTGCTGCATGGTGGGGGACTTGGCCATGACTCATCTCAAAGCTAGAAGCCATGTACCACCCTTCCATAGGAAGTACTGGATATGTGAGTGTTGGGCTGGGCAATACAATGTGAGGGACAAGAGCCCTGGGGCCCGACTGGTTGGTTCAAAGCCTGGCAGTATTGCTGCTTCCCGGCTGTGTGACCTGGGGCAAGTTACTTGAGCTCTCTATGCCTCAGTTCCCCCATCTGTAAAGCTGGACAATAATAGCACCTACTTAAAGAGTGTTGTCATGATAAATAGGAGAACACATGTCAACTCTTGTCAGCCAGAATAACTGATATTGGTGGTGCAGGTGTCATTCCTGTGCCATCGTGGGCTAACAGGAGACAGACGGGTATCATATTTATAATGGCTAACACATGTTGTGCTTGTTACATGACAGGCCCATTATACTTATGTGACAGACACTGTTCTCAACTCTTCGAAGTACATTAATTCAGCTAGGTAATGTGATCATTTATGTTAACTCAGGTGGGCACTATCATTATCCTTGTCACTTTACTCTGATGGGGGAACTGAAACACAAAGATTTATGTAACTTGCCCAAAGTCATACAGCCAGCAAGCGGTGGATCTGGGATTTGAATCTAGGCAACTGGCTCTAGAATCCTTGTTCTAACCACCAGGCTTTACAGTCTCCCTAAAATAATAAGAGCTACACAGAGCTTCCTGTAGGTCCGGTTGTTTTAAGAACTTTCTATAAATTGGCCCATTTAATCCTCCCAACCAACCCTCTGAAGTGGTTGCTTTTTTCTCTCCATTTTATAGATGATGAAATCAAAGCACCCATAAAGAGGAGATCACATCCTGATTAGCTGGGTGATTTAAGACAGGAAAGCTGACCTCGCTGAGCCTTAGGGTTGCTGTGGGGGAACGGGTGACTGATGACCAGCACTGCGTGCAGACCTGGCATGGAGCAGATCCCTCTGGAGGGCGGTCATTTAACTGTTAGCGAGAGGGCCTTGCTTGTAGACCCCAGATCTATCCTTTTCTTGAGCTTCTCCTGGTAACCGAAATAAGGCTGAGAGCTCTTGAAAGGGTGTGGCTTTTTGGAGGAAGAGGCCTTTGAAGAAATGTCTCTAGCCCCAGCTAGGTCCTCTGTGGCATTGGAGTATTGGTTGACCCCACCATGGATCCTGTGTCTGGCCTTGAAGGTGACAATTCTGCCCCTCCTTCCCCAGAAGGCAAAGGCAAAGAGACTGTGAACCTGTCCCAGCCACTTGGGGGCAAACTGCTTCCTAGGTCTGGGTCTTGGTTTGCTTAGCTGCAAAATGGAGTGAGTGCTGGATGGAAGCATACAATTAAAAGCACCAAATCCAGAAAATTCCATATTTTCACAATGTGGAATAAGCAAGTCTTCTTGCCTGTGTTTTGCATAAGGAACATGTAGAACTTTGCAAAGCACTCTTCCAATAGCTAGTCCCTAGTATGGGCTGTTTGTGCTGAGCCTAGTTCCTTCCTCTGAAGTAACACTGAAAGTTGTAGTCTCATCACTATGTTTGTGGTTTATTTTGTCAAATTAATTATTATAAAGGTAAAGTTCTGGGTCATTTTAATGCTCTTGGAAAATGCTGCCAAATTGCTGCTAAAGTACCCTGTGGAAACATTGTATAAATTTATACATTCACAATTGTGAAGCAAAATGTCTATTTCTCCATATTCTTGCCCACAATGGGGTATTATCCTAGAAAAATCACCAATTTGAAAGGCAAACATTCTCTTATTTAAATTCCCATTTTGCTAGTTACTAAGGAAGGTGAACATTTTTCATTTGTTTATTGACTATTACAAAGCATTTCAGCTTTTTAATAAAAGGTATTCTTTTTTTAATTATAAAATTAATGTATACATATAGAACTTGAGACAGTGTATGAATGTGAGACATAGCAAAGACAAGCACCTTGGATCAGTCCTAACCCTGAGAAATCACCACTGCCAACAGGGTGGACATTATTTTTTCAGAATTTCCTAGAAAATTTTGAACCATCATTTGGCCTTAAAGATTTCTGAAGGTTCATACATCGATTCAGTATCTTAAAAGGTGTTTTTCTACTTGGCATTTTTTGCTGAATAAAGTTAGTAGGCTTGTTTTGGTAAATCAATCTTTTGGGAGAAGCTATGTTGCCCAGAGGGAAGATTACTGAATTTGGGGACCCCACCGACCACCATCATGTGTCCCTGCCTCAGTGGGGTGGGTGTGGACTGTGCCGTCTGCTGGCCTTGTTTGGCCCTTGAGTCAGAGCCTCTGTGCTGTAGACAAGAGTTCTTTTTGTTTTGAATGTCAGGCTCCTGTGGTGTCAAGGCAGTAGTGAGAGGTTGAGGGGTTCCTGAGCTTCTTCCAGCACCAGCATCAGCACCACTGAATTGGTGATAATAATTAATAATAGCCAGCATTTACTCTGTATATCCTTTACAACTTGGGTTTACGTATTTCTCACAACTATTCTATAAAATGTAAAATCTAACATTATCCTTGTTTTTCATATTCTAAAACTTGGGTTCCTAGAGGCCAAGCGATTTACTTAGCATCCCCAGGTAGCAAGTTTCATAACCAGAACTCAGACTCAGCTCTGCCAGGTGTGGAGGACCCTTAAGAGGTTAACTACCTGCTCTTCAGTTCTGGACAACCTCTCCATGAACCCCACCTCCCTCTTGCCTTTATACATATTAGTCTGGTCCAAATGCAAGCAGGGACCTGGGGAACCCCGGATTGGTTCTCAGTCTTATAAAGGGTTGAGCAACTTGAGGAGCAGGTAAAAAGATGAGTTTCTACTGACCGCATCCCTACAGCAGGGCTCCCAAGAGTGGGGAAGCATCTTTGCCTGGGCGATAGTGGGCGGTTGCCATGGTGGCAGCTATGGCAACGCTGATGCAAGTACCAGCCCTGTTCCCACTGGAGCCCAGCTGGTGAGCTGGGAGACCAGCCACCCTGGGGCTTGCTCTGTCTTGTGCAGTGGGACCACATTGGATAGAAATATTTGATAAATAGCACATAACTGATCAACATGGTTAATTTTTTCTCTCTCCAGTTTGTGGCTTTTGTGGATTAGGTGGCCAGAAAATCCCTTAGACAATTTAGCAGGACTCTGGGGCCAAGAGCAGGCACCTTGGAATTAGGCTGTAATGGCTCTGACATTCATTTAGTACCATGGAGCATTTCCAAGTCTAACTTCTCAGAGCCTTCTTCTATTATGGCCCTTATTTTCAGGGCCCCCATGAAAATTAAATGGATTAATCCACATAATGAACACAGCACTAATAATATTATTTTTATTTTTGTTAAAATAATAATATTACCATCTTACTCAGAATTTCTCTTACTCTGAGTAATTGTCTTGTTCAGAATTACTCTTTCTTACCCAGAATTTTGGGGGTGGCTTGCTGTTTGTCAAAGTGACAAAGTAATCTCAGTTTGAATGGTGCCCTTGGCATTGCCTTTCCTTTTTTCTCCACATATGCTATAACAAGTCTGACGTGGTCCCACCCCCACCACCGTATTTCACTGACAGTTTGGGAATAAACATGTTTTTATGTGTGGCCCCAGTCACTGCCAAAAACAGCATTTATGGAGCTTCTAATTACCTTGGAGACTGTGGTAGGTCCTGTATCAGAAAGTCAATAAACTGCTTTAAGCAATGCTGGTTAATTTAAGAATTTTGGTGTTTTTAACTGTGTTAGAATCAACAGAACAGTTGTTAGAGATGCCTATTTCTGAATCCTAATTTTTAGGATTGTGATTTTCATTTTGGAGGTATTGGGCCACCTACATACTGATTTATTAGCTTCTGATCAATATATTATTGAATAAAGTGTGAAGACTGTCTTCTAACCCCATGCTGGGCAAAAAAAAAAAATTCTGTGAGGGTGGCAGTAAATATAATTTTTGAGTTAGAGCTTTTCAGGATTTGAAAAACATGAGTTTATCTCCTTCCTCTTTGTTTCTGATTTATATACAGTTTGACAGAACAATTCCAAAGACTTTTCTTACTTTCTTTTTAAGACAAAAATTAGAAAGAGAGTTCAGGGTAGCTTTAAAAAAAAAAAGCCTTCTGAGCGCTGTTTATTTGATTCAAATCCCTTTAAAAACATGGAATACTTAGCCATTAAAAAAAACTAAAACTAAAATCATACTTTTATCAAAGTAACATGCACACAGTAAAAATATACTGGTGAATCTGCATGGAGTTTTATTTGTAGATGTAGAAAACCAACACATAATACACATAATAATCTCTGATGAGGAGAAGGAGGAAGAGGATTTTAAAGTCCAGTTGCACTTTATGTAAAGAGGAACCAACCAGTAACATTGGATCTGGGCCTTGTACATAGGAAGCAATTCGGTCTCCATCTTCTTTTCTCAGTTGTCACTGCTTCTGCAATGGTTTTAATATCTGTTTCTCTGTTCTCTGGGGCCAGACCACCTGGGTTTGAATCTTGGCTCTGCCATCTATTAGTTGTGTGATTTTGGATAAGTCAGTTAACCTCTCTGAGCTTTGGTTTCCTCATCTGTAAAGTGGGAATAATGAAAGTACTTACTTATAAAATTGTTTTGGGGTTAAATGAGTTAATATTCATTAAGCACTTAGAATAGTGTCTGGCACAGGATTAACATTTATTACTTTTTTTGAAGTAAACCCTTAAAAACATGACCTCCATGACAGAGAGACTGATGATTCTCTTGGGCGATAAGCAAAAGCTCATTGGTGCTGGTAAATTGTGATGACCATGACCTAATCCCACATCTGTGGAGTTGAGGGGCTGGAAGCTGTCGTCAGTGGAGAGCTTCAGTTTTTTGTTTCAGATGAGGCTGGGGGAGTGCCTCTCAGTGGTGGCTCATGGGAAGGTTGGGTACGTACAGGGAGTCCTGGTAAGAAAAACACACATTCAGGAAAGAACAAGCTCTCCCCAGGCAAAACCTTAGAAAAACAACAATCTGCTGCTCCTTGATTAAAGGGTAGAAAACTAATTATCCTTTCCGGAGGGACGCGAGGTTGCTCTCCGCTGGCCTGTGACCTGGAGGTGCAGGATGTGGATTTCCTTAGGATGTAATGAAGACTTTCCCATTGAAAATGTGCCATTATTCAGATGGATGCAGGAGGGGAGAGGGAGAATGATCCCCTTGCTTTTAAAAGTGACCCCTAAACGCTTTTGAAATATCATCTGCAGGTCAGCACTTTGAGGACATGAAAAAAAATAATTTTCCTAAATTGGATTTCCAAAAGACCTCTGTTACAAAACATCCCTTTAAAAATATTCTGTAATTTCTGCTAATTACACCAGCTTACAATTAGCTTGAATGTGAAGATTTGGTGTTGCCAGTGAGAAACCATTCAATCCACTGATGATACAGATATGAAAGCCAGTGAGAAGAGTCACTGGAAAACAGGTTATTTTCATGCTGAATAAATGCCAAGTAGTATTAATTCCAGTTTCTTTAGCAAGGGAAGGGAATGTGAACATTGCATCTTGGGATAATTCGTGTGTGCATTTCCTCACTGTCTTCCATACCATTCTGTTAGGGACGCAAAGTTCCTGTTCATCTGTACTGTTTGGCTTGAGTTATCAAGAAATTTCAAAAAAGTCTTGCAAATATTTATTGAGCATCCATCATGTACCGGGTGCCCAGAGGTTAGGAATAAAATGTTCAAAAGACAGATGAAGTGCTTGTTCTTGGGGAGCTCATATTTTAATGACTTCAGTGGACTGGCCAACACCTAAGAAAACTGTCAACTTAGTTTTTTTACAGACATTGCTTTTAGGTAATCTTTAGACAAGCCCCTCTCAGCTCTGTCCCCAACTCCACTCACTTTATCCTGTCAAGTCACCAGGCACACCTGCTTTGCTGAATTCAGTAGGCATTTCTCTATCCCCTACTTAGTAATGTAGTTGAGCACTCCCTCCCTGAAACCCTTTCTTCCCTGGCTTCTCGAATACTCCTCTCCTTGGTGCTTCCCTCACTGAAGTGGGGCTCCTCCTCAGTCTAAAGGCTGATGCTTCTTGAATATATTCTCTAGTTTCTTATATTCGATGGCTCACTCTAATCTCCCTACCAATGGAGATCCATACCAATTCAGATGATCTGTCTGCCCTTGACTTTTGTTTCCCCGTCTGCTCTTCCCAAAGGTCTTCTCCCTCCTCCCACTAGCAAAGGCACTTCCTCATTATCTCCCTCCTCGCTGTCTTGCCCCTACAGCTGTTCTCTCTACACAGCATTGAGAGCAGTCCTTTTAATAGATAGATCATGTTTTTTCTCTGCCCAAAATCTTCCTGTAACCTCCCATATCACTCAGCTTAAAATCCAGAAGACTTGCAGTAGTCTATAAGACCCTTACCATCTGGTTTCTGCTCCCAAACTTCCCTAAGCCTCAGTTTCCAACTGGAAAATGGACATGGTGAGACAGACTTCATAGGGTTCTTAGGAGGAGCATGCTAATAATTCCTGTACAGTGCTTTGCATACTATCTGGCTCACACTGAGAGCTTAATAAATGTTAGCTCCAAGTATTTGCAGTGAACCCAAATAACATTGTCCCTGGTCCCTGAGCTCATAGCCCATAAGCGGGCTCTTAAAGTACACCTTCTGTGCACCATGTGCCAAGAGCTTTACATATATTAACTCATTTGATCCTCACAGCAACTCTATAAGGGAATATTGTTATTACCTTCATTTTACAGATGGAGGAAGTAGGGAACAGATTGGGTAAGTCACTTGTCTCATGTCACACAGCTCATGAATGGCAGAGCTGGCTCCAAGCAGAGGCACTTGTCACTGCTGCAACCAAACCACTGCTTCACTGCACTTCTTGGGAATTAGTGAAATTTACCTTTGACGGTTCTTTTTCTGGAATACTGCACTCATGAATGGCTTTTCTGGAGATAAAAGCTTTGTAGGAAGCTCAGGGGCGAAAGAGAAATGCAGCAGAATGCCTCATGAGGTGGGAGCAGAGGATGGAACCGGTGTTGGGAGAGGCATGGAGAACAAGAGAGCCAGAGCCATGTGTGGAGAACGAGAGGAAGCGGAGAAAGCCAGAGGGTGGGAATTTTATCATGGTTGAAGGACTGACATAATATGTGTCTCCGAAACAGGGACTTGTAGGGCGGATTTCTCACAAGTACTGATAAAACTTCACATCTAAGCCATTTTTGTCAATTCCAAGGCTGCACAGAACGTTTACTCTCCTGGCTTTTATTTACATAATAATTCCCACTTCTGGAATAGTTAATAGTATTTTATTTTGCATTATTATTTTATGAGGATTTTTTCCATTAGATATGTATGTTTTATTTTGCCTGAAAATTACCTATATTTTACCTCACTATTTTTAATTTTTTTAAGCAGTGAAATTTACAGGGTTTTTTCCCTTTTATAAAAGTTTTAATTTAAATTTCTGTTAGTTAACATACAGTGTAATATTAGTTTCAGGTGTTCAATATAGCAATTCAGCACTTCCATGTAACACCCTGTGCTCACTGTGACAGGTCTACTTGTCTACTCCTTAATCCTCATCATTAATTTCACCCATCCCCCCACCCACCTATCCTCTGGTAAACATCCAATTTGTTCTCTGTAGTTAAGAGTCTGTTTCTTGGTTTGCCTCTCTCCCCCCTACCCTTTGCTCATTTATTTAAGAATTTCTTAAATTCTGCATATGGGTGAAACCAAATGTATCTCTCTTACTAACTTATTTCACTTAGCAGAGTACTTTCTAGCTCCATCCATGCCATTGTAAATGGCAAGATTTCATTCTTTTTTATGGCTAAGTAATATTTCACTTTATATTATTACCACATCATCTTTATCCATTTGATGGACACTTGGTCTGTTCCATAACTTGGTTATTTAGATAATGCTGCTATAAACAGTGGGGTGCATGTATCCCTTTGAATTAGTATATTTGTATTCTTTGGGTAGAGATACATGAAAACATGCTCAACATCACTGATCACCAGGGAAATACAAATCAAAACTACAATGAAATATCACCTCACACCTGTTAGAATGGCTAAAATCAACAACGCAAGAAACAACAGATGTTGGTGAGGATATGGAGAAAAGGGAACCCTTTTACACTGCTGGTGGGATTGCAAAGTGGTGCAGCCACTCTGCAAAACAGCATAGAGGTTCTCAAAAAGGTAAAAATAGAACTACCCTATGATTCAGCAATTACACTAGTAGGTATTTACTCAAAGGATACCTCTTTATTAAAAAAATAAAATATAAATCCAAATTGCCTAATTAAAAAAGTTGTGGTAGGGGCGTCTGGGTGGCTCAGTCAGTTAAGCATCCGGCTTTGGCTCAGGTCATGATCTCATGGTTTGTGGGTTCGAGCCCCACATCAGGCTCTGTGCTAACAGCTAGCTCAGAGCCTGAAGCCTGCTTCCGATTCTGTGTCTCCCTCTCTCTCTGACCCTCCTCTGCTTGCACTGTCTCTCTCTGTCTCTCAAAAATAAATTTTTAAAAACATAAAATAAAAATAATTGTGGTAAAATATACATATTTACCATCTTAACCATTTTAGGTGTATCATAATTCACTGATATTAAGTACATATACAGGATTGTGCGTCCATCACCACTACCTAATTTCAGAACAGTTTCGCCACCCCAAAAGAAAATTGTGTACCATTAAGCAGTCACCTCCTACTTGCTCTCTTTCCACCAGTCCTTGGCCACCACTAGTCTGCTTTCCGACTCCGGATTTGCCTATTCTGGGTATTTCATATAAATGGAATCATACACAATGTGGCCTTTTATGTCTGGCTTCTTTCACTTTGCATAAGGTATTCAAGGTGGCTCCATGTCCTAGCAGGACATTCATTCTTTTGAATAACATCCCATTGCAGGCATATACACTTTTTGTTTATCCATTTTCATTCATCAGTTGATGGAATTTAATATATACCTTTTTAATATGGTTACTAGAGTACCAGGCATGTATTAGACACTTCGCCATATGCTGTCTTCTGAATCTAGAAAGAGCCCTTACATATCAATAAAAAAAGAGCATCCCTTTATATAAATGGGTAAATGACCTGAACAAACATTTCACATAAGGGAAAATACACATATAGTCATTTTATGAGTTTGAAAAAAGTCATTTCAATGTCTTCTTTTTAGTTCATTCTGGAATTAGTTATATTAGAGTAGTTCTATATTATTTAGGACCAGATCATAAACATTTGTTTGGGATAATTTGGGAAATTTTTCATATGTTGATCTATTCAAGTAAAGATATAACCTGAAGATAATTTCCTGTAATGTTTCCAGAGACTATGTCTCTAAAGCCTTTGCGAAATATTTTTTCTTTTTTTCTTTTTAAAAAAATTTTTTTAATGTTTACTTATTTTTGAGACGGAGAGAGAGAGAATGCAAGCAAGGGAGGGGCAGAAAGAGAGAGAGGGAGACACAGAATCTGAAACAGGCTCCAGGCTCTGAGCTTTCAGCATAGAGCCTGATGTGGGGCTCGAACCCATGAGTCATGAGATCATGACCTGAGCCGAAGTTGGACGCTTAACCGACTGAACCAGCCAGGTGCTCCAGGAAATATTTTTTCTTCTGAATTTTTCTGAATTCAGATGAATACTAAAATTCTGGGGAGTGTCTCACTTTTCAAAAGGGAATAAATTTATACCTTTTGGTTAGTCACTAACTGCTGAGACATAGAGCTGTGGCTTTTCAAAGTCTGAGGCTCTTTGAAATTACATGTGTTAT
Organism: Suricata suricatta; assembly: GCF_006229205.1. Lineage (NCBI taxonomy): Eukaryota > Metazoa > Chordata > Mammalia > Carnivora > Herpestidae > Suricata > Suricata suricatta. The sequence continues at coordinate 24,472,039 of NC_043711.1, read as the reverse complement.
TGTTCTATACCTGTGCTGTCCAATATGATAGACACATGCCACATATGGCTACTGAGCACTTGAAACATGTCTAGTGCCAATTAGGATTGATGTAAGAGTAGAGGTGCCTGGGTGGCTCATTCAGTTAAGTGTCCACCTTTGGCTCAGGTCATGATCTCAAAGTTCATAAGTTTGAAACCTGCATCAGGCTCTCTGCTGTCAGCAAGGGGTCTGCTTCAGATCCTCTGTCTCCCCCTCTCTCTACCCTTCCCCCTATTTGTGTGCACACTCTCTCTCTCTGAAAAATAAATAAACATTAAAAAAAGATTGATTTAAGAGTAAAATACTCATTGGATTTTGAAGACATGAAAAAATGTAAAATATCTAATTTTTTTTCTATTACATGTTGAACTGGTAATAGTATCTGGATATATTTGGTTAAATAAACTATATTATTAAAACTAAACTTGCCTATTTCTGTTTACTGTTTTAATGTGACTAATAGAGAATTTAAAATTACGTGCGTGGCCTGCATGATATTTCTGTTGGACAGTGCTCTTCTAAAAAACAGCTGGTGGAGGGATAGAAAATGGGAAAAATCAGTCTGAATGGACACTTATGACTTCTGTGCCTTCAGAATCTTGAAAGTGCCCCAATGAGAGAGGCCATCGTGGATCCAGATGCCTGCAGTAGCCTCCCTGCTGGTCTCTGCCTTCATTCGGACCCCTCGGCTTCTCCTCTTCCCTCTAGCCAGAGGGATCTTTCTAAAGGCAAATCCCATGCCATTCATGTAGCTTCAGTGGGGGCCCCATCACCCCATGACCAACCCCCCAACCTTAGCCTTTAAGTCTCCGCCTGTTCAGCCTCATCTCATACCTCTCTGCCTCCTTCCCTACCTGTTAAGGCCTTTTACTAAACATTATTATGACTCGTGTTACATACTATGTTTCTGTAGTAAAGATTTAAAAATACATAAATAAAGATGATGTCCGCATTTATGCTTCCCATCCCCGACCCAAGCTGAATACATCATCAATCATTGTCAACAATCAGGCACACCTTTGGCATACACATAGCTGATTCTGTACATGTGAGTGTGAATAAACGTAAACGGATTTATATGTTACCCTGCTCTTTTTCACAAACTGTATTTTATCGTCTTTGCTGGTGATGGAGTAAGTATACCTCATTGTTATAGAAAAAGTTTTTTAAAAAACATTTATTTATTTTTGAGAGGGGGGAGGGGCAGGGAGAGGGAGACAGAGGATCCTAAACACACTCCGTGCTGTGAGCACAGAGCCTGATGCGGAGCTCGAACTCATGAACTGTAGGATCATGACGTGAGCTGAAATCAAGAGTCAAATGCTTAACTGACTGAGCCATCCAGGTGCCCCTCACACCTCACTATTGTAATAGATGTATTATATGGCTGTGCCAGAATTTATTCATTCGTTTTATTAATTATAATCTATTTCACCCACCTAACAAAATATAGGCTATTATAATATTCATACCTATATCTACCATTTAGATTTAATAAACACCTTTTTGCCCTATTAGCTTCAGAATTTTTATGTAAATAAATGAAACATTACAGGTAGTGAAGAAGCCTTATACGGGCCCCACTGTAGTTCCTTTTCCTCTCAGTCCCCAGAGGGAACCATTTTTTGCAGTTGGTAAAACCTTTTCAGGGGCACCTGGGTGGCTTGGTTAAGTGTTCAACTCTTGGTTTCAGCTCAGGTTATGATCTCATGATTTGTGTGTTTGAGCTCCAAATCGGGCTCTGTGCTGACAGCATGGAGCCTGCTTGGGATTCTCTCTCTCTCTTTCTTTCTGCCCCTCCCCCACTCGTGTGTGTGTGTGTGTGTGTGTGTGTGTGTGTGTGTGTGTGTGTGTGTAGAAGCACTCTCTCCCTCTCTCTCTCAAATAAATATACTTGAAAAAAAAAAAACCTTTTCATCTGTAGTCTTACATTTTTACTATATACATATGTGGCCAAAACAACAGAGTATTATTTTGTGAGATTCTAAATAGTATTCTATATTGTATCATTTTATGCATATCTCCTGCAACTTGGATTTTCTTTCTTTTTTTTTTTGAGACTTTTCATTGATATATAGTCCTACGTGGTCTTCCATTGTAAAGAATGAATATAGCTTCATTTAATAATCTGTTTCTTTATTGACATGTTTCAGTGGTCATACTCAGCTTCCAGTTTTTCAAATACACTGTCTCTCTTCTACATCTTTACTCTTGGCTCTTAACTTTAGCAATTAGTTCTGCCAGTTTTGTCTATTTAGGTAATTTTTGCAAATTTCGACCTCCCACAATTTTTGCTTGCTCTTCCTGTTGCCTGGCCTGCTACTCCTTCTCTTATCACCTGGTTGAGTCCCTCACTTCTGGCAGGTGACAGGGAGACCTCATTTCCTCTGGGAGGTCTGTCTAGCTCCTCAAATGTTGGTTGAGCCTTCTTGGCTCTCCCTATTACCACTTTTTTATTTTTCTTTAAGACTTACTATGTTGTTCTCTCTCTCTCACACACTCTCTCTCACTCCCTTTGCAGACACTGGATCCATGCTGCTCACTGCTATATCTCTAATGTCTGCTCCTGTGCCTGCCCTAGGAAGGTGTTCTTTAAGGTTTGGAGAGAAATTAATATGTGAGGCCTTATGATTGGACACAGACCCCTTCTCTATAGGGGGAAGGCTGCTCTCTTTTAGGGTGCATTCTCGACCAGACTGTTGCACTAACAGTGCCGAGTGTTTGTACCAGTTCCTATTTTGAGGTTCTGTGATCCTTTCCCCCCATATTTTATCAGGAAAGTAAGAGTTGGAGTTGCAGCCATGGCATGAGTAGCATGAAGCTGAGTGTGGCCTATGAGCTATGGAAACATGTTACAGGTGGTGCCTTCGTCTTTAAGAGTTGAGCCTAGAGGCGCCTGGCACACTCTGTCGGTTAAGCATCCACCTTTGGCTCAGGTCATGATCTCATGGTTTGTGAGTTAGAGCCCCATGTCCGGCTCTGTGCTGACAGCTCAGAGCCTGGAGCCTGCTTCAAACTCTGCCTCCCTGTCTCTCTCTGCCCCTCCCCTACTCACGCTGTGTCTGTCTCTGCCTCTCAAAAATAAGTAAACATTAAAAAAATTAAAAAAAAAAAGAGTCAAGCCTAAGTGATGAGCTTTCCAGTGGGCAAATGACCTCTTCACAGTGAGCTTCTCCACAGAGAATTGGGTCTTCTTTCACCCGGCTAACCACCTGCCAGTCCATCCTTAATCACCATGGCCAGAATTACACAGACATTTACCTGAGACTGTCACTATCTTAAATGGTCCAACCAGAATAAGAATGCCTGGCAGAGGTGGGACCATAGTCTGCCCTCATATCTCTTACAAAAAGTAGCCGTTTGGCTTTCCTATATTGCTACAGCTGTCTTCACAGATAGAGAGAAGTAAAACAAAAGAAAAGAAATAAAAGGAAAGTCTTATTAGCCAAGATGCCCTTGGTTGAGAATTAAGACATTAAAATTTTGGGGGCACCTGGATGGCTCAATTGGTTAAGCATCCGACTATTGATTTTGGCTCACGATTTGTGAGGTGCCCCCAAATATACCTCTTTTTAAAGTAAGTGCTACACCCAATGTGGGGCTCAAACTCATGACCCCAAGGTCAAGAGTCACATGCCCCACTGACTGAGCCAGCCATGAAACATATCCTTCATGCATAAGGAGGGGGCTACTGTAATAGCTGATTTGAGTATTTAAGAAGTACCAGATTCTCTGCCAAATATTTTATATAGTACATTAATTTAATGCTTCAATTTTGTGAGGAGAGATTATTGTCACCATTTTACAGATGAGAAAATGGAGGCTCAGAGACAGTAGAGAGTAGGGAGACTGGTTGAAGTCCCCCAGCAAGAAGGGGAGGGAGCCACTCTTGGAGCCCCAAGTTGGTCAGACCTCAGACACTAGGCTCTGAGCCCCACATAGTGAGTGCAAAGGCAGCAAAAGCTCTCTACGTATTCACTTCTGAAATGCATACTCTTAGGAGCTGCTCTGGAAATGGTCACTAATCCTCTTCTCAAGGTGGTGGAAAAAGTTGTATTCATGTCCATGTGGTGGGAAATACATTCTGTGGCTAACCCTGAGGCCTATTGCTCCTGAGTTTATTCTATTTGATCCCAGCCACACATGCACACACCCCTGAAATTTGAGATCATTCCTTAAATGCATCTTGCATCCTGACTTTTTGTTCCTCCTGTGGGCATTTCTCCATGTGGGTAGTGTTTCTAACTTTTCTTCCCAACCTTTCCTTCAGTTGTAACTTCCTTCCAGGTAAGAAGCTGCCCCCCTCCTCCCTCTGCAGAGGTGGATGCTTGTTGGTCAGCATCGCCCCCCCTAACATCTGCAGGATGGGCTGTGCTTCCTAACCACATGTGCACAGGCCTGGCTCACGTCCAGGGTCTGAGGACTGGACACACTATAGATAACTCCTCCCAGCCCTGTCAGGAAGCTGTACCTTTATGTTTTGGAGACCTGGAGAACCAAGTATCATTTTCTCACTTGGACTTTTGCTGACAGTGCAAAGAACTTGCTTCCTTTTTTTTATTATTAATTTTTTAAGTTTATTTATTTAGAGAGAGAGAGTGGGCATACACAAGTGGGGGAAGAACAGAGAGGGAAGCAGAGAGAATCCCAAGTAGGCTCCACACTGTCAGCGGAGAGCCTGACAGGGGGCTTGAACTCACGAACTGTGAGCTCATGACCTGAGCCAAAATCAAGAGTCAGATGCTCAACTGACTAAGCCACCCAGACACCCTAAGAACCTGCTTCTAAAACACAAGAAATAGGGGCGCCTGGGTGGCTCAGACAATTAAGTATCTGACTTTGGCTCAGGTCATGATCTCACGGTTCGTGAGTTTGAGCCCCACATCAGTGCTGACAGTTTGGAGCCTGGATTCTGCTTTGGATTCTATGTCTCCCTTTCTCTCTGTCCCTCCCTTGCTTGTACCCTGTTTCGCTCTGTCTCTCAAAAAAAAATTATAAAAAAAGAATGCCCTGGATTGACAGATTCACTCTGATCTTTTGCTTTGCCTATGAAGCTTCTAAGTTTGGGGTCCTACTAAGCTGGTCCCTCCCTCAAGAAACCTCCAGGCTGCATTCTTCCAGAAGCATGCTCTGCCCTATTTGGTGGGCTTCTTTCTATATGAGAGGATCTACATCCTCTGAATCTAGAGTCAGACACACTGGTTATGAATCCCAATGTGGCAACCTACCTGCTGTGTGACTTCTGACATGTGGTTTAACCTCTCTGCATGTCAGTTTATCTCATCTGTAAAATGGGATAATAATAATATCTCCCATTATACCATAATATTATATGACAATATGTTATGATACAAAATTATATTATTTTTAAATTTTTATTTTTTTATTTTGAAAGAGAGAGTGCACATAAGGGAAGAGCAGAGAGAATCACAAGCAGGCTCTGTGTTGTTAGCATAGACCCCAGTGTAGGGCTTGATCCCACAAACCATGAGATCATGACCTGAGCCAAGACCAAGAGTTGGACACTTAACCAACTGAACCACCCAGGCACCCCCAAAGTTATATTACTTATTTAAAAGTATATAAAGCTAGGTGCTTGGCTGGCTCAGTCAGTAGAGCATGTGACTCTTGATCTTGGGGCCAAGCCCCACTTTGGGTGTAGAGCTTACTTTAAATAAATTAAAAAACTATTTTTAAAGTAAGCATATAATGCCATTATAATATGTTTTGTATTATATATTCATATGAATACAATACTATACCGTGTGGGACCATTATAACACTATTTGTATGTCATATATTAGCAGCATAATATAACAGCCTATCTTCCTATGAGACTTAGATTATGTAGGCAAAGTGCTTAGCACAGTCCCTGACACATCTCTGGCACAATAATCACTGCTGATTGCTGTGATCATAATTTTCTGTGGACCATATAAAACAGGGGAGCATTCACTCACAATGTTCTGGTATACGTTGTTGCTTTGGAAGCAGTGAAGCTCATCAAATAATTAGGAAAGCAAAGCCCAATTATGACCCAGGAGAGGAGGGAGCAGTATCCAGGGAATTGTTTTGTTAAATTCTAAGGGTTTTTTTTTCCCCAAAAGGAGAAATGCTTTTTTAGAAGAACTTAGACCAACATGTCACTTAATAGAGAAGAGTATTAAATCTAAATAACCACCCACATGTTCTGTTTGTCTTGAGATGTTATTAGCCTGGGTTTTTATTGTTGTACGTGTGGGTGAGGAGGAGGGTGAGGCAGAAATGGGGCTGGATATAAAGATACAGCAGGTGGGAGTTCCCATCTGTTTTGGTGAGTTGTCCCAGCTTTTCTGTGTCGGTCCTGTGTCCCTGGTCGAAAGCTGTTCTTCGTTGGGAGGAGGGGGAGGGGCTCTGTGCTGACATCTTTAGAACTTAGCAGTGATAGAACTGGATTCAGAACCTCATCTCGTTTTGACCACGTACTGGGTATTATTTCTCCTGGTTAGCACATAGGAATATGAAACCTTGTGCTCAGGGTCACACAGCTAGTAAAACACCATGAGATCTGAGATTAGACAAGAGATTAAAATCCTGATTTTACCTGTATGCATCACTTAATATCCCTAGGTCTCTGTTTTCTTATCTATTAAATGGGTCCAATGACAACCTAGCTCATAGTGTGAGAGTCAGTGGGATTAACTCTATGAAATGTTAGCATGTGCTGTTTTAAGTACTCAATAGACATTAGCTGCTGCTGTTATAATTACCTTGCATGTTGCTTATTTATCTCTTTCGTATGGTATTGCCCATCAAGTCTGATGCAGTGCAGGGTGCAGTGGTCACTTTTGCCTTGCATTTCTGCTGATTATAACACAGAGGCCAAACTAAAGGGATGACTGTCATGTGAAAAACCAACACCACCCCTTTGGTACATTAGTGACTAAAACCCCAGGGAACGTCCAAGATGGACCTCTCTCAGGGATGCTTTGCAGTGAGGTGGCACTTCAAGCAAATATGAAATTTGAATTTCCATATTGACAGACAACATTTTTGGGGAGGAGTAACTTATTACTCCACAAATACATTGTAAAAGGTGTCCCCATCGGTGTGTTGGCAGCTACAACATTGGATTCTCTCTTCAGGACAGAAATAAGGTGTTCCTGGTGTGCCTGGAGCTGCCCAGCCACACCGCTGTTGTTTGTCCCTGTACTGTGTACCCACTCTTGTGCTGACCCCACTGGAGCCTGCTTCTGTCACATCTGCGGCAATTGCTTCACGTGGAGGGATTAGTAGGTGAGGAAACCAGTTCCCACTGGTTAGGCAGCAGCTACATGTCCTGAGGACCATCCCTCTAAAAGTCTGGAGCTCAGGTGTGCCCTGCATCGGGGAGAGTTCCAGGCTTACCTGAAGCTGTAAACACCGCCTGAAGGGGGGTCCCTTTGGGAATTGTTTGTGTGTGAGAAATGAAGAGCATGATCGGGAGCTTTGTCTGACTTTTTGATTGCATCCAGGTTGAATTTTAGATTAGATTTTATTTTTTTAAGGGTGAGGGGTTGACTATTTCTAAGGGACTTTGGAGCTTCCCTCCCGGGAGACTGGGAAGGAGTTTAGAGTGTGTCTGGCTGCTAAGGATTGCCCAGCTGTAAAAAGCCTGGCTGCTGAGTTTGCCTGAGCTGTTTCTTCAAGCATCTCTCTCTTTCTGATAAAGCTACATCGAAAGTGGGTGATTTCCTCTGAGTATCTAACCCGTGAGTAATGAAACACATTGTCTTGTCTTTTCTCCTCCTCTAGGCCTAGGCGGCTTCTGCAAAACAGCTTCCCTATGTTCCCCTCCCCTAGAGCCTGGAATTTCCGAGGGGTAAGTGTTTCCCCGGGAGGGGTCCCTGCTGCTCTGTACCCTATTCTGGCTGCTCCAGAGAGGATGCTGTTGGGGGCGGCTTTCCTAATTGGGCTTTGCCAAGAAAGCTGGGTTTTAGCACTTGGAGGAATCAAGGTCATATCAGTGGCTTAATTAAGAAATGTGAGTGGCCCAGTAAGTGCCTGCCGATGTCTGTTTGCCCTGGAAGGTCTTGGGCTATGGGAAGCACCTGGTGAAGTAGCCAAGTCAGGGTTGATGACGGGGACATTGTGCCCATTTTCTTGGGAACCTGGAGGGGCCCAGTGCACAATGAAGATGAAAGAAATCGGAAATGTACAGTCTATTAATATGTAGATTTATGACTTCACGGGGAGCTTTGTTTTCCAGAAGGAGAAGCCTGTAAGCTCTAAAGAGATTTTAAGGGAAATCATAAAAATCTTCCAGTCATAAAGCCATAGACCCTTAGAAGTGTAGAAAGGGCCAGATCTAACCTCCTCTTGATTTGAAGTTCTCTTCCTTAACATAATAATAATAATATTATTAAAGCATATGGAAACCTGCTGTGTGCTAAAATGAATTCTAGCTCTGACCTAAGGAAGAAGACCCTGGCATGTGTAAAGAATGCTCAGAGCTCTGTTTCACCACCTAGCCTTTGCATGTGTTGTTTCTTCTGCCTAGAGCACTGCCTGTGCTGTCCAGCCCCGCACTCCTACACACACTGAAGCTGGCTCACCCACTTCATCCCTAGGGTCTAAGTCTTGACATCACCTCCTGTGGGAAGACAGGAGCTGAGGCACCTCCTATAAACTCCTGCACTTTCATCTCATTGAAGGGATAAGATTGTTAGTGCTTACTAAAACATAGGATTGGAAGCGCTAAGCATCAGGTGTGGAGAGACCTTGTCATTCTCTCTTGTTCACTGCTATCTCTCTGGACCCAGCACATACATGCTTAATTAATTTATTGAATGTATAAACAAATCTTTCACATCCATCAGACACAAAATTGACTTCAGATTGTGTTTCAAGGTCACATCTTTGGTCTTTTCAGCACTGTTTTTTTACCAGTTCAGTTCACCTTTAGTACCCTACATAGCTCTCAGCCATTTTCCCCAAGTGTCTTATTGAAAATAAATATTGATCATGGCAGTATTTTAACTAAGTGTATAATATGCTTTTCACTGAGTACAAAGAGAAATGCATTGACCTCTTAAGTAGATGTGCAGGTCTTCCTGAATGTAAGCCGTATGTCTCCTGAGTTGTTTATGGTTTTGTGGGTAAGGTCCCCATTTCTCCAAGAGTGTTCAGTTGGATGATCATAACCATCAGGTGGAAAAAAAACTTGTGTGGTCAAATAACCTTGGACGATGCTGAGAGCACCTAATTAAATATGTTCACCACTGCAAAACTTCTCAGAGCCTTTGATGTGTTGCGGTGCTTGGAGACTACATTAAGGAGAGTTGATGGAGTTGGTGACATTTCCCAAAGTCATTGCCAATAAATCCTTTGTTGAAAAGATAGTTTGTACACACTTTGGAATAGTTGACATTTATTGTCAATTTGAACTATAGAGAAATTGGACCTTCAATGAGCAAGTTAGCCTTTTCTGAAGGCATTTATTTTCCCTCCCTCTCTGGCCTCCCTTCAGCACACCCTACCCTTCCTTCTGATTCAGCACTGTCACTAGTCAAATACTGGGGTACACCTAGGGTGACCAACCCAAGTTTGCCTGCCATTGCCCTGGGTCTGGCACTGGAAGTCCCAGGCAAACTGGAACAGTTGATTGCCTTACCTTTGGCCATAAGACCTCTTAAATGTTTTCCCTTGAAAAATGCTTTGTAAATTTTTGAGCACAATTCTGTTTTATAGAAATTGCTGCTCAAAGGAACCTGTTAGGTACACACTTGGTTTAAGTTACCCTTTGAAACCCTCACCCTTGCATGGTAATATTTAAAATTAGGGAATCACTGCAGAAGAACAAACAAACAAACTGTCCTTGGCTAATTGCAACCAAATAGGTGACAGAATCTTTTTTTTAAACGTTTATTCATTTCTGAGAGACAGAGAGAGACAGAGTACAAGTGGGGGAGGGGCAGAGAGAGAGGGAAACACAGAATCTGAAGCAGGCTCCAGGCTCTGAGCTGTCAGCCCAGAGCCCAATGCTGGGCTTGAACCCACTAACCATGAGATCATGACCTAAGCCAAAATCAATAGTCAGCACTTAACTGAGCCACCCAGGCACCCCAGCTGTGGTGTTTATTTTGGTCCCTTGTCCTTGCTTTGATTTCTGGCCCATGGGGCTTATTGGTAAAGTTAGACAAACTGACATTAAGATATGCCAGAGGGAGATGGTCTGGGGCTTGATCAGTAGCCAGATGGGCCAAATTGATTTGTCTTCCTCTTGGAGCATAATCCTTCGTTTTGGAGCATAATCCTACATGACATTGAGGGGTTAGGAGGGAACTCCATTAAGTGGAACCACCCTTACTCCCAGCCAGGCTATGCTTCATAACCATCGTCATGGCAACTGGAACTGAAGAACGAGAAGGACACATTTTCTATAATGAAATGTGACTCCCAGGCCTGTTAGACTGAGCTATGCATGCTGTCCTAAGGCAGGGCATGCTTTTTGTGAATGCTTTATTTTCCTCTTTATTAAGAAAGGAAGTTTTTAGAATCTGTGTGCTAGTAAATTTCCCATACTTATATGTGTGGCAGATAAAACCATTATAAGCATTTGTAATTCCATTCGTGTTTGGCTTGTAAAGAATAAAGATCCTATGTTAGTTCACTTATGCCCTGGGCATTTGTAGATTTTGGGGTGCGGTAGGGAGAAGTGGTGGGGAGAGATGGATACTAAAAGGCAAGGGGAAGAAGAACCATATCCCTCTAGATGAGAAGCTGGGAGGGAGACATGTGAGGGCTAAGGAGGGACCTGGGGACTGGGCACAAAAGGCAGAGAGAAAGAGTGGTTGGCATCCTAATAAGGAGTCTGGAAAAAGGTGAGATGTTTCAAAATAATTTTAAGGAAAGTCTTTCTGAATGAATTATATTGTAACCCCTTCCTTGTCTTTCCTGGAAACATTTGTGGCAGATCTGCATTACTCCTCAAGGCATTAGGAGTAGGGTTTATGGTTTTCCTTTTTTGGGGGGCTGGGGTTTTGGGCTGCAGAGAGGTTCAGGAAGGGCTGGTAGCCCTTGGATGGCACTCTTCCTACCTACCAAGTGGTTTAGCCCTTTTAGAAGTTGTCATTATTAAGGGCAGGAACCTGGGTCTCTTGGTTTCCACGCTCATCTAAGGAGACAGAGGCCCTTGGTGTTACCCACCCTTCTGATTACCCCACCTTCCCGGGCAAGGGGTGATGCTGTGCCTGTCTCTCACCAGACCCATGGGTGCTGCAAATACACTTATGGAGAGAAGCCAAGAGGATGTTTTGGGTGGAAGCAGTTCTAGAGGGGAAATTATGAGTAAAATTAGAACAGAATGATGAGAATAAGAAGATGGGACCCTGAGAGGTGGGACCCTAGGCTACAGATACTAAGTGCTTCCATCAGGTGCTCACTGCACATCTGGTCCCCATCTGGTTGGGGCAGTGCTGAGCTCAGAATTTCCACCCTCCCTTGTGCAAATATTTGCCACAGCTCCTCCAGTTGGCTGAGGGGTGGAGTGGGGAGAGACCGACGCAGGGAGGAAACTCTCCCTAGCGGTGTGAAACTATCAGAAGCACAACTCCTGCCCTTGGAAATACTTAGCCAGACCTACTACTCGGTACAAGGCATTGCTTAGGTGTTACAACTGAGATTTCAACTAAATATCAGCCAGAGTTCATGGCTGTGCTTATCTTGTCTCTTTCTCTAGTGCCTGGTCTTTACTCTTGCCTCGGCCATTTGGGAAGAAATTTCTAGACTCTGAGGCTTTGGAAGAAACTTTGGACATGGTAGCCCTGACTTTTAATTTTCAGATGTGGAAAACGAGGTCTAGTGTGTTCGTCGGGACTGTTTTTGTTACAAGTGGTAGAAGCACCCTTAAACCTGGCTCAAGTGGAAAGGGAGGTTGTTTGGCTCATGTGACTGAGGGAAAATGAGGTGGGTAGGCTTCAGGTACAGCATATCCAGGGCTACTCCCTCTCAGCTTTGTTACTTCTGGGATGTGGATCTTATCTATAGGTGAACTGCTTTGGAGGGAAAGGATGACCACAAAACAGCCACTCCTTTCCAGAGAAGAGAAAGAAGCTTTTGATTCCAGGGTCCACGTATGAAATCCCAGCGTGGGACTCTGATGGCCCTGGCTTGGGTCACAGAGTTCTACCTTGGCCAATCACGGTAGTCAAGGAGATTGGACAGGCCTTGGTCACATGCTCCCTCTGAGGGTCCTAGGTGGGCAGGGTTTGCCTCTTCTCCAAGGAAGAGTTTGCTCCTGTTACAAAAAGGGAGTCTGGTTTCTACACAGACAGGAAATAATGGGCACTGCTCCTAGAGTCACTCAAAGCCGATCGATCAGAATTAGAGCCTTGTTTCCAGACAGTGGGTCCCATGCCTGCTCCATGCTGCCTTGATACGTCCCAGGTCCTGTGTTTGGAAGGAAGTGCACAAAATTTAGTGTAGTTGAGTGTTTCTTGATAGTCAGGCTGAAATGTTCCACAGCTTACAACTCAGTAGAGTGATAGTCAAAATATATCTGGCCAGGCCAGTGTTTAACGTGATGTGTGTCTCCTACAGAAGAAGGCACCGCAGCTTTCTCTTCTCTTGTAGCCTCAGCTTATACATTTACCTCCATTTATTGACCATCGGCTCCAGGCAAGGCTATGGCAGTCCTGCATGGTAGATGTATTTATTTTGGTTGAGGAAACTTAGCCCCACCCTGTGCTAGCTTGCCTAAAATCCCAGCTGTGGTAAGTGCCAGAGCCAGGACTTGAACCCGACGCTGTCCCCAGGCCATTAGAGAGTATTGCCTCTTTATAACAAGGCTGATGGCGCATACTTTTCATGAAAGGAAGTTAGACATGAAGATCTTTCTTCAAAGGCTAAAAACAAGTGAGTATACTATGATAAACTTTTTACTGCCCAAAATCCCATTTAGTTCCCTTCTACTCCTTTGGACTCAGTTTAATTTTAAGTTTATTTATTTATTTTGAGGGAGAGAGAGAGAGAGAGGGAGAGAGAGAATCCCAAACAGGCTCACGCCACCAGAAAAAGTACAGCTTGGGGCTTGAACTTACAAACTGAGATTATAACCTGAGCCTAAATCAAGAGTTGGACCCTCAACCAACTAAGCCACCCAGGCACCCTGGATTTTATTTTGTAAAGGTTTAACCTTTGCTGCTGTGTTTATAAAAAATATATGTATTTTGCATTTGTAATGAGGAGTACAATTATAGCAGGTCCCTTAATCCTAGGAAACTAGTCCGTGGCATTCACTTAGGTTATACCAGCCCCTGTGTTGAGTGTTTTGTGCCTATATTACTTCCCAGAAAAATGCCAAGAGATAGATGCTGTTTGAGCCTCATCCTTTTTACAGATGAGGAAGTAGAGTAAATGCACTCTCTAGAGTAAACAGTTTGCTATCACTGCATAACAAATTAACACAAATTTAGCAGCTTGTAACAACAGCCCTTCATTAGGTCACAGTTCCAGAGGTCAGCAGTCTGGGCATGGTGTCCTGGGTTCTCTGCTTAGGGTCTCACAAGCCTGGAATCAAGGGATCGGCCAGAGTGGGGTCCCCTCTGAGATGCAGAGGCCTCTTCCAAGCTTACTCAGGTTACTGGGAGAATTCAGTTCCTTGTGGTTATAGGACAAACGTCCTCGTTTCTTTGCAGACTGTCAGTTGGGGTGGCTCTTAACTCCTTCTCGGGTCTCTGCCATGTGGTGTCTTCCATCTTTGAAGCCAGCAATAGAGAATCTCCCTCACATCAAATATCTTACGCTTCACATTTCTCTGACTTGAGGAAGAACCCAGTTCCTTTTAAGGGCTCACTGGATTAGATCACCACCCAGACCATCTTCCTTTAGATGATCTAAAAGTCAATAATTAGTAATCTAGTCGTGGGGGTGAAACTTCATCACATTCTCAGATTCCACCTGCACTCAGGGGAGGGGATTATACAGGGTGTGGACCCTAGGGGCTGGGGGCTTAGGGGGCCATGCTACAATTCTGCCCACTAAACAGAAGCTTAAAAGTATAGGGATGCCTGGTGGCTTAGTTAGTTAAACCTCTGACTCTTGATTTCAGCTCAGGTCATGATCTCACAATTTGTGAGTCCAAGCCCTGCATCGGACTCCACATTGACAGTGTGGAGCCTGCGTGGGATTCTCTCTCCGCTCCCCTTTGCCCCTCCCATGCTGGCACACTCTTTCTCTCAAAATAAATAAATAAACTTAAAAAGTGGAGCAGGTTGTTCAGGGTCACATGGCAGGTAAGTGGTGGCACTGGGATTCTAACCTGAGCTCACCTCATTCCAAGCCCGTGGTCTTTGCCAGCACCTTTCAGGAACTTCTCTTCAGTACTAAGTTACTAACTTCCATAATATACAAAAGACTCTTGCAAAGCAGTATCACAAATTTGAAAACTCAACAGGAAAATAGTTGAAGGATATGACTAAATAGCACAGAAGAGAAAATACATATGACCGGTAAACAAAGTCAAGTTGTTCATTCTAACTCATACTTTAAAAATATTTTTAAATGACAAAAGAAATTTAAAAATGACACTGAAATAATATATCACATTTATTTAGCTCTTGTAATATGTTAGGTACTGGGGCGCCTGGGTGGCTCAGTCGGTTAAGCCTCCGACTTCGGCTCAGGTCAGATCTCACATTCGTGGATTCAAGCCCCGCATCAGGCTCTGTGCTGACAGCTAGCTCAGAACCTGGACCCTGCTTCGGATTCTGTGTCTCCCTCTCTCTCTGCCCCTCCCCCTCTCATGCTCTGTCTCTCTCTGTATCAAAAATAAATAAAACATTTAAAAAATTTAATATGTTAGGTACTATTCTTAGTGCTTTGCATGTCATCACACCCCAAACAACAGCATTAGGTAGATACTATTATTATGCTCATTTTCCAGATGGGCAAACTGAGGCCCAGAATTTTAATTACACTTACACCTCTTCAAGGTTTCACAGCAATAAAGTGGTAGATTCAGCTTTTCCACCCAGACAACCTGTGCTCTCAGCCACTTAATTGTTGAAAGTGTAGACAATGCAGAAGTATATAACATAAAACTGTATGTTTAGGATTAAATGAGAAGTAAAGCAAACAAAAATAACAAAAATGAAACCCCCTTTATAGGAAGAGAATATATTCACTTATACACAGAAGAATGTCTGAAGGAATATCACCATTGACTGACAACCTGGGCCGTCTCAAGAAACTGTTACATGTTTTTGGTAATATCTGAATTTTTGAGAGAACATATATTGCTTTTATAATTAGCAAAAACATTAACATTTATATCAATTAAAATTAACTCCTTTCATAATGAAAATCTTCTGCAAGTAAGAGGAGGCTTATTTTAAAAGCTTCTAGGGCTGGGGCAACTGGGTAGCTCAGTCAGTTAAGCGTCTGGCTCTTGATCTCGACTCAGGTCGTGATTATCCAGTTCATGGGATCGAGCCCTACACTGGAGCCTGCTTGGGACCCTCTCTCTCTCTCTCTCTGCCCTTCCTCTGCTTGTGCTCTCTGTCTCAAAATAAACAAACTTAAAAAAATATAAAAGCTTCTGGGGCTTAGGGAACATCAGGGTGTATCACTGAACATGTGTCGTGGCAACATATCTAGGGGCTGATCAAATTTGGGTGCACAGGAGAGTCAGGTACCTGCCGAGCTGGGTGCAAGACACCGTCCTCACCTCCACACCCCCGATAATCAGTCTAGAGGCTGCCCCTCAGGGTGGGGAGTTTTACTGCCCGCTGCCTCTGGACAGCCAAACTCCTGAGTTTGGTGCACAGTCCTTGGCAGTCCTAACAAAAGCATAAGTGGAGAAAAAGCACAGGCTTTGAGGGTGCAGTGCTGACTGGAAACTTCAAACAAGACACACTTCAGAGTATCAGGTCCTTATCAGCAGAATGGGGACAATAATGCCATCTTTTTGAAACTTGAGACTTGGTTATGATGGGTGTAAAGTGACCTGAATAATGCCTCCAGGTAGTTAAGTGTGCAGAAAATACTAGCACCTTGTAATTAGAGTTCTCTTACATCTGAAATAACTTTACTAAATATGTGTGTTTAAGATGCCTTTTCTGTGTGCGGTGCCCCCTCAAAGGGAAAAACTGACTGTGTCTGGTTTCCGCTTAGCCTTCTTGCCTCATTTCCCTTCAGGCAGCAGAGAAGCCAGCTCCAGAGCAGCTGCTGACACCTGTGAGGAAAAGCCCCTGTCATCTTCAGCCTGCTGACACCAACAATGTGCCAGGCACACTGAGGCTCAGTTTTAGATTCAAAAGTAATTTCTTTTTTTGGTCACATGTGACATCTGTGGGACATAGTGGCTTTTATGACAGTAGTGCAAATTCTGAACCTTGGAGGCAGAATTTCTAGATGCCTTTGCTTATTTTATGTAGTTATCAATTCACTTATTCCCTTTGTGCATTCTAGCATTGTGCAGGGTAAAAGATAATTTTGACTTGGTTTTCTGTGTTAAGAAATCTTAGTTGCAGGCGACAGAAACTCAACTCAAATTAGCTTAAATAAGGAGAGTTTTTTAAATTACAAAGGTCTGAGGAGTCTCTCTTTGAATACATTGGGGTCTCAGAAGCCACTGGAACCAGGCACCAGGAGCCTGGGAAGGTTTCCATCTCCTCTGTTATTTGCTGCCTTTTCTCTACAGACTGACTTCTTCCATTTTTCTGTGCTGTGGAAGTGCAACCATCTGCAGAGAGCAGCCTCTTCTGGCTCAGAACCAAAATTGCTAAGGAGGGACTTTGATTGGTCCAGCTTGGGTCAGGTGGATACTCCTGGACCAATCAGCAGTGGCCATGGACTGGGGTCCTGCTCTACATGTTGGCTCCTATATTAACTATATAGTGATGTGTGGAAGAAGGGGGCAGGCACTAGGCAGATACTAATCATTCTTGTCTATAAAAGGCTCCCTCTCCTATAGTAGAGGATAGTCATCCTGATTCCCAGGGTCTGGCCCTCAGGTGGACAAAACTACTTTCCTTTAAATTGCGTAGGAGGAAGCAGTCCTTTTAGTTATTTTGGTTTTTGTTTGTTTAATGTTTGGTTTTGTTTTGTTTTTTGAGAGAGAGAGAGAGGGAGCCAGGTAGAGGCAGAGAAAGAAGGAAAGAGAGAATCCCAAGCAGGCTTCATGCTGCCAGTGCAGAGCTTAACCCAGGGCTCTGTCTAATGCACTGTGAGATCATGACCTGAGATAAAATCAAGAGTCTCACCCTCAAGTGACTGAACCACCCAGGTGCCCCTTGTTTTGTTTTGTTTTGTTTCAACCATGATAGTCTGATCTGAGAGTAAGAATAGACTACTCGTAAAACATAAAACATAAGTTTTCTGGATTCATTGAAATAATAGCAGATCCTGGAAAATTGTGTTCTAAAACAGCTTATGGCTGCTTCTATAATATTGGAAAGTGTTGGAGCTTAGTCTTGGGTTTTAAATAGAAAATAGCCCAAATATCAGTCTCTATATTGCTTTGTAGTTTGTCAAAGTTTTAACTTTTGGTGGAGCTTTTTTATCTTTCATTATGATCAAATTAAGCTTTATCACACAAACAGTATCAGGGCAGTGGTATTGTCACCTTCAAAATGTCCTGATGCTATTTGTAGATGTGGGAGGAGATGGCAATATTGAGAACCAAGGGGATACACCTATTTGGAAAATCCCTTTCCTGAAGCTGAACCCTCCCACTCAGTTTTCCTTTCCCCCTCCCTGTTAGATTTTATTTTATGTTTCCTGCCCACGCGAGAAGCCGGGGATGCGAATTAAGGCTTCTTGCATGGGGGTTCGTAAAGGTCTTGTCACTGACTTTTCCTCTCTCTCATCGACTTCTTCCTCTTCAGAGTCAGTGGCCTACTTAATAGATTGAATTTGGCTTAACTCTTTGTGACTCTAAATAACACGCCCTCACCCTTCAAGTGTTCAAATCACAATGTCCATTTAACGAACTGAAATGCACAATGAGAAGGGTAAAAGATGGAGTAAATGAACACACTGCAGAGAGGAGGTCGGCATGATGGAAGGATCTCACCCGAATCCAGGGGTCCACAATCCCAAAATATCCTTTCTCTTTCTCTACTGCATTGGCCTTCCCTACTAATGATGTGTTTGATGATGATGATGCAGAATTGAAGTTCAAGCAAAAGGCCCTCAGATTGAAGTTGCCCTGGGCCAATGAGAGAGACTTCTTTATCAGAAGACTCAGGGACAAGTATACCGGCCTGGCATACCAGTTTTTTGGGGAAGGGAACACATGGAGCCAGAATGAGTTATCTCTGATGGGGTAGCAAAATTTAAGTCATATGTATGTTAAGTGCTCATATGTATTTAGTGCCACTGTATACTTAGTACCTCACCAGTCTCATGCATACTTAGTGCATAACAAACATTTATTAACTACATGCTTTATGAATATTAGGTTCTTTTGTTCCCTCCATCCTTTCCTATCTGTTTCCACGTGTTCTACCTATTAACCACTTACTTATACTTAACATAAACTAAGATATTTCTATTATTGAAGATGAGTAAGTCTTACACACTTACTCATCTTCAGTAATTGAAATAAATATTTTCTAAAAGCATTGCTTCTTACAACTTGATTACATAAGGCCCATTTTTAGATGTGCTGCCCTATATAAGCCTGATGATGAAAATTCTTCTCTTACTTGGTTTTCGAGCCTCCCACATTTGTTCCCCTACTTAGACTTTCTCCTTCTGCCATTCAGCTCTGGAAATCTCAATGAACACAACTCCTGGGTCATCTTTTTTATGCATGACTATTATTGCTGATTTCCACAAGGTGCTGGCAATAAAACCAGCTGGATTTGATGCTGCAGTAGCAACGTGGACCACCCGTGCCCTGACCTGGTTAAATACACATTCAGGGAGGAGGAAATGTTCTGTGCAGAATGCTTCTAATACACAATGTGTTTTTGTATCCTTAGGGCTGATTTGACCTAACATCTCGTTTAGAAAAAAAAAAGAGAAATGAGGCTGATTACTTATTTTAGGGACAGATGAAGATTTATTTAAAATCACAGCTCTGATTTGAGGAAGGTGCAATGGAGTGGTTACAGATAGACATTTAATTAACACAGGTTCAACTAAACCTGTTCATTGAAAAGAGACTGGGGAGAGAACTTACAGCTTAGTGCTGGATGGGGTGGTGAACCTGCTATTCTCTTGGTTGGTCCCAGTGGAGAGATGGCAATTCCAGACCTTGTTGTGGGCTTTTGGGGTAGCGTGCTCCCTGAAAACAAGCAACCCTTACTAGGGGCTAAACTGAAGATGCATGCTACAACAATATTTGTTGTAGCAGTGGAGTAGGAAGCATTGAGTGTGGTTTATTGAGAGAAGGGATGTCAGGCTTTAGCTGATGCCTTCCCAAGGGGTTTCCGTGATTATTATTTTTCCTCTGTGTGTTATTTTTTCAACTTATTATTATGAAAAATTTCAAACATATGGGAAGTTGAAATATAACTACAATGAATGCCTGCCATCTGGATTAACAATCACTCATGTTTTGCTTTATCTGTCTGGCTGTCTATAGCTGTGTGTACAATTTGGATTTATTTTAGCATGCCATTCAGTTGCACATTCCATTACCCTTCACCTCTAAATACTTCAGTATATATGTCCTAAGAATAAGGAGGTTTTCCTACATTACTATAACATCAGTAACACACCTAAGAAAGTTTTTACTGACTCCCCAACACTTCCTAAGATTCATTCCACATCCATATTTCTGCAATAGTCTTATATAGTTGCCCCATCCCCGCCACCGCCCCTTGCAAACCATTCAAAAGTCATGCATGGCATCTGATTGGATTTTTTTAACCTAAGTGAGGACTATGATTTTCTTGTGTTACTATGTCTTTTATTCTTTTTTATTCATAAATACTCCCCTCATCACCTTCCCCCTTTTTAAAATGACGTTGACTTTTTGAAAAGACCAGCCCAGTTGCTAATGGAATGTGTCTCACATTTGAATTTATCTGGTTGCTTCCTTATGATGTCATTTAACTTGTTCCTCTGTCCTTTATATTTATAAAATGTTAAGTCTAGAGACCTGGTTTGCTTCAGATTGAACACTTTTGGGCGGCCAGAAAGCATACTGAGGGATGCCAGCTACTTGGCATTCAGAGGCATGTTAAGAGGCACACAGCAATGAGATGTTTGTTATAAACGCTGCTAACTTGCTAGACAGAGTGGATGATGGTAGGAGTCCAGTCCCTGAGTGGGGAGTGACTCTACTGTAGATTCCTTGGTGGATATTGTCCATTAATGAAATAATTAATATCAATCCACCTTTCTGTATTTTTAAAAAATTTTAATTCCTGTATAGTTAATATCCAGCGTTATGTTAGTTTTGGGTGTACAAGATTCAACAATTCTGTACATCACTCAGTGCTCATCACAATCAGTGGACTCTATTTCACCCACTCATCCCCCCTCTCACCTGCCCTCTGATAACCATAAGTTTGTCCTGGTGGATATTTTAGACAGAGCTTCTGGCAAAAAACAAGCAAAAACAAAAACAAAAAACAGAAACAGGATTTGTCTCTGTGGTTGGTTTCATTTTTCCTTTCTCTGCCTTGCCATTCTGATATGTAGGTCCTGCTCCCAGTGTCTTCTCCATGCATGTTGCACTTTGGGTTGGTCTGACCTGGCCTGACATGATCTGTCTCTCACAGCTCACCGGGTAGTCTCAGGTGCCCATCCCCAACTCCCTAAGAGAATTCTGATCACATCAGCTTGTCTTCCTTGGACTGGACCTCGCAGGTGGTGGGCAGGCTGCTGGCCAGCTCTTAGAAAGGCTTCCCTCTACCTCAGTCCTGTTGTGTGTGGCCCTGGGATCAGGATCAAATGGATCTGCCATTCACCAATGTGGGCAAGTGACTAACTTAACTGAGACTCAGAGTCCTCACCTGAAAATGTATCTAGCTCATTGGGTTTTCATGAGGATTGAGTGAAATAATTCACATCAACTATTTAGCACTGGGTCTATGAGATAGTAAGTATTTGATAAACATTTTTCCCCCTCTTCTGCTACAGCTTTTATCTTCACTCAGCAGAAACTGTGGGCAATGCTGGGGACAGTGGGGCAAATTCCCTGGAAAGAGAATGTGAGGAAGATACCCCAAAACATTTCCAGGACAGTAGAAAACCTTTCCATTTATCTACTATTTTTCCACGTTATAGAGTTATCATTTCAGGCCCTGGGTTGTGGTAGACAGAGTCTGAAACATTTGTTCTTTGCATGTACGTGCCATTAAACACATAAACAAAAAAACTGATATGCTGCATGTATATGGGAATATGCACTGATTTAGAGGGAGGAAAGAAAATTTCTTACATAAGAAAGCTATTGAATGAATTTCAAATGTAGTCTGCATCTATTCTCAAACATTCAAATATATTCCTTCTGATAGGTATTGACTTAAAGTCAACACAATACTTGTGAGAAGGAATACATAGTGGTTACAGTGAATATTCTATAGTAATTCAGATCTTATGTATCTTGTGAAGCTTGGTAGTGGGTTTAGTCCTTAATTTATTTTGCTAGCATCTCTCTGCATGGGCTGTCTCTCTGTACTGTCACAGACTGGTACATCGAACTGGCTGTTCTTGGCTTCTTAACCATGGCACCTTAGTTGCCCAATGAAAATATCTAACAAATGTCAACATTCTTCTCATGTTTGTGGTTTTGGTTGCATTTTTATACCTGGGAAAAATTAGCATGATGTTTTGAAAGGTAAAAGATTATTTTGATACTGAGAGAACATTTGAAATCATTGACCCCAGCAGGTCAGTCTAAAGATTGGAAAATTTTCAAAGGGTTGTTTTTCACCTACAGATTTAATCAGCCTTTTAAAAAGTGGCAATTTGGGGAGTGTCTGAGTGGGTCAGGCGGTTGAGCATCCGATGCTTGATTTTGGCTCAGGTCATGATCCCAAAGTCGTGAGATTAAGCCGCACATCAGGCTCTGTGCTGGGCATGGAACCTGCTTAAGATTTTCTCCTCCTTCCCCCATCCACCCCTTCGC
Source organism: Suricata suricatta (assembly GCF_006229205.1). Lineage (NCBI taxonomy): Eukaryota > Metazoa > Chordata > Mammalia > Carnivora > Herpestidae > Suricata > Suricata suricatta. The sequence goes on along the minus strand of NC_043711.1, from coordinate 24,449,970 downwards.
CCCCACCCCTCAAAAAGTGGTAATTTGGAATGCTAGTGAGGGTGTGGCAGGACGGATGCTCTCACAGGTGTTTAGTGGCATTACTACTTGATCATCTTTCTGGAAAGCTGTTTGTGTCAAGAACTATAAACATATTTATGGTCATTGGCCCAATAATTCCACTCCTATGAATCTATCCTGTAGAAGTTAACAGACATGTGGATTAAGATTTATGCACAAAAGTGTTTAGTGCAGCAATCATTAGAAAAAAGTGCGAAAAGTTTAAATGTCCAATAATGAGGGACAGTTGGTGAGTTGTGTCTTATCCTTATGAGCATGCATTATGCTGCCTTAAAGGGTTTTTGAGGAAGAGTGTTATCCAGTGAAAATGTTTAACATGTTTTTAAAAGCAGGAAATAAAATTGTATATATAGTAATGGTTCTGCTATAAAAAAATTAAACATGCCAAAATATTAATAATAATTTCCTCCTAGTAAGTGAGTTAGTTTTGTTTTGTTTTTCCTCAATTTTCTACAGGGTGTGTATGTATATAATTTTCATAATCAAGAAGAAAAAATGAGGTGAGGAGACAGATATGTGAACTTTAATTTTGAAGTGGACTTTGAGCTTTTAAGGTTTAAAAAGAAAAATTTTCCCAATAGGCCACCGGAATAAATCAAAGTCAGAAATTCAATGAATTGGCCTAAATCCTGTAGTTACTTAAGATGGAATTTAAAAATAAGGCATCTGTTTATGGAGGAGTTTCAAATGTGAGAACTGGGAGAAGGTGATCTTGGAGGAATTTCGTCTTCCTTTTCTAACAACAACAAATCCATAAATCTTACTTGGATATTTGAGAGGGGAGTAAAGCATCTTAATAAGAATGAATACTATGTACTCAGCCAAGAAAGAAATCATCCCCCAAAGAGTTAATATCCCAAAGAATTAATAAGTAACTCAATTGCTTCTTACTAAGTTGGGGTTCTTACAGAGTTGATGGGCTCTGGATGGTAGCTTGGGACACTACTTTGGAATATCACTTTGGGAAAATTAGAGGGAAATGTTTAATACGGCAACCTGTGCATTCCTTCTCTTTGGTTTAGTTTATTATTGAAACTCAGAGGACTACAGATTACAAGGTTGGCTTAATAATTTGGAGGTCAAAAAGATACTAGCTTTTTAAAAATAGCCTTTCCCCTGCAAAGTATTTTTCTTGTTTTACAAGAGTTAAAGTACTTGGGTTACAAGTAATTAAAATCAAATGCATTTTTCTTGGGCCAAACCTTTGCCAGGCATATATGTTTATGGCCAAATTCTAAAACTTCCCAAGGAAGGAAAAAGCTTAAGTTTTAGACCAGAATAGTGCTTTCAAGTCTGCATTATTGGTACAAACAGACAAGATTGGCTGTTCTTGAAACACAATAAAACCTGCTGCCTATTCTTATGGTCTTGATGTCATGTCTTCTTTTCTTCTTTTTAAATTATAGTCATCTCATTATCCAGAGTGACTAAGAGGCTCTGCATATGTGCCACTAAAATACTTGTCCTCGATTCGCTTTTCCTTTTGTCCTGATATCCATTGCTTAGGAAGTGACTTCTCCATCTTGTTTCATGAGTCATTCTGATGTGGTACCCTAACCTCCCTCACTGATGGTGCCTCCTACTTGAACCATCCCTCTAATAAATGCTCATTTCCCTTCCTTGTCCATTTGCACTTCTTTTTTCTACTTTGGAGTTTTGGTTTAAAGGCAAGTATTGCCTATTATATCTCTTATGTGTAATGTTATGTTACTTAGTAGTATCAAACTTCTTTAATATATTAAGAAATATTTCCACTAGCCAACTTAAAGGGCAAATGTCAAAAAGTGCAAGAAATGGACAAGTGGACAAGAACAGGAAAGAAATCCTTACTGTGAAACAGTAAATAGAGAATTAAAGTAAGGGAATTAATTTGGTTTTATTTGTTCTAGTTACTTATTCCAAAAATCGGTGTCTCCATGTGTGTTTCTGAAAGAAACACAAAGCTGGCTTTCTGGGTGTTCTCTCCTTAGCTGCCTTCTGTCTGTTACACTTAACACTGGTTTTATTTCTATAAGAACTCAATCTCAAAAGTCTCGGGCTTAGCAGTGGAGGAGATAAAAACATTTTTACCTGTTGTTAGTTATGTCTATTTAAACAAACTCATGCAACTATTGTTGCTTACAGTCACTGGGCTTATTTCTGCTGGCCTGGCAAGGTTTGTGTTGGCAATGGTGAGGAGATGCTATCAGCAATTCATTGTGTACTGTTTGCATAACGGGACAGGGCAGCCAGCTTCAGCCAGTTTAAAAAAAAAAAAAAGCATCGGATTAGTTGAATGATTTTATTAGAGTGTCTGTCTGGTTGGGAAGTTGCAATCTGTGACTGATGATGCAGTGCTCAAGTCCCTAAGAGGCCGTCAGCCACAGTGGATAGACTGGGTTAGCAGGTTACTCAGCTTCTAGAACATAACCATACCTGCAGTGGGCTAGCCACCCTGCTGAATGGGAGACAAGCATCAGTGAATGAGAACACTGGCAAAGGCAAGATCCCCAGCTATGTTATCTTTTGATGCCTCAAGTCCTTTGAACCTCAGAGGATCCAGGGCTATTCCAGAAACTTCAGCCAATGGAAAATCTGCTGGGTTTTCCTTAGTTAATAGCATTTAAACAAAGTTTTCCTTCAAGAACACCTATCCTGTTAACCACCAATGAGATAATTTGGAAACAAGAACTTTAAAGGTACCCAGCACTTGAGTTTACTTCTTTGCTCTTAAAATGAAGTCACTGCTCAACACTATGACTATAGAAGCATAGAAAATATGATTTTTTTTTGTCCTAAGTCACTAGCGTGTCTCCTAGCAAAGGTTCTCAAAGTGTGGTCCATGGGGCAATAGCAGCAACAGCACCTGGGAACTCATTAGAGACGCAGAATCTTGGAGCATCTGGGTGGTTCATTTGTGTAAGCATCCAACTCTTGATCTCAGCCCATGTCATATTCTCAGGGTTATGAGTTCAAAACCCACATTTGGCTCCCCTCTGGGCATGAAACCTCCTTAAAAAAAAAAAAGAGTAGAATCTCAGGCCCTACCCCAGACCTGTATCAGAATCAGCATTTTTTCAAGCTCCTCAGCTGATGTGCGGCATAGGAAGATTTGAGGAACACTGTGACGCTTACAGAATCTACATTCTGCTTGCAAATACTGTCAACTCAGTAAAGGTTTCATGTGAAAGTCTTCTGTCAGGATTTGGGGCAATAGAAGTTGACATGTGGTTTGTCCTCTTTCTCTACTAAAAGAAAGTAGAGTCATGGTGAATTCTGGTTAGCCAGAACCTGGGACTCTAGCCACTTAGTACAAATCCTTCTGTGGTTCAGACACAGTAAAAGAGGCCAGGGGCAGGGTTGAAAATTCTGATAACCCCACTGTCCTCTCTGTGTCCTCCTTCCCGGCCTGGGAGTACCCAAATCATAGGATTCTTGGTGCATGGAAAGGTCCTCCCAGAACCCTCTGTCTGATGCAGATGATGTTTTTTTTTTTTTTCTCATACTGTGCCTCTGGCACATAGTAGCACCTAGTACGTGTCCTGTATTGTCCTGGGCAGCTGGACCACCACACCCTGACGTGTGACTCATAGGCAAGACAGCACCATGTGATAAAAGAGGCAAGGGGGTCCATTCCACCTCTGGGCACTGAGGCCCATGTGTTATGTAATGCATTTCCTGACTTTAATTATTTACCGGTCTTGCCCTGCCTGTCCCTGTCCTGCTGCTGTTTGCCTTACTCTGCAGCAGAGGAATTTGACCTCTCCAGGGTTTAAATCTCACTCAACCCTGGCCATTTCTCAGCATGGTTTTTTTCTCAGATGGCAGTTCGCTGGGGGCAGGGGCAGATTTTCCAAACTCTGCTGTGGCTCAGGGCGTCAAGTATGTCTTCATATAGAGAGAGATTTGGGCAGAGGCTAAGCTGATTATAGGGCTCAAGTGAGGCCCTGAACACATTTCAGATTTGGAATGCAAATTGTTGTCTGCAGTAATTATAGTTTGTGCCATGGCCCTGCTCGGCCCTTGTGGTCATTATCCTGGTGCAGAATAAGCAGCTTCGTGCTTTCAGAGTGGGAGGTAATGAGGGGGAGAGGGGTGCTTGAGGGACACTAAGGGTGTTTCAGAACCCATCCACAAGTCTGAGTGGGTGTAGGACAGACCCAGATGTGTGTTGCGATGCTAACCGCTGACAAACTCTGTGACCCATGGACCAAGAATTCAACCTCTCTGAGCCTCAGTGTCCTCCAGTCTTTGCCTTGGAAGGTTGCCATGGTGATGAGATGGTGATGATGTGATGAGCACTCATCATGTGCCTGACACATAGGAGGTGCTGAACAAGGGGTAGTTTCATGTCCTAGCAGGTGCTGTAAGGGCAGGGGTCTGTCACTCCCTTCTTCGGTGACAATTCCCAGGCACACATCAGTTACCCTTCATCCTGCAGAGGGAATATGATGCCTCCCTCATGCTTCACAGGTCTACAGAACTGACAGAGGCTTAGAGTACTGATTTGGGTCAGACTTCCTGCAGGTCCGTCTGGCTGTGTACCCTTTGGCATTTGATTAACATCTCTGAGCCATGGGATTTCTTGTTTGTAAACTAGACATCAAAATTGTATATGATTTACTGTGTTGTTGGGGGAGATTTTCTGTGAAAAATGCATGTAAAGTTGAGTGCCAGTACTTGACTTAATGTGTAATGGAGTTACTATTGCTATCCCCTTGGCAGAGAGGAGGAAGTCAAGGTTTTAAGGACTGAGTGACTCCCCCAAGTCTGTGGCTCATGTGTGGTGGGGCCTAGACTCTGGCTCAGCAAACTGCCTAAAGGTTTCCTGTTCTTGTCAGTGTCATTCTCCCTAAAGGTGTTCAGAAATCACTGCATGAGTGTTGCCAGCATCTGCTCCCAGGGCTCTACTCCTCAGACCTCTCATTTTTGTTGACAAATTCTTATATTTATTTATTTACTTACTTACTTTTTAGAGAGAGAGAGAGAGAGAGAGAGAGAGAGAGTGAGAGTGGAAGTGAGGGGCAGAGAGGGAGAGTGAGAATCTTAAGCAGGCTCTATGCTGAACGTGGAACCCAATGCGGGACCCAATCCCACAACCCTAGGATCAGGACCTGAGCTGACATCAAGAGTCGGATGCTAAATATAAATTTAACATTAAATTAAATCAAATTTAAAGTTAAATACAAATATATATGACCATGTGTGGTGGATTCTCTTATTAGCCCCATTTGACAGATAATAAAATGGAGGTAAAGAGAGGTTAAGTAAACCACCGGAGGTTACAGAGTAAGCATAGCCCCAGGTTTGAATTCAGGTTGTTTGGCTCAGAATTTCTATTCCTAAGCCCCGTGCTAAGCTGCTTTTATTGATTTCCAGTCTACTTCCCAGATGCTATGCCCTTGCCTCCTCAGCTGGCCTCGGGGGTTCCCAGACCTCCGCAGCCACAAACTAGGGCCTGTTACTATGTGCTTGGCTTTACCTAGCCTCAGAGGGTGGTTCTGAAGACCCTTCTCACAGCCCCCAGGTGCTCATTCAACACAGGAGGCCATTTGTACCTCAGCCTTGTATGTTCTTAAAAATAATAAAAATCAGCCTTTCATTTTAATAATGACACAACCCAGAGGTGAGGTTCCTGTTATCACACTAAGGGAATCTGAGCAGAGGTGATTGGAGTTGTAAAGTCAAGTGGCAGGGGAATTCCTTCTTTTCTCCATAAATTACTGACATGAGAGCTCTGTGTAATTTCACATTATGGGAGAGAATGGTTGTGCTTAACTCCTGTTTGGAGAGGAAATTTATCTCACTTTTCTTTCAGCCAGGAGAGGGAGTTGGGAAGCATAGAAATGGAATTTTGTTGTTGTTGTTGTTACATTCCTGGCTTTGAGCTGATATGTTTATATATGTGTACTTTAAAATAGGAAATAAGTGCCAAGACGTATCATCAGTATTATATAGTTATGGCCACTGTTCTTAACAAGAAGAATTCATATCTGGTCATGTGCCTGTTCTTGCTGAAAATCTTGCTGCCGTTTGCCACTTTCCACAGGATACAGTTGGAATTTCTACCTTGGCTCCAACCTGCGCATCTCCCAGCCTTCACAGCCCATTCCTCCCACAGCCTTGAAACATCTCCCCACCTCTCTCCTTTGCTCTGGCTCCCCTTTCCTCAGCCTGGCAGCCCCTACATATCCCTAAAGAACTGCTCCAATAGCCCTTTTGCTGAGGGACCTGAGAATTGTTGCCGTCTGCTTCCTCAGTGGTCCTGCTATTCGAAGGCCATGGAACACAACAGATTGAGCAGCAAGCATTGTTTGCAGGTCTGTGTTCCCTCTGGCCCATGCGTTTTCCTGTGATATTTTTGTATGCCCAGCACTTTGAGCACAGAGCTGTGTACTTTTCTGTTGAACGAAGGACCCTGCGCCCTCTTTATGCATGCCTGTCTGCGTTTCTTCCCTAAGCACAGTCTGTGGATAATAGAGACAATAACCAGTGATAGAGCTGGAACATCAGGCTATAGGCTCCATGAGACTGGGGTCTGTCCTGTTGCTCCAGAGTCTACACTGTGGTTGATGTTCATTTAGTAGCTATCAGACAACTGCCTGAATGAACACTGTAGTAAGGAGCCATGTTACAGACCTAGATTCAAATCCCTATCCCACTACTGCTGAGCTTGGACAACTTCCTTAACCCCTCTGAGCTGCTTCCTCATCTATATAGGCTAAGGATAATAAAAGTACCTATCTCATAGAGTGGTCATAGAATGAAATGTTTAATATCTGGTGCACAGCAGGCTTCCAATCAGTGGTGGTTGTTAATATTATTAATAATTAAATAAATTACTCACAGGATACATGCTGGAAAGAGAATCAACAGGGTGTCATTTAGAGGATAAGATGGTGGGGCAAGGAGTGTGATCCATTAGACAACTTGGCAGGGAAGGTTTTCTGTAAGCTGGGACCAAACTATGAGAAGAATCCTGCTGCAATGTGAAAATTCGCAGGAAAGAGTTTTCTGGAGAACAGGTACAAAGGCCCTGGGACAGGCAATACCTTGATGAGGAACAGAAAGTGTGACCAGAGCTTGGGAGAAGGAGGGAGAGTAGAATGGGATAAGGTCTAGAGAGGAGACAGAAGCCAATGGATGCAAGGTCTTGTGGGCCCAGAGACCGTGTTTGGATTGAATTTGAAATGTTGAAGAAGTGATTCAATGCTTATGCTCAGAATCATTCTGTGGGATCAGATTTTGGATTATTTCAACTTTAATCTATCTTGTGTTCTGCGTGTATGAACTAACCCCTAGCAATAAAACCCAGGTTTGTTTTTGTTTTTGTTTTTTGAGAGAGAACATCAGCAGGAGAGGTACATAGATAGAGGGGAACAGAGGATCTGAAGTGGACTCCATGCTGACAGCAGTGAGCCCAATGTGAGGCTCAAACTCACTAGCCATGAGATCATGACCTGAGCTGAAGTAGGATGTTCAACTGACCAAGCCACCCAGGTGCCCCCAAACCCAGTTCTGATTGATTTAAGCAGAAAAAGAATTTGTTATTTATTACAGGATATAGGAAGCTCATAGAATTTTGGGAAGTATTAGAGAACTAGGAAGAACATCAAATTATACCACGAAACATTTCCTACAAGCACACCATTGCTACATACCACTGCTGGGTGGATGTAGATAGCATGGGTTGCACCAAATCATGTGGCTGTTCAGTTGGTACTCGCTGCTGACACCACCACAGGAATAGAGTCTGCAGTGTCCTTGCTGGTCTCACACCAGTTTTTGATGCCAAGTCTGGGGCCTGGGTATCTGATTGGCTGAGCCTAGCGCATGCTCTCATTCCCTAGCTGCAAGGGACACTGGGAAAGAAAGTGTGTGGCATCCTTATCTCTTTTGGTAGAATATGAGCTCTTGTTCATGAGTTGGGGCTTTCCCAAACCTAGGAAGACAAGTGAACTACAGAGTATCCAGACGGATAAATGGCCCTCACAGAGACATGTGGAGTAAGTGACTCCTTTGGCCTCAGCAGCATTCATCAGTAGGTGGTAGTACTTTAAGAAAGATCAGACTGCCTTCCTCTTAGACAATGATTTAAGAAAAATAGTGCCAAATTTGGAAGCAACTATTTCTCAATCTGTTGAGAGGCTAGGAACTATTTTTTAAATTAGTTTAATTTGTGCAGGTGTGTAGGGTAGCATATTTCCCTCATGTTTATCACAGATTTCCATTCCTGTTGGAAATGCCCTAGCCATTGTCAGAGCTTATAATTGCTTCTTGTTTTGGCCACGTGAGGCTTATTGTCCAAGATTTTGCTGCACAGTTTATTGTTTATCTTACACCGTCTCCAGGAAGCTGCATGCGGAAATCTCTGAGCCTTACCAGGAAGTCTGACTTAAAGGGACAGCTTCCAGGACAGAGCACTACCAGAGAGAAGGTCCTGAGCTTCCCTTGGGTGATAGCTGGAAGTCTTTTCTGAGGACCCCTTGCTTGGTTTGCTGGTTTCCAGAGTTTGGGTGATGCGTTTCTGATCCTGATTTAAGGAAAAGAGTGGCAGTATTTACTCTTCAAGTACACATCGATCCACACCAACCAAAATAAAACACAAAACCACTTTTATTGTGGTATAGGCAGAATGAATGCTCTGAATCATGGGGGAAAGACACACTTTTTCAATCGCTTGATATTTTGGGGGGTATTTTTATATTAGTCTTGAATTTTTTAGAGAGACATGGGGATTTCAAGGAAGTCAGCATTATAATATTGAAAAAGTAAATAGGACCTAAGTTTCACTACCTTCAGATTTTTGTTTTTTCTATTGGAACAAAGAAGGAAAACAGGAAATTGCAAACTGCCATTGCCTTTTTCTTATTAGATGTCTAGTTGACAGCTGTCATTCAAATCAGGGTAAAAATAAAATCATTTCAGATTTGGTACCAACTTTTCAACTTGCTAAGAGGAAAATTTGAACCAATGTCCATAATTACACCAAGAAACCTCCTTTTCTGCTTGAAAAAAAATAAGTATAGAAATTATTACTGTGCTTTTATTTGGTCTTAAAATTTTTTTTAAATATTTATTTATTTTTGAGAGTGAGAGATAAAGACAGAGTGTGAGTAGGGAACAGGCTGAGAGAGGAGACACAGAATCCGAAGGAGGCTTCAGGCTCTGAGCTGTCAGCACAGAGCCCAACACAGAGCTTCAACCCACAAACTGTGAGATCATGACCTGAGCTGAAGTTGGATGCTTAACCGACTGAGCCACCCAGGTGCCGCCTTTTTATATTTGGTCTTTGAAAAAATATTTTACTATGGAAAAATTTAAACTTATGCAAAAATGGAAAGAATGGCATAATGACCCCCAGTGTTCTCATCATCTTTTGTTCTGCTTTTAACCAGACATATTAGATTCCTACAGACCTCTCTACAACCCCTCAAAGGATAATGGAATCATTATTCCTGTTTTACAGATGAGGAAACTAAGGGTCAAGGAAGTTGAGAAGGGAGTTACCGGGTCATTCAACTAGTCAATGGTAGAACCAGAGATCACAGAGCTACTGCATTAATTTGCTGTTCATTATTCCAGCCAGATAAGCTGTTTCCAAAGATTATCCTTACGGAGAACTCTGGAATCAAAATAATGATGAAAAACTGTTTTATAAAAGTTATTTCTACTGTTGTTATATATTTTTAAATTCAGAAATTCAGTCTATCAAGAGTTGTTTTTCGATATGAGCACATTCCTTTTTAAAATCCTCTTGAGTATTCAGGTGTTAGGAATACCACCGCTCATATTCAGATTTTCCACTTCTAATCAATTTTGACAGTATTGTGCCAAATACTAACTCTCATTTCTAAGTAAGGAAGCTCTTTGGCTGATAGATATCAGCTAATCAGTTTTTAAGCCTTTCTTTTTCCTTAGAATTGGGCAGAGGTCAGCAACCTACTGGAGTTTCACTTTTAACTGACAGTAAAACAAAGAGATCTTGGCAGTCCTTTGAAAAGGCTGTACTCCGAGTGTTCGTGTTTCTGAGCAATAAATCGAAGGGGCTTATTTGCTAGTGCCCCAGTCTGCAGCTTGTGGGAGTTCTCCAGGCTGCTCTTGCTTGTGTTCATGAAGGAGGTGGAACCCCAGAGACCAGGCCCGTGGCTGCTTCACAGCACACATCAGAAGGCAGCTTTCTGTATTTCTCATTTGCTTTTTTAAATAGCTGTCTATGCGTTGGTTGCCAAAATAATGTGAAGAATTTGATTATAAAAGTTCAGATTTGTTTAGAGAGAAAAAATACAGCGCTCAGGCTATTGCTCGTAACAAAACCAGCAAGATAAGCATCCAAGATTAGCCATGATTAGCAGTCTGTTGAGACTTCCATGTTCAAGCCTCATTTATTTTTAGTACTTGTGTTGAAACCATAGATGAAGACTTTTCTATTTATTCATTCTTGACCTTGGGCAGCCAGGTTTGCTCTCACATTCTTCTCATCATTTTGTAATCTTGTTGAGCTGAGATGTTAAGCAGAGCTTTAAAAGAGTATCAGCATTTTCAAATGGTCTGAGTCCCTTGAGTTAAACCATCCTGCATCCTACCAGCCTTGGCCTGGAATGGGGTCTGGACCCCCCATTTGTCAGTGATTCATGGTGAAGGGGGCAGAGCGGTTGTTCAAGTTTTGCTTGGATTAGCCACATTTCCAGCACTGGGGAGTGAATATGAAAACATTCAATAAGAGTGTATGACCACAAGTAACTCCCAGGCTCTAAAGACTTTAAAGTTCTTATTTCTCACTGACTTGCTGTGCATTATGCCTTCATGCCAACCTAGTAACACCACACAGTAGTACCATACCTCCCAACACAAATTTTTGCTTTTTCTTAGTCTTACTTGAATTCGATAACAGCTTCCAAAGCCTAAGATCTGTGAAAAGTGATTTTCTAATATTGGAAACTTGGTTAAATCAATGTGCAATATACTATTTTCATTTGGTGCCTGCTACCATCCCATTTCCATTAGATTGTGTCACTACCAATTTCTCCATTCAGTTTGTGGAATCATTTTAAAATGTCAGGCTTCAAATGGAAAATGGCCCAAGACCCTGAGATTCCCAGCCTAGACCAAGCTTTTGTGAAACTTGTGTCTTCTTGGGTACAAATAGGAAAGAGATTGAAGAACCAGAGTAAAATTCAAATGGAGGAAACCACAATTAGTCACCGGCTTTTAATGAAGTAATTCTGCTGAAAGTTCACCATTTTATTTTATGTAAATGAACTGATCCCAACCCTGATGAATATGTTTCTTGTAATATTTTTGGTGAGAAAACTGCTTGAAACTTCTCGAGAGAAAAATGCTGCAAGGTATATAGAATGACAGCACAGGAAACATATCACTTTGAATTCTAGCATCGTGAGGAAGCATGTGGGGGTAACCTAGGTAGGTCTGCATTATGGCACTAGTTTCTTCAACGTCCAGCGGTATGGTTATTTAACCAGATGTGGGAGAACAGGGGCCAGGTTTTGCATTATAGGTGCCTTATGGGTATTTCCCCATTATAAATATCTAATGATTCAGTTCCATACACTTAAAGAAAAACATTATACCCTGAGAACCTACGCCCCCAGGATTTCATAGGTTTTTTTTTCTTTTTCTTTTTCGCACTTCACTCTGATCTGATCTTTGTAGAACTTATCTTGGAGAGTGTGAAGTAGGGTTTTAAAAGGAGGCTTTTCTTTCCAAGAAATCAGTTATCCTACTTGTCAGCCATCCCTCTCTCCTCCAGTGGTTTGCAGTCCAACATTTGCCGGATGTCAAATTCCAGAGTATCCTGGGGCAGGTTCCTAGCTGTCTGCTTCAGGGGCTGTATGCATCTAGCAGGAGCTTGGAAGTCAGCCTGCCCAGGCTCCACTCCCGACCCTGCCGCCTCTAGGCTCTCTTGGGCAGGCTCCTGCCACCTGTTTGAGTCTCAGTTTTTAAAAATCTGTACAGTGGAGATAACAGACCTCTCTTGGGACACTTGTGAAGGTCAAGTGAAAAACTGCATGGCAAGTTCTCCTGTGAAAACATCAAAAATCTGCAGTCACCGTTTATAGTTTTAGTAACTGTGGCTTTAGGACGTTTTAGTATCTACACACAGGTTTACTTTCATCATGAATTATGTTCTCAAGTGTTGATGGAGTTAAGAATAAGTAACTGAGAGGCCACATTTCAAGTGCATCTTTCCTGTTTGCAGAATGTTCGTAGGCCAAGAGCTAATGAATTCAGATACTTCCATACCATGGCGTGCTCAGCTATATGGGTCTAAAATGTGTCTGAGGTGGAAGGATGCTCTGGAGGTGAAGTGAAAAAAGTAAGGGGTGGGATAATGTTACCCTTCCATTTTTGAAAAATATAGGTAAATAAAGTGTGTACACAGCGACTTGTGTGTGTTTAGACAGAAGGAAGTGTCTGGAAGGACTGCCAGATTGGTGGCACTTGGGTCAAATCCAGCCAGCAACTGTGTATAGCACGTTTTGAAATAATGAATTTCTTGCCAGCATTTAAAACATTGTGAGATTTTATATCAACTTGGAGTTTCCAGCTTCTCTAAAAAACTGGAATGTCATCCCCAGTAAGCTGGAGCTGACCTAGGGCCAGTACACTCATGGTGCCCCCGGGCCCACCCAGGCTTTCCTTTCGGGTACATGACTCCCCGCCCTGAGGCATTTGGGTTTATATCCCCTTTATCTACTGCTGGCTTTGACATGGATGCCTCTGGCAAGTGGGATTGGGGTGGAGAAAAAAATCAGGGTCCTTGGGAAGACTCGCTTTTTTACACTATATATTTATGTATGCTTTGAATATATTATAATGACACCATGTTATTTTTAAAATTTAGAAATTAGGGGTGCCTCGGTGGCTCAGTCGGTGGAGCATCCAACTATTGATTTTGGGTCAGGTCATGATCTCATGGTTCGTGGGATTGAATCCTGCACTGGGCTCTGCACTGATAGTGCACGGAGCCAACTTGGGATTCTGTCTCTCCCTCTCTCTTTCCCTCCCCTGCTTGTGCTCTCTCTCTCTCAACATAAATAAACTTTAAAGAAACTGAAATTTAAAACTTAGTAGAAAAACATATTTGAATATTTGGTAGTATGCCAGGTGCCGTGGAGAGAAAACCACATTCCTGTTCCTTTATACACTCCTGTTCTAAAACTAAAAATGAGCCTGAGCTCTGCACAGCAGGCGTGTCGTATTGAAAGTTTCCTCCCAGATGCCCTCTGTGTGGACCAATTTCATTACTGGAGTTCTTGCTTCTGGTCAAAGCAGGGCTGCCAGAGGAGATGGCCATGCCCTGTTCTTTCCTTCCTTTTCCTCTGCCAGGGCACCTGCTGGCTGTCCTGCCCTTCCTCACTCCTTCACTGCTACCTGCCCTGGGACCCACTCAAGTTCCACCTCCTCCACCAAGTGCTGCAGACCATAGGTTTCGGTTCTTCTTTCTCATTCATAGTCAGCAGCCAGAAGTCACACTTCATCATTCTCAGATTAGTTGATGTGAATGTGCCCTCCCTCCCCCAGAAAAGAAAGAAAGTCTGGTGTGCCGTGGTCATGTTATGTTTCCTTTGGATCCTCATTGGAGTGAGGCTGGCCCTGGTGGCTGGGGCTCTGTGAAGTGGCTTGTTTGGACGTCCTCCAGCAGAGTCGTGGCTGGGCTTATGGGAACCTCAGGAGACTGACATTCTTCATTAACTGAGCTGTTTCCAGAGCTGGGTAATCTCAGCTTGTTTACAGGCCCCTTTCTATGCAGGAGGCTAGGGTAAGAGGCCATTTTAGGAATGCCTTCCCTCCCTCCCCAACCAGCCACCACCTACCCTAGGCTTGCTTTGTGAGGAGTCAGACTTTTGGAAATAGGGGATCCCAAGATTGAGCTGAAACCCACCTTTTGTGGGCTCTGCTGTTTTTTTTGACACGCATCGCCAAGTATTTCCTGAGTGCCAGACCCGGTAGGTACCACATGTGGGCTCTGAGGTGACCCAGATGGTTGCCTGAAAGGGCTGAGCTTTTTCACGGTGATTTCACTTCCTTCTTTCTCCAAACAGACAGGACACCTTCAAGCTCCTTGAAGCAAGGCTCAAGTCTGTCAGAGCAGTGCTTTCAAAGCATTTACGTTTCTTGCAAAGCACCCTGTGGGACTGCACTTCCCCACGACTGTCCTTGCCAGATCTTCTGCCTAGAAAGCCCCTCAGAATTCTGCCCGTGTATCTTGTGCTCTGAGAAGCCTTCCCAGACTTTGTCCCCATAAAAAAATACATTTGCTCAGCTCAGCTATTTCTTGGCCCCCTCAGTACTTTTTTTTTGGCAAACCCTGGCAGCCCTTATTTTGTTCAGTGGTTCATCTTTGTGCTTCGAGAGCCCAGTGCCTTCTGTAATGTCTGCAGGGCAAAAGGCATTCTCCAGAGGCCCTTTGTGGGGGGCCAGGTCACTGCAGCATGAGGATGGAGAGAGCCTGCTTTCTTATCCACTCTAGAGTCAAGTCTGGGATTGAAGCTCGTCCTCTCTTTGCTGGGTCCCCCCACTTTACTCAGGGCTGAGACAAGTGCAGGCTCATAGAAATCTGTGTATTTGCAAGACAGCCTCCAGAAACCTTTGCATAAATCTTTGCAGCTAAGACTTGCAAATCAAATAGTACTCCACCAGAAAACTGAAAACTAAAAACAAATCATAGAAACCTGCACTAGAATTATGTGTCCTTGGATTTGAGACCCACTGGTACTATATAAAGAGGGTGGGGATGTTGAATTGTTTGTGGAGAGGAGTTGAACAGGGCATAGTTTTCACCTGAAACTTTGCAGGTCACTGTGAGAGAGTCTGTGTCACCCCAGGAGTCTGGGTTTTATAAAAGGCAGGCGACCCGGGCAAGGTGTTCATCCTTGTGAAAAGACCCTGTTTTGTAAAATGAGAAATGTCAGCCATCAGCAACTCCTGTAATAACTCTGAAAGGAGTAGTAAGGCTTTTGTGATCCACATCAAAAGCGGAAAGGGAGGTTTCCAGAGGCAGCTATTTTGAAGGGGGTTCTCAAGAGAAGACTTGCCTCAGGAAAAAAAAAAAAGAAAGAAAGAAAAGAAACGGATGGGTGTGGTATTTATCACCACTCTCATTTATTAGTTGCTATGAAATTGGGATTCACTGAGGGCTCTGTGTCCTGGGCAGGGCTACCGACTCTTGGGTTAAGTTCAAGTGAACTGTTGATTCCGCTCTGAAGACACAGAGTTCTTCCAGCATCCCTTCTCTCTCCATCTCAGCTTGATGGGTTTTGGTCTACAAAGCTCCAGACTCAAGGCCTGAGATTCTAGCAGTGAGCTCTTTCTTTAGAGCTGCCGGAGTGCCCAGCATGGCTTTAGGTGGGGATCCAGTGAGCATTGTTTCTTACAGGCTGGGGATTGCCAACCAGACACGGAATTTCTGGTGTGCCTCTGAATGCCCAAAGGCACAGTGCTCTGAAAAACCAACAGCAGGCAAGGAAACCGCCGGAGGTGGGGAGCTCTTGGCTGGTGTGGTCTCAGCTTCTGACACTTGTAACTGATGGCCCCCTGTCACTTCCTGTCATGCAGCCCAAGTGGCGGGGAGGAGTTCCTTCAGGGAAACCATGCTCTGCTCAGCTCAGAGAATCCTGTCTGCAGGGCTCCCGCGCAGTTAGGGGCAGGGGACTCTGCGTGGATGAGGTCGGAGCGCCCCATGGTGTGGTGCTGCTTCTTTGTCCGGGCTCAGGTAAGCTCCCTGAGGCAGAGCTAGCCGGGGATGGACCAGCTCCCTGCTCCCAGCTCCACCCATGACTGGCTCGGTGGTGCCAGGAACTGAAATGTGGGAGGGAGAAGATGTCTCTCACCTCCCAAGAAAAGGAGCAAGGAGCTGCTGTTAAAAGCACCTGGGGTGATGGAGAGGGACTTCTGTGTTACTTTAGTGTGAATCAGCAAAGAGCCGTGTGGTTGTGTTTAAGACCACAAATGGTTGCTTGGTGGAGAGGGTGAGTTAAGTGAGTGCCTAGATGTTAGCGCTTCCTTTAGCATCTGTGATTGGAGGAGAGAGAGAGAGAGAGAGAGAGAGTGTGTGTGTATGTGTGTGTGTGTGTGTGTGTGTGTGTTGGGGGGGGTGACTTTAGCTCTTTGTTCCACGATACTAGTATTTTAATTTTTGTAAGAGATGTGTTTTCAATTAAGAGGGGGAACGGGGTTAGGGGGAAGGGTGCATCTGCCCTGTGGTGTTTTTTGTTTGGGGAGGTTTTTTTTTTAAGTGGATTTCCAAGATCTTCTCTTCTCCTTTGGGTTGAAAGATGGCTGAAATCAACTTTGGAAGTTCATTCTGTTTGGAACAACTTTTCTGTAGGTTTCCTTAAAGTGAGTCTTGTGTTTTCAGAGTATTCATCATTGAGAAGATGAAGTCAGATATTATCAAGGGAGATTCAGACTCACTGGTGTTCTCATTAAGAGTATTGATGCCTGGTTTGGTTATGTCTGAAGGAACGGCTGGAAATGTTACATTTTGATAGGCTGAAGAGTGGTTAGGAAGCCTGGCAGGTTACTCTCTCTGTCCCTTTTCTTTGTTTGGGGGTAGGTGTTAAAGCTTTGGATAAGTTACCCGTATTTTCCAAGGAAAGTGTCCGTTTCTTTTTCTGTTTCTCTCACTGGAATCCTAAGACTGATTTTTGTAGTGCTAATTCCAACTTTCATACATGACAATTCTAGACATACATTTTTCATCTTTTCATGTGATTTGGGTGGTTTTATCATCTTTATCCTTTCCCATCTGACTCATCCAGCTGTTTGCTAACCTGATAAAGAATTTTTGAGCCTTTGAGATGCAGAAATTGACAGCATTTAAAATGACTTAGTACAAGTTAGTGATAGTTAATGCAACATCAATAAAAAATAATACAATATTAGCCAGCATTTATTAGATACTTTTCATATTAGTAAGCACTTACCCAGGTTAGCTTATAAAATTCCTACAACATTATAGAATTGACTATTATTATTATATCCATTTTTCAGATGGTAAAACTGAGGTATTGAGAAGATAAATAATTTTCTCAAGTCACCTAGCTGGTGAGCAGTGGATCAGGCTTCAAGCTTAGGCAGAATGGATCCAAAAATGACACTCCTAGCCATTAGGGGCTACATGAGGATTTCAGTTATGGGGCTTTCCACATCTGCCTGCAGCATCTTCAGCAACACTTTCCTGTCTTATCCTTTGGCAAATCAGCTCATTTTAGTGGAAGTTTGCTATGATCCAATTAGTTTCTACCTAAGAGGCATCTAGACAAATCACTACGTTCCCTGGACTCAGTTTCCCTACCTATGAAATGGAAATTTCTCTAAACTCATTTTAGTTCTGATATGAATCTAAGGTGTGTAAGTATCTTGCACGAAAAGTAAGAAATAATTCTTTCATATTTGAAAGTTAAATGAGTACATTTAAACATACATTTCCCAAGGATATCAACTGGAACTTAAAATGTAATTGGCTGGGTGGCTTTTGGCCTTTGTTTTGTTCTTGAAAATATTACTGAATAAATTTTTATTTCTTGGTTCTGAGAGTTCCTGGAGAAAGAGTCTGGAGGAATTGGGGCTGGGTGTGGGAGGGTCAGTTGGTAAATGGATGTGGTAGAGTGAAAGGGAGGGGGGAAACCTTTTAAAGATCTCATAAATCCATCTTCTGAGGGTTGGCCAAGGTAGTTCCGTATCAGAGGGGAAATGGTAGAGTGTAATGATTACGGCCATGGGTTCTAGGGCCACACAGATGTAGGTTTGCATCCCAGCTTTGCCTCTTAGTAGCCATGCAATCCTATGCATGTTACCAAATGTCTGTGAATCTGTTTTCTGTTCTGTAAGATTGGGATAATAAATAGTGCCTACTTTATAGGATTGTCATGAGGAATAAATGAAATGACTCATGATAGTGCCTAGCACAGAGCCAGCTCTCAGCAAATGTGATCCATGTCCCAAGTCTTACTGACAGTAGTATGTTGGTAGAACTGGAGACATGAAGCCTGAGTGTGTCAAGGCTTAGCAACACCAGGGCTGTGAAACATCTTACATATAGAAATGAACATGGTCCTGGTTTGATTTTATGGAGGAAAGGAAGCATATTTCACAGAAGATCAATACTACATTTTTTAAAGTTTATTTATTTATTTATTTTGAGAGAGAGCGAGAGAGAGAGAGAGAGAGCATGCGCATGCACAAGTAGGGGATGGGCAGAGAGAGAGGGGGAGAGAAAGAGAATGCCAAGCAGGTTCCGCACTGTCAGTGCAGAGCCTGACATGGGCCTTGAATCCACAAACCATGAGATCATGACCTGAGTCAAAATCCAGAGTCAGACACTTAACCAACTGAGCCACCCAGGCACCCCTAGTCAATGCTTCATTTTTTAAAAAATATTTTTAATTTATTTTTGAGAGACAGTACAAGCAGGGGAGGGTCAGAGAGAGCGGGAGACACAGAAGCCGAAGCCGACTCCAGGCTCTGAGCTAGCTGTTAGCACAGAGCCTGTCGTGGTCTTGAACCCACAAACAGTGAGATCATGACCTGAGCCGAAGCCAGCCGCTTAACCGACTGAGCCACCCAGGCACCCCAATGCTTCATTTTAAAACTCCAATTCCAGCCATATTTTTACAGCTTTCCCAGAACACCAAGTGGGAGTCATGAAAGGGGAAGCTGATTCAAACCAGATCCTAAAAAGGCCTCTCTTGCTAGAACACTCAGAGATATGACTCGGAGAGGGCAAGGTCAGGGTGGTGACCCCGAGTGTCCACCGAGACAGAAACAATGGATGACTTTAGGACCTAAATATAGCTATGTGCTTGTCACTTAGGGGAAACCAGTTCCCGATGCTGACCAGGGTGGGCAGATCTCTTGGGAGGAGATCTGGAAGCAGCCCCTGTGTGCCAAGCCTTGCTCTGTCGGCCCTCTTTTTCTGAATAATTCTGTCCATATTCTAGCTCCTCTGCATCTGTTGAGCATCTGCCTCTGTTTGGCAGCCTTGTTTATGTCCCCATCTCTTCCCCTCCATGTCTTCCTTGTGGTGTTTACCACCTCCCCCCTTTTTTCTTGCAGACCCCACCTAGCCCCCCACCAGAAACCTCAGGTGTTCCTGCCATTAGTGCTTGCTCTTCTCATAGGGGCTGGCTGGGAGTCAGGAGTTTGGGGTTCAAGGTCTAGGTTTTGCAGTTTACCTTGGCAATACAGAACCTCACTGGGTCTTCTAACGGAGACATCTCCCTTAAGAACCTGGATCCTGAAGATTAACTACCTGGATTCAAATCCTCACTGCCACTTGACCTTGGGCAAGTTCTTTTTCTCTCTGAGCCTCAGTTACCTCACCTGTGAAGTGGATATCATAGTAGTATCTGCCTCGGTTACTACGAGGAGTTTATAAAATAATATGTGTGAAACCCTTAAAACAGTGCATCTTGTCCGTGCTCAAAGATGCTACCTATGATCATAGTTGTGGTTTGTAGAAAAATGAGACTTGAGCTGGGTCAATGTTTCCTAAACTTCAGTTAAATTTTACACTTCCATATTCTGCTTATACTGTTCTCTTTCACTTACTGTTTTTCTTTAAATTGTCCAGTTATTTATTATTTTTTAATTTAGGCTCATTCTAAATAGGAATAGTCCTGTAGTCACTCAGTGCTATAATGTGTTTCCTAAAACACATTCTAATAAATACATCTAGGTCTATTGCATGTGGTCTGAAATGATAGTGTGTCTGCCCCAGGTCCACTTCCTGCACTTTGGTGGGTCTGAGCATCTGAGGCCCAGGGTGCTGCCTGCTACTGGTGTTCACGGTGCTCATCCCACCAGAATGAACAGTCTGCCCACCTTTTCATTCATCAGGCAGTGCCTGAGAACCAGCTCTGTGCCTGTCTATGTGCCAGGTGCCAAGACACCCACATTATGGGTCTTTATAGCGCCTACTGTCTTTTTTGAATGGGACATTATCAGCCCAGAGAAAATGGGATAGAGAGAGCCATGAAATAATCCAATTGCCGAAATCCCTCCTTAATGAGAAGAGACGCCAAAAACACTCTATGCCTGAAATCTCTGGATTTGGGTCAAGGAGACCATCTTGGTCAGCTTTTGCTGAGTAACAACTACCCCAACTCAGTGGCAAACAATACCAAGCATTTGCTCTTATGCTCATGGGCATGCAGGTTAATGTGGGAGGTCTGCCCCACAAGGGTCCATTGGCTACGCTCACATATATTCTTCTCTGGTGGAAGTCAGAAGTTCCCAGAGAAGCAAACAGAAATACATGATATCCCTGAAGGCCTAGGCTCAGAATTGGTACTCTGTCCCTTCCACTCCTATTCGATTGGCCAGAACAAGTCACAGTAGCAACCCATGGAGGTCAGGAGAGAGCACAGAAGTTTGCGGAAAAATAAATTAATCCACTATAGAGATCATCATTATTTACTCATTCAACCTACATTTATGTGGAGCATTCTGCCATGTTGGGAATAGATAAATACAGTCATGAGAAATGACAAAGGTGATGAGGACATCTAACCCAAGGCCTGGCATGGTGCAGGTTCTAAATAAATACCTAGTGAGTATCTGCTAGTACCTCTGGAGTGCTGACTATTGATGAGGATTCCATGTAGGTTATCTCCTTCTGTCCTCCAACCCCTGATTGGGCAGTTACAGTCATCTGAGGTCAGACAAGTGGGATATTATTTTGGCCTGTTAAATGCTTATCATCTTCTGATGTGAGGGATGTGAAGGCACAGTAGCAGGGAGAATTTATGCACAAAGAGATCATCCCTGATGTGAGGAAAGAGGTAGGCTTTTCACCAAGGAGGGTCCAGATCACATACTTCATGTGTTTGTTCCTGTACACTTTGTGCACTGCCTTGGGTGTTAACCCTTTGATCACCCATCATGTACTAAGAGTTTAGCATGGTACCTGGCCTATCATAGTTTCTCTCAATCATTAGCCCTCGGCTTCTTGGAAGTCACATGCATTTTTTAATATTCTCTTCAGAAAATTGCATAGAGATGTGAAAATTTCTGTGCAGACAGGTGGCCCCAAGTAAAGAACTCTGCTTTGAGTATTCATTCTTATTTCCTCCCCTCTTCATTCCTTCCCTTCTTAAGAATTTTATCTACTTGAAAGAGAGGTTTTTCTGTATGTATATGCCAGTGTCAGGCACAGGGTCTGGCTCATCTTAATGGCTGGCCCAAAGAGTGGGTTTTTTTTTTAAAGTTTACTTATTTTAAAGTAGGGGGAGGAGCAGAGAGAGAGAGAGTGAGAGAGAATCCCAAGCAGAGCCCATGGTATCAGCACAGAGCTCATGGGGGGCTTGATTGCACAAACTGTGAGATCATGACTTGAGCTGAAATCAAAAGCCAGATGCTCAACCAACTGAGCCACCCAGCCCCCACCCCTCCTCATGAGTGTTTTTTAAATGATTAAAAGAATAAGGATGAAGGTGGTAGTGATATCTTGTTTGCATATGCATAGGGTCACAAAACTATTGGACTGGATGAGATAGGAAAGCTCATAATACCCAGCCCTTTTATTTTATTTATTTATTTTTATTTAAAAATTTACTACTGAAGTATAGTTGATATACAACGTTATATTCGTTTCAGGTGCATAAGGTAATGATTTGACAAATTCTATATACTATTAAGTACTCAGCATATAATCATCATTCCTGTTTGTCACTATACAACATTCTTACAATATTATGAACTGTGTTCCCTATACTATGCCTCTCATCTCTGTGACTTTTTTTATAACTGGAGGTTTGTACCTTTCAATCCCCTTCACCTGTTTCGCTTATCCCCCCACCTGCCTCCCCTCTGGCAACCATCAGTTTGTTTTCTGCATTTACGAGTCTGTTTGTTTTTGTTTTTCACATTCTACATGTAAGTAAAATCATATGGTATTTGTCTTTCTTTGTCTGGGTTTGTTTCACTTAGCATAATACTCTTTAGCTCCATCCATGTTGTTGCAAATGGCAAGATTTTGTTCTTTTTTATGACTAATACTCCTGGGTGTGCGTGTGTGTGTGTGTGTGTGTATGTATCTTCTTTATCCATGCATCTATCAATGGACACTTTGCTCCCATATCTTGGCTATTGTAAGTAATGCTGCTATAAACATGTTCAGATACATGAACATCTATCTTTTTGAGTTACTGTTTCATATTCTTTGGCAGTCCCTTTATTTTATAGATGATTAAGACTGAGACCCAGAAAGCTTAGTTAACTTGCTCAAAGGCATATAATAATAATAATAATAATAATAATAATAATAATAAATTAATGTTTTCTTCCAAGCAGGTTACTAATGCTCAGATACAATTAAGTCTTGTTCCCTCAGTACCTGGTCAGAAAATATGTCATTCTGATCTATCAGGCTTATGGATCAAGTTGCAATACTTGAGTTTTCTTGACTTTCATATCCAAAGTCAAAGACATGGATGACAGAAATATATATGTCATGTCTCCACTGTAGAACCACTGTGGTGTGAGCTTTTTAGGGCAGAGCCGTTGTTCCCTCTTTCCCTGGGCTCCCTTTCCACTCCATCCCTCAGTCATCACCCAGAACTATGTGTACAGACTGCTGAGAATGCAGGAGGGTTGGGGCTGAGACGGGACATTCGTCAAGCCAAGGGGCCAGGCCAAATCAAGGGTGGAAGGTGGGTTAGGGTGGGTACAGGGGAGAAATTTGTTCTTGCAGAGTCCTGGAAATCTTATTTGGAGCCATTCTTCTATTCTTAGTCTGTAAGGCACTTTGTTCTCTGGTGCATTGTTTTAAGAGCCACCAGGAAATCAGTCCCTGCTCAGGGTCAGCAATGCCACTGGTTCCTGCCTGTGGCCGCCCAGGTGGGAAGTACACTGGTTTGTTTCAGGACTGACCATTTGTCATCAGGACCATCACACCCCTTCTTTTTTGTTGCCTGCCCTTTCTGCATAGGGCAGGAAATGGCAAGGAGGAAGAAAGGGTTCTGACAAGTTTGTCTTTCTTTCTTTTTCTTTTTCTTTTTCTTTCTTTCTTTCTTTCTTTCTTTCTTTCTTTCTTTCTTTCTTTCTTTCTTTCTTTCTTTCTCTTTCTTCCTTCCTTCCTTTCTTTCTTTCTCTTTCTTTCTTTCTTTCTTTCTTTCTTTCTTTCTCTTTCTTTCTTTCTTTCTTTCTTTCTTTCTTTCTTTCTCTTTCTTTCTTTCTTTCTTTCTTTCTTTCTTTCTTTCTTTCTTTCTTTCTTTCTTTCTTTCTTTCTTTCTTTGAGAGAGATCATGAGTGGGCTGGGGGAAGAGGGACAGAGAGAATCTTAAGCAAACTGCACATTCAGTACAGAGCCCAGCGTGAGGCTTGATCTCACAATGGCAAGATCATGACTTGAGCTGAAATCAAGAGTTGGATGCTTAACCAACTGAGGCACCCAGGTGCCCCGAGTCTGTTTTTCTTTTTATAGTGGTAGTGACTACACTTATTTCTGTGTTACAAAGAAAAATGCTAAAATCCAAGTCTCAACAGAAAACTGTACTCTCTAGAGCATTGTTTTCCCATAGAAATAGAATTAGAGCCACCTGTATAATATAAAATTTCCTAGTAGTCACATGGAAAGAGAGGAAAAATATACTAGTGAAATTCAATGTAACAATTTATCTACCCCAGTATATCCAAATATTAGCATTTCAACATGTTATCCATATGAAAATTAAGAAGATATTTTACATTCTCTTTTTTATACAGAGTCTTCAAAACTCAGCATGTATTATCTATGTAGAACATAGCTCAGTTCAGACTAGCCACATTTCAAGTGCTTAGTACCCACATGTTGCTCATGGTAGCCGTTGGACAGTACCGGTCTAGAGCAGACTGTCCAGAGGACTCTTTATGATGATGGTATCTACACTGTATCTACACTGTCTCTATACTGTCTCCTATAGAGACTATTAGGCATCAATGACTAGGGAACACTCAAAATGTAGCTTGTGCAGCTGAGGAGCTGAGTTTTAAGTTTTATTCAATTTTAATAAATTAAAATTAAATCTCAAAAGCCACATATACCTAGAGGCTATCATATATGGATAGTACAACTCTATTGATTTGATCTTATTAGAGAAATATCAACTTAAACTTGAACATAGCATCATTTTTCACCTACCACATTGGCAGAGATGAAAAAGTTAGATAACACTATTTGGTGAGGGTAACAGGACCTTTCATGCATGGCCAGTGGGAAAGTATATTCGAATGGTTTATATGGAAGACAGCTTGGCCATGTTTATCAAATTGCAAGTATACATTCCCTTGGGCCCAGCAGTTCCATTCCTAGATATTAATGCTATAGTGTCTCTTCTGTGTGTTGACTGGTTTCTGTAGGATATTTGCTGCAGCAAAAGATGAGAAACCACTCATATACCCTGTCAATGGGGGACTAGATAAAAAAAGTTATGGTACATTTGAAAAGTGTAATTGGTAGCTATTGAAAAACCAAGGCCAATTTTTATTTGATGACATGGAAGGCTGTGCAAACTATGGTGTGAAACAAGTATGGAGCCGTATATATAGTATGTTACCATTGGGTAAAACAAATGATTTGCTTACTTATGTCTAGAGCAGCCCTGGAAGTAGGCAGAAGGAACCTATCAGAGTGGTTTCCTCCTGGGAGAGGAAGGGATAGCTGGGGTGGGAGAGAGGTCTGCTTATCACTGTACAGTGTATCTTTTTGGAATTTAATCTCATGCACTTGAATTACCTATTAAAATAAATAAATAAGACACAAAAAGAAGAAACTCCAAGAGAAGGGTAAATCACAGAAGTCTTCCTAGAGGACGTGGTGACCTTTGGATTGACTTGTAAAAGATGCACAGGAGTCCTTATGGCAGGAGGAAGGCATGAACAAGCAGGACTGGTGTGTACCCAGTGGTGGGTAGAGTTCTCAGTATATAGGGTAGGGCAGTAATAGAGTTGGGATAGGCACTGAAATGGCCAAATGGGAAGGGTTTTGTAAGCAGAGTTTGGACCATAGGCACCATTGACAGTTTGAAGGAAGCAGGAAATGACATGATTGTATTTGTTTGGAAGACAACTTTTGGCAGAATGGACAATGACTTGAAACAGGGATTCCCAAAATGTGATCCAAGGACCCTAAGAGTCCCCAAGACCTAGAAATTCACTGTATCACTACAAAACTCTTTTCTTCATAAGTGTCTACCAAAATAACAATCACATCAGTTTGGTTGCAGAAGCAGGTGTGTGAATCAGCTGTCTCCTATGCATCCAGACAGTAAAGAGAGTTGTAAAAGTATAAATCTCTTCTTACCATGTTTTTGTTTTGGAAAATATAGTTAAGGGCGCTTGGGTGGCTCAGTCGGTTAAGTGTCTGACTTCAGCTCAGGTCATGCTCTCACGGTTCATGAATTCAAGCCCCACATCAGGCTGTGTGCTGAATGCTCAGAGCCTGAAGCCTGCTTCGGATTCTGTGTCTCCCTCTCTCTCTCTCTCCCTGCCCCTCTCCCACTCATACTCTGTCCCTGTCTCTCAAAAATAAATAAACATTGAAAATATAGTTAAATTTTCATTTAAATATGTTAATTTTATTTTCTAATGCTGTAAATATTGACAGACATAACCCATATAAACAGAAGTTCTTTGGGGCCCTCAATAATTTTTTGGTCCTGAGACCAAAAAAATCTGAGAATCACTGTTCTGAAAGCCTGGAGGCCCTGTGTGATTCTTATTGGCTCAAAATAAAATATAGGAACGCAACGGTAGTCAGGTAGGAGGCATGAGCTAGTGGTGCTGGAGTTCATGTGCACGTTACACACCTGAGAGCAAAGAAATGGTCTGGACATGTATGTGTGAAAGAGGAAGCTTGCTTGATGGATCGGTTTTGACTAACAGGGATGTTGGTGCATGTCCTCTCCTCCACTTCTGCACTAGTAGATATTCCTGTTATTTCCAGCCCTTTGCTTTTATAAACATCCTGAACATCCATGCGTGTGTTGCTAAGTGCCCAGCACATGCAAGAATTACCCTGGAGTATCTCCCTGATAGAGGAATGCTGGCCAGTAAGGCTTGCACATCTTTGGCTTGACGTGAAGCTGTCAAGTTGTTTGTAGTCCATGACCCTCCCTCCAACCTTATGTGAGTCCCCATTTCCCCAACCCTTAGCGTTGTCAGATTTTTAAATGTTGCCAGTCTGATGGGTATGAAATGGCATCTTGTTTTAACCCCACGCTCACCGTCACCCCTCCCCCAATTCCTCACCTTGGAGCATAAGTTATTAAAGTCTGATTTATAGACAATTTAGAAAGAGTGTTTGCCTCAAAGAAACACAATCATTTCTGTGTGTGACTGTGTGAACACATGGAGGCAAGTTCTGTATTCCGGTTTTCTGGATAAAGAAGGAGTAGAAAATTGGGGACACTCCACTCTTTATTTTTAAAAAAAATTTATGTTTATTTTTGAGAGTGAGAGAGACAGAGCACGAGTAGGAGAGGGGCAGAGAGAGAGGGAGACACAGAATCTGAAGCAGGCTCCAGGCTCTGAGCTGTCAGCACAGAGCTTGATGCTGGTCTTGAACTCACGGACCTCGATATTGTGACCTGAGCCAAAGTCAGCACTTAACCAACTGAGCCACCCAGGTGCCCCTCCACTCTTTATTTTAGATAGAAAACACCCATCAACCCTTCTTGCTCTTATGGTGTTTGCTGTAATTTGGGGCCAGGCGGATCTGCACTGAAAGAAAAGAAGTTGGTTTCTTCTGTGCTGCTGACCTGGGCCGGTGTTTGGGGTAAGGCCCAATATGAGGCATTAAGGTAAGGCCTGAGGCTCCGGGCAAACAAGTGTAGTGGGGGGCGAAGCGCCCTCTCTGAGCCAGCCACATGTCCTCACCTGGCTCAGGCCTCCCTGTGGGCCTGAAGCCATGCCCTGCTTCTCCTGCCTGTACCTATTTGGGTGCTTAGGGTCCTTCTTCCATTCAGAAGGGCCACACGTGCAGCTTAATACTCTGCTGTAGCTGACCTGAAACAATTATTTTTGGACAAGGGGCCCCACATTTTCATTTTGCTCTGAGTTCTGCAAATTATATAGCGAGTCCTGCCTGAAGCATCTCTGTGTCTCTCAGATTAAAAAGGGTGTGGAGAGAGGGGGACAGGGACATGGGTAACACTATTCAACACACTCTGTGCAGGGCCTGACCCCACCGTGAACTCCAGAGCTCTTTTGAGCAAACACTTATTTCCTCATTTCATGCATTTCTTTTTTTACTTCTCTCTCTCTCTCTCTCGCTCTCCATGCACGCACACACACACACACACACACACACTCACTCACTCACTCATGTAAATATACATACTGTCAGTCTTCACCCTTCACAAATTTCTTATTTGCCCACTTGCTAAAATGTATTTGTAGCCCCGAAACCAATACCCAGAGCACGTTTGCAGTCATTCATGGACATGAATAGAGTAACAAAAAATTTGAATGACTGCACATGCAGGTTCTCATCAGAGTCAATCAAGGAAGCACCCTGCCTTCTTGTTCTGCTCTTATACTGTAAACAACTGTCTTTTTCATGGTCTATTTAATACCATGTTTTTCACATTTTTGTGCTACTTGTTGATTTCATTATTTAACACGGCCCCTGAGTGTAGCACAGCAGTGTCGTCGAAACGCTACAGTGTGCCTTACAGGGAAAACACGTGGGTTCAGGAGGCTCCCTGCAGACACAGGTTTTAGTGCTGTTGGCTGTGAGTTCAATGTTAATGAGTCAACAATATATATTAAAGAAGGTGTCTTCAACTAGAAACACACATAAAACAAGATTATGTCTTTTTTTATAAGTCATTTCTTTTTTTTTAATATTTATTCATTTTTGAGAGAGAGCATGAGCAGGGGAGAGGCAGAAAAAGAAGGGACAAAGGATCTGAAGCCGGCGCCACATTGACAGCAGTGTGGGGCTCGAACTCATGAACCATGAGGTCATGACCTGAGCTGAAGTTGGATGCTCAACCAATGGAGCCCTCCAGGTGCCCCAAAACAAGATTATGTCTTGATTGGTTGATGAAAATATTGTGATCAGAGGCTCGCAGAAACTTAGCCCTGCATTCATGAACTCCCTGTTTGAGGAGGCTTTATAGAACATAACTTCTGTGAATAACCAGCATTGACTATTTGTGTATGTCTATTTTTCCTCTCCCATCCTCTCTCTTGCTCACTTTCGTTTTGGCCCTCCCTTTCTTCCTTCTCCTAACTCTTGCATTTTCTGTTCTCTCTCACTGACCATTGGTCATACTGGCATTAGCCTTCGGTCCTCAAAAGATGCCCATGGTGGTGCCTTTGTCCCTTCATTCAGTATGCATTTGTGGGTCACCTTATTTGTTCAGTTCACTAGTCTATGCTGGGATCTGAACACAGACCTTATGTTTTGAAAATATTGTTTACAGATAGGATTGTGATCCATGATTTTGAGGCAAATTGAGTATTTCCTCTGTATTTCTAGAAAATGTTTCTCACTCAGCATTTTCCTTGGTTACATGTTGTCATAGATCCAAACAATGTTAGAAGGAAACTTTAGAGGTCACCTGGTCCAACTCCCTCATTTTTACAGATAATGACACTGAGATCTAGAGAGGGAAAGTGAAATGCCTGAGGCCACGTAGCTAGTTCACTGACCTTAAAAACTGGAAAACATCCAGATAGGGGTGCCTGGGTGGCTCAGTCGGTTAAGTGTCCAGCTTCAGCTCAGATCATGATCTCATGGTTCACAACTTTGAGCCCTGGGTTGGGCTCTGTGCTAACAGCTCAGAGCCTGGAGCCTGCTTCAAATTCTGTCTCTGTCTGTCTGTCTGTCTCTCTCTCTCTGCCTCTTAACCACTCACTCTCTGTCTGTCTCTTTCAAAAATAAATAAACATTAAAAAAAAAAGAACACAATCAGGTAAAAATTATTCCTCCTTTGCTCTGTTTACTACTTATGCATCCCCTAGAGAAGAATAACATCAGGTGTGATCTGGCAGCTTCCAATAATAATTTATAAAACAAATTTCTGCAAATTGTGTACATTGTAATAAAGCCAGAGAAAATAGACAAATACAAGTTTTTAAAAACTAGGTTTATATTTTCTTTCTTTTTTCCTTTTTTTCTCTTTCTTTCTTTCTTTCTTCTTTACAGAATCATTTCATATCTGCTGTGAAGGTGTCTGGATGTTTGCAATATAGAGGGTTTTTAAACTCCTCATTTGGGTGGTTTCCATTATCCAAGTATCTTTTATAATACATCCAAAAGTGGGCACTGCTTGGTCCTGATGCATTGTAGCATAAATTTGAGTGCCAGGACTGACACCATGGAGGGGAGAATTCTCCCACAGAGGAGACCAGGAAACTGATCCTTCAGGCCTCCCTTCCTGCCTGTTCCCCAAACCTTAGCCTCCACTCCCTCCCCTCCCAAAAAGGGGAAGGAAGAAGGTTCAGTAAAGATAATGTGCCCATCCTCAAACAAAGTATGGCTAACTCTTTGGGTCCCAAGCACTCCCATTTCCTGTGGCTAAAGTTAGCCCTATTAGATACGAATTGCATTTTTAATCCATGACTGGGCAGACAGAAGACTACAGATCCTCTCCAGAGGCACAGGGCAAAGGAGTCCCTTGCTGTCATCCTAGCAAGAGGGCATCACAGTATTGCTTTTCTGTACTTGTCATGAGCAAAACACAAGGGATGGTCACTTTGTGAGACTGTTACAAGGGGGATTTTCCATAAACAATGTGTTTGCTAAACCTCACTCATTTGTGGATCACCTTTTACCTTAGCCCTTAATGTTGAAAAATACTTAGTAATTTTCTACAAACAACGCAGTTTTTTTCTCTTATATCTTTAATGGAAAGTTTAGAGGTACCTGGGTGGCTCAGTCAGTTAAATGTCTGACTCTTGATTTCGGCTCAGGTCATGATTTCATGGTCATGGGATTGAGCCCTGCATCCCTCAGGCTGTGTGCTAGGCATGGAGCCTGCGTGAGATTCTCTTTCTCGTCTCTCTCTGCTTCTTCCTGTCTCATGCATGCATACGTGTGCTTCCTCCCCCGCCACCTCAAAAAAAGAAAGTTTATGTTATTGTGATAAAAGAAAACGAGTATGCTTGCCATAAATAGAATGCAATGATTAAGACAAATAAATATGCACAAAATAATGTAACTAAATTCTAGCTAGGTGCTGTTACCTGAGCCTCTGCTCCCAGAAGACAAAGACTGAGGTTGGTAAGCATTCGGTGGGCATTTGAGGTGAGGTAGCCCACACCCAGCCTTTCTCTTTGATGGATTCAGACTGGACAGTGATCTGAAAACATAATGACTAGGTAAAGCAGACTCTCCCAGTGCCCCCACTCTGTCACCTAGAGTCTTCTGTACCCACCTGTGACTTCCTGTATCCTTCTATCTGAGGGGATTTCCAACCACGGGAGTTAACATCCCAAGGATCCCTTCTCCATCAAGGAGAGGCAGGAGTTAGTGGATGGAATACTTGCCCCACCTCAGTGGAAAATTATGAGGTATGTCCTATACAGTCTTTCCGTGGGTCCCCAATGGGTTGAACTCTCGCTGCCCATGGCTGTAACCCTAACTGACTGGCTCCACACCCTTTAAATGGCTTCCTTCCTTTCCCTGTCTCATGTCCCCACTCCCTACAGCTCTTCCTTGGGAATTGCCTCCCGGGTAAAAAGCTTACACCTGAATCTTTATTCCAGGCTCTGCTTTGGGTACAACACAAACTGAGACAGCTGGTAAACTTTCTGCCTAACGTGATCTTCCGAAGCACTGTGGCACCAAACCTGCCCTTATGGAAACACTACCCAGTAGACACCCAGGTGGTAGAAGTCACGTATCACTTTTGCTTCATTGAATTAAAAAATCTATTGAAATTCCTAGTGTTCAACTCTCTCTGGCATTCTCCCTAACGTATTGATGACACTCTGTTCTGATGAGTAACATCGGTCTCCGCTTTTGCTCTCCCTCCCTCAAGATGGTATTATAATTTGCTAACAGACTTGGTGTTCCTGAATTTGCCTGTAAATTTAATTCACTGTGTGGCATTTATCAGTTGTTTTTCAGTGGGAGACATCCAGGGAGTAGCAACGCTGTGGGCCTGTGGCCACTCAAGTAAACACTTACAGATGCATCAATGATAAGCCTGGCTGAAACACAGCAGGCACTGTTGCCAAACTCAGGGAGCCATTTTCTGGCAAGCTTTTACAACATCCTGAGGAGAACCAGGATTTCAAAACTAGGGAGATTGAAAAGGTGCTTCTGCACAATAGAGATTCTGTTTTGGCCTGAGCCAAAAGGCAGACCAAGACGACAGAATTTCTTGTCCTTGAGGTTGGGCCTGTGCCAGGAGGCCCTGTCCCATGAAACCTAGACTGTTCAGAGACTGGTGAAGTCCAGGGTGGCATATACCCCAGGATATATCAGAAGAGTCAGAAGCATCTGTAAGTAACATGGATCAGGACCTCCAAGAGGAAGGCAGGAGTAGGGCCAGCTTCATGGACAGGGCTCTGTGCTCAGAATGGCTCCACTCTGTGGGCAAATAGAGTTACCTAATAAATAGTTGTGTAATATTTGAACGAATAGATGCTTGGCCATCAAACTTGCTTTGGATTTTTAGGGATGGTGGCCTCAGAACCAGAAAGTGGCCTCAGAATGATTAGTAATCACAGAAGAATCCCTATACATTCTTTCTTTCTCAGGACTGGCTACCTAATTGTGGAGTCCAGGGCAGGGCCCTTGTTAAGAAATTTCTAAGAATTTCAAGATGGTGACAAAATAGCATTAAACTCTGCCCTCACAGTGGAAGGTGCTAGAGGTGCTACAGTGGGTGAAACTCGATCTGGTTTCTGCACTCATTGAACTCAGCTCTGAGGGAGGAATCAGACATTAATCAAGGAATCACACAAGTAAATGGCGGCATTTTAATGGGTTAGTACAACAAAGAAGAAACACACGATGCTGACAGGATATAACCTGGAGATTCGATCTGGTTTAGAACCATCTTAGAATACTTCCTTAAAAGGGCTGGCATTTGAGAGATGAGCAGGTCACTGTGAGAAAGGGTGGAGGGGAAAGGACCCCTGGCATGAGGGAGCATGGAGGAAGAGGAACTGAGATTATAGGAAGCGGTAGCTCAGAGCAGAGAGAATGGGGGTGGGGGGAGGGAAGGGGAGCCAGGACCTGACTTTACACAGAGTTTTTGAGGAAATTAACAAGTCTGCAGAAATTCAGGACTTTTTCATGGCTGAATATTGCACAAAGAAGAATAAAATTATTCACCCCCATTTTCTTTTCAAATAAACTGAGGAAAATTACCCTAATACAGATCTCATCCTTATTTTTCTTTTAAAGTTTATTTATCTATTTGGAGGGAGGGAGCGGAGGAAGAGAGAGAGAGAGAAAGAGAGAGAGAGAGAGAGAGAGAGAGAATCCCAAGTAGTCTCTGCACTAACAGCACAGAGCCCAATGTAGGGCTTGAACTCACAAACAGTGAGATCATGACCTGAGCAAAAATCAAGAGGTAGACACTTAACCTACTGAGCCACCCAGATGCCTCAGAGATCTCATGGTTATTGATCTGACATGATGTTTTTCCATGTAAAAAAGCACATGAATGGGCACTGACCAATCAGAATAAGTGTCAGGTATGGAAGCACCACATATCTTGGGTATTGCCCAATCAGACTAGTGTCAGGTATGGAACCCACCATACGTGCATGGGCACTGGCCAGTCAGAACAAGCATCAGGTACTGTGTTGGGAATATGTGAAAGGGAAGAACTTGAATGGTGAGAGGCCTTTAGAAACTCTTCCTTCTCACCCATCCACATCTTTGCTTAGGTTTCTTCTCAAATGTCCTCCAAGGAGCCTCCTTGACCTTTCTCTCTAGTGTCTCTGCCTCTACCTTCTTTCACAGATTTTCATATTACTCTGGTTTACTATCTTTATAACTCTTTGTACACTAAAACTAGCTTATTTGTTTGCTTACTGGTTTATTGTCTCTGTCCCCTACTTGACTCTTTGTCCCCAACTAGACCTTATTGTTTCTGAGGGCAGGGACCTGTATCTCTTTTGTGAAGCACGTATCTAGCTTGCATAGTGCCTCACACATAATATGTGCTCAATAAAATATTTGTTGACTGAATGAACCCATACAGTGAAATTCTTTTATGTGAGTCTCTTGTTCTTGGGTTTCTATTGTCAAAATTCAGGAATACTGTGGGCCTGAGGATCAAAAATGATACTTTTTGGATGGCACTTCTTGGTGTTTAGTTTTCCTGAAGAGAAATTCTACAGCTTTGGGGGCACCTGGGCGGTTCAGTTGGTTGCACATCCGACTCTTGATTTCAGCTCAGGTCATGATCCCAGGGTTGTGGGATCCCAGGGTTGTGCTCTGCACTGAGCATGGAGTCTGCTTAAGATTCTCTTTCTCTCTTTCTGCCTGTCTCACTCCCTTCCAAAATAATGAAAACAAAGAAAACAAATTTAAAAATTCTACGGCTTTATATTTGCCTTTTTGTGGGCAAGTGTGTTCATTTGTTCACGTGTATCAGTCCACAAACATTGGTTGAGCCTCTTCTGTGTGCTGGGTTAGGCCTTAGAAATGTCCAGGGAAGTCCTGGGTGGGAAAGAATTCTGTTCTTGGTAAAACACTGATTTCCTGGGAAATAGATTAAATGCTGGATAAATATTCTTTGATTTTGCAAAATCCAGACCTTGGTTTCAGACTTCAGGATAAAAGTGATTTGAATAGGCTTTGAAGCAGAAATTCAGGATTAGAAAATTTAGCACAGAGTACTTCACTCACTCCCAGCAGCCCATTTGTGGCTCACCACAACTTTTGCTTTTTTACTCAAAACTTGACAGGACATGATGATGCCATGAAGGAGGGGTGCCCTGAATACACCGACATGTCCCTGGCATTTGCTTCCCTCATGTAATTTGGCGTTGTGGTGAGGCCCTCCTCCACTTTCAAAGACAACTGCAGTCAAGACTCCCCTGAAAACTGGAGCTAATGGACTCTAGGTGGACTGGACGTCTATGGCTTCTCCTGAGGCTCCAGTCACCTCCTGACCCAACAGAAGAGCTGTTAAGAGAGGTCATGGGCATAGTCAGATACCTTGTTTGCAGGGAAGGGATAGTACTATCCACAGTTTTTTTTCTTTATAGTTGTTTCTTTCCTACTGAGAAATTTAAGGATAAACGACTTCTTGCAAAAGATTCCATTTTGTTTGGAAGAGAGCTACTCTTGACTAAATAATCCTTAAATTGTATTCTTCTCGGGCCTAAGGAATTTTATCCCAGCTAAAACCCATGCAAATTCTGCTGAAGTGCCTGGAAGGACTCTCCACCATACAGGAACTCTAGCCCTCCGACCCAAGGGTTAGCAGACACTGCAGAGCCGAGCCCAGAGGTCCTGATCCCCGCTGGAGTTGGGCAGTGGGTGGATATCTGATGTCCAGAGAGGAACAAATGGAGATGGGCATATATTTTGCTTGGGGTGGGGAGGAGTGTGTTGGTTACTTGTGAATTCATTTTGTTTTGTTTTTGGCAACTTAATTTTAGTATAATTTCAAACTTAGAGAAAAGTTGCGAGTCTAGAATAAGATACTTCTGAATACCCTTGTTTATTTACAATTGTTATTTACATTTGCTTTATCTCTCTGTCTCTCTCTGTCTCTCTATCTGTGTAGCTCTGTGTGTGTATGTGTGTGTGTGTGTGTAGTACATATTATATATGTAGATAAATAGTGAAGAAAACATATATGTATATATACACACACACACACACACACACATATATAGTAAACATATAACCTATAATGTGAATTTTTTTTCTATTTGAGAATGAATTATAGATCTCATGTCCCTTTGGCCTTGAATACTTCAGTGTAAGAACAAGAGCATCCTCTGACACTGTATAATTATCAAAGGAAAGGCCATTTAATATTGATGGAATATGTTAATTTATTCATTCATTTTTAAAGTTTGCTAACTGTCACAATATTTTATAGCTATTGTTTTTCCTGGTCTGGAATCAAATTAAGAGTCATGCATTGTATTTATTGTCATGTTTTCTTTAGCCTCCTTTAATATGGAACAGTTCCCTGGGATTTCTTGAGATTTCTTGATTTTGAGTTTTAAAGAGTAGAGCCCAGTTATGTTGTATGGTTTCCCTCAATGTGGGTTTATTAAATATTTCTTCATGTGTTTAGATTCAGATTACACATTTAAAAAAATTTTTTTTACATTTATTTACTTTTGAGAGACAGAGAGAGATAGAGTGTGAACAAGGGAGGGGCAGAGAGAGAAAGAGACACAGAATCAGAAGCAGGCTCCAGGCTCTGAGCTATCAGCACGGAGCCCAATGCGGGGCTTGAACCCACGAACCGTGAGATCATTACCTGAGCTGAAGCCGGACATTAACCAACTGAGCCGCCCAGGTGCCCCAGGATATCAGTTTTGATATCAGTATTGGTGACATTAGCTTTGATTACTTAGTTCAGGTGGCATCTTGTAAATTTCTCCATTATAATGTTATGATCTTTCCCTTTTTAAGTAGCAAGTAGATCAAAACTATGGCAGAGTTCTATTCATTATGAAATGTTAACCTACTAGTTTTAGCATCTATTGATGCTAACAGGAAAGATTTCCCTTCTCTGCCATTTAGTCATTCAATTGTTTATGTCAGCATGGGCTCATGGATTCCTATTTTATTCAGTGGATTCTGGTCCATTGCTATCATCATTCATTAGATGCTCACATTGTCTCAAATTTGGCTGGGGAGAGCCGTATATGCTGATGATTCTATTCCTTGTTCTTAGAGCATTTCATTACTTCTTTTTTTTTATATTTTAAAGACTATATATTTTATTTTATTTTTTAAGTATATTTATTTTGAGAGAGAGTGAGCAGGGGAGGGTCAGAGAGAGAGAGAGAGAGAGAGAGAGAGAGAATCCCAAACAGGCTCCACATGTGCAGAGCCCCATGCAGGGCTCGAACCTACAAACCGTGAGATCATGATCTGAGCTGAAATAAAGAGTCAGATGCTTTACAGACTGAGCCACCCAGGTGCCTCTCATTACTTCTTCTTTTTTAAAAAAATGTTTTTAACATTCATTTATTATTGAGAGAGCATGAGCTGGGGAAGGGCAGAGAGGGGGAGGAGACCTTTTTTTTTTTTTTTTTGCTTTTATACTTCTCAGTAGATAGAGGTAGGGAAAAAACACAAATCTGTGTGTGTATAACCCTCAATTTGTTCTGATGCCTCCAATTCCAATCTACCTACATGTATCTATTTTTCAAAAAATGGTTTTAGATGTATCATCTTTCTTTAGTACAGAGATACATAAAGAAGGAAACAGTCACCACCAAACAAAAGGACAGTTGTTCCAGTACCTAGATAATCAATAATGGCATTAATAAAATGATATATACACCTGCTTAGGGTACATAAGTACAAGAAAGCACCAAATAAAAAGTGATAGTCTTCTCCCTACCCTAGACTTGACCTCAGTTTCATGTGCCTCCTTACAGGACAAATGTGATATATATATATCAGGATGTATGTATGTATGTATGTATGTGAGAGTATGTACTTTTTCTTTTTTCTTTTTTTAATGTTTATTTATTTTGAGAGGGTGAGCATGAGTGGGAGAGGAGCAGAGAGAGAGAGAAAGAGAGAGAGAAAGAGAGAGAGAGAGAGAGAGAGAGAGAGAGAGAGAGAGAATCCCAAGCAGGCTCCACACAGTCAGTGCAGAGCCTGATGTGCAGCTTTATCCCATGAACTGTGAGATCATGACTTGAGCTGAGATCAAGAGTTGGACACTTAACTGACTGAGCCACTCAGGCGCATTTGTACTTCTCCTTTAATTTTAAGAACTTGATGTAGCAGGAAACAGGCTGTGCATACTGTTTATTATCATTATTCCTCTATTATTATTTTAGTAACTCAATATATCCTGGAGGTCTTTCCATACTCTGGGTGGCTCTACACTATTCTAAGAGCATTGTATTTCTCATTATATGGATGGACTAGTTTTATTTGCCAGTCTCTTTTGGTGGACATTGTGTTTCCAGTGTCTTGTTATTATAAACAGTGCTACAGTAAACACCCTTCTGCAGAGATGTTGGTGAAAGTATATCCATGGTTTCCCCATGGTTGTTCTATTAGTCATTTTATTGGTACGTATTATCAGAGCATCTCCCAGAAAGTTCACTTATATAAGCTCATCCTTTCGCCTGCAGTATCTAAGGACAGGTTGAATGATGATGACATCTTGCCTCCACACTTCTAAGGCTCCTGATTACAAGTCTCCAGTGGCACCACTGTTCCCACCCAGTCATGGAGACCAAGGATCAAACCAGGCTTCCATTCTGAGACTGTAATTAAATGCCTATTTGTGTTGTTGTTTCTCACCTTAATTTAAAATCTGTAGGTCTAATCTCTCAATGCAGGAACTTCACCTGGTGAATAGATAAAAAAAAAAAGTAACATCGGGGATGCCCTTGTTAGCCATAAGGGCTAACAGTTTGGTCTCTAATTTGTCATCAAGTGATGGCAGCTCCCTGATGGAGTCTTACCAGGACTCTTCTCTGCCAGAGGAGATCTGTGCATGGACCGTGAAGCCAGGAGGAGGAGGAGCTGTGACTCTCTCTGGCTTCTGGATACTTCCCAACCTCTGATCAGAGAGGAAGCAGACTCAGCCCTTTGTGTTCTTGTGCAAGGGAAGATCGATGTGAAGGTCACTTGATTTTAAATTTCTTCCCAGACTTATCTTTAAAATCTCATGTAAATTGACATTCCGTTCTTGTTGAAACATACAAATAATGGCTGGCAGGGCTTCCTGCAAAGTCAAGTTGATGGACTGTGTTTATTCTGTGGCTTCACCTGCCTCCTAGTACACTTCCAGTGTTAGAGGCACAGGGCTATCGTCAGTTATCTTCAGCCCAGTCCCACAGACCCGGATACAAGTGCAGGTGGTTTACTTGGGATGTAATCCCCAGAAGCACTGCTGAGGGAACAGGGAGGAGGCAGGGAAGGGAAGGAAGCTGATAAGGAAGTAATCGTGAACAGGTTAGCTCTGTGGACAAGTGGGGTTCAGTCCTGTTGGGGACTGCTGGGACACTACATAGGACAGTAGTTCTCAAACTTTACTGCACACCAGAATCCCCTGGGGAGCTTTTGAAACTCTTGATGTTCAGAATCCCTGGATAGGAGGAGCCAAGCATGAGAGTAAACTCCCTTGGTGGTTCTAGTGGACAGTCTAAATTGAGACCACACCCCAGAGTTGTCCCCACAAACTGTAGGAAGCTGGGCTATTTGCCTACCAACTCCAGTACATCGCAGGTTGAGGGCTGCTCCTGATGGCATTAACCCCCCAGCATTTCTGGCCTGTAGAAAGCCCAATTATGTAAGGGAATAGTGATTGCCTAGGAATGTGGGCCGGCAGGACTGGCCACACAGCCAGATCTGATATAAAATTTTGGTTGTATGCACTTACAGAGCTCCCTCAGTGAGCCATTTAAACTCTGTGATCTCAGTTTCCTCAGGTGTAGTCATTTTTGTGTGTGTCTACAGCTGTAAAGACTGGATGTCACATATGGAAAGTACCCAGCATTCATGGGTTATTTTTTTAATTTTTAATGTTTTTATTTATTTTTGAGAGAAGAGAAAGACAGAGCATGAGTGGGGGAGGAGTAGAGAGAAGGGAGACACAGAATCTGAAGCAGGCTCCAGGCTCTGAGCTGTCAGCAGAGTCCAACGTGGGGCCTGACCTCACAAACCACAAGATCAGGACCTGAGCCGAAGTCAGACCCTTAACCGACTGAGCCACCCAGGTGTCCTGCAGTAGATTCTCAATAGACAGTTGTCATTATAAAGCCAGCAAAGGAAAGGAGGGAAGAAAGGAAAAGCAGCCAGAATATGCCATAAAAAAAACCCCTAAACTTTAGCAATTCAAGTTGTGAGTTCTAATCTGATAGATGTACCTGATGGTTCTGCCAGAGAACCTTTCCTCTATTTAAAGGACTGTTCTGATGAGTTGTCAGGATTTACAAAGCATCTCAGCAGGTGCAGCCAATGTTCACCTCTGCTTTGTGTGACAAGGTGCTTCCAGGAGTAGATGGTCCAGAGACCAGTGAACCAAGGGAAACCTTGCTCTCCCTACGGTGAAATGCCTGCCTGTTAGCATTTAGAGACCTACTTAAGAATGCGTGGGGTGCTGTGGCTGATAAGGCATTACCAGCACCAGGGTCTTTCTAGATAGGGATAGACAGGAACACAAATGAGTAAAGATCCGAGAACTCTCCTTGTAAAATCCCGTTCCCAGTGTTAGTGTGGACCATAAGCATATTTGTTTTGTTTTGTTTTTTTTATGTTTTATTTATTTTTGATACAGAGAGAGACAGAGCATAAGAGGGGGAGGGGCAGAGAGAGAAGGAGACACAGAACCGGAAGCAGGCTCCAGGCTCTGAGCTAGCTGTCAGCACAGAGCCTGATGCGGGACTCGAACCCACAAATGTGAGATCTGACCTGAGCCGAAGTCGGAGGCTTAACCGACTGAGCCACCCAGGCGCCCAACCATAAGCATATTTGACTCTGAACTGTGCAGTTGGACTATCTAAGCTGATTGGTTACATGAAGTAATTATCTAGAAATTAAGCAATTTTTTAGACATTTCCTAAACTATACAAATAACTTTTTTGTTGATAAGGGCTTCAAATTGCTCCATATGTGAAGAATTTTAACAAATGGAAGTTCATTATGCTGTTAAAAATAAATGAACGAACACATAAAAGAGGGCCAGAGCAGCATCAGTGATTGTAATGTGTTATGAATGAAAGACTGTAATTAGTCCAATTCAGTGCACCTGAAAGCCAGTAAAGTATATATATAATAATTATAGTAATTATTAGAAGGCCAAGAAAACAGTGCTCTGGTTAATTTAATTTTGTGCTTTCTGTCACATCCTATTGTTGAGAATCTTTGTGAATACCAACCCCTTCTCTCACCTTAAATTGATGCCCATAATGAAGTTTTTCTCGGATAATCTCTCTGGAAAATAACTCCCAGGTCTCTGCCCTGGGTAGAAAGTGTTTTCTGTCTTCCTTTTTGCTTCTCTGGTGTTGAGTGTTTTTGTAGGGAAAAGTGGTCTGGGTTTGAGGAATGGCAGTGGCTTTGACTGCCGTTGGTTAGCAGGGCTGGTGGTGGCACTGACATGCTGGCTGGCTCTCCCCTCCTCCCATTTGTCTGGTTGGACATGGTTTCCTTCCCACAAGAGAGAAGGACCTTTCCATGGCCAGGACGATTTCATCTCCGCTTCCAAACAACCTAAGGGCCAGGTGTTCCATGGCCAAAATCAATAACCAGGGCTTTTCTTAGTTTCCCAAAATCAAGTTAATGGGTAGACTTTTATACATCTTAGGTATTTTCTCTATGGTTTGTTTCCTCTGGCACCTGCTCTCACTTGCTGTTACTGCTACAGTTGCTTCTGCTGCTATTTAGCGAATACTTGAGTAGCTACCTGTACCAGGTATTGTGCTAAGCCCTTTACCCACATTGATCTAATTAAGTCTCACAATAACTTTTGTATTCCCATTGTATAGATGAGAAAACTGAGGTTTGAAAGGTGAAATGATGTGCTTAAGATTCTACAACAAATAAAAGTCGTAACTCGGGTGTGAAGCCACCAAGTCTGGCTTCAGTGCCAACTTAACATCTTCAAACTATGGTTAATGGCATCTGAACATAAAATTACATTTCATGTTAGTTATGGCTTATTCACTAATAGCTCAGAGAGCACCAGGCTTTCCAGGTTTGCTACCCCATGAACACACTGAAGAGTCTAGAAAACAGGATCAGATTCCTGGATGTTGCAGAAGGATGTTTTAAAAATAGAGAGGAAGAACTGACAACAGTGTATTAAAAATGGAGGAGGGGGGTCCCTCTCTCTTGCTCATGCCTGCAGCTTTAGAAAGGAACAAAACAGAATGTGGATCCGTTCCCTGCTCAAACGTGAGTTTAGCCAGTCAAGCTCCAGCTAAGGGCAAGTACAAGAACACAAAATCCTTTTGCTAATCTCTCCCCAAAGAAGGCGCAGATGAAAGGGAGGCATTAAAGCCTCTGAAACCACCAAAGCTGTTTGCCAGCAAAGAGATAAATCAGAAAGGTTTGAGATCTGGTTTGAATTTAATAATTACAAACGACCAACCGGGGGCCATTTGCTGTCAGGTTGGGAGCTGCACTCCCTCCATCAGTGCGTTTTTGCTGCTCTGCTCACTTGGTTATTAAATAGAAAAGCCCTGTGATTAAATAACAGGGCTGTTCCAACACTAATCAATTCAATCTCAGCCATTTAAAATGAAGTCAGGCCTTGCATTTGCCCTGTCTCTGTGAGAGGAATAAGGACAACACACTGGAAACGTGACTGAAAGTATCTGGAGAGGGTCTGTTTAGACCCTGTGTGATGTGAGTAGTTTGAGGACAGTCAGGTGGCGTCCCAGCCAGGTCCTCCCCACCACATCGTGTGGGATCCCCATCTCTGGTACACACCTTGCCACCTTCATAATGTCAAATAACAACAGAACAGCAGTGACAATAGTGGTAATAGTTATTGCGGAGAAAGCCACAGTAGCAAATTGCTATTTGCCTGGTCCTGTTCTAAATATTTTATTTCCTTTAATCTTTGAAATAACCCCAAGATGGAGAAATTAAAGCTTACGGCAGTGGAGGATCTTATAGACACAGATCCTCACATCTAGAAGCCACTCTGGCCCATTATAGGTCCTCAGTGAATAATCGTTGAGTGAATGAAGGGATAAAGAAGTAAGTTATCACACCAA
This sequence comes from Suricata suricatta, assembly GCF_006229205.1. Taxonomy (NCBI): domain Eukaryota; kingdom Metazoa; phylum Chordata; class Mammalia; order Carnivora; family Herpestidae; genus Suricata; species Suricata suricatta. The sequence goes on along the minus strand of NC_043711.1, from coordinate 24,408,069 downwards.
ATAGCAAGTAGTGGAGCCGGATTTTGAACTCAGGTCTGTCTCATTTAAGCTTTTAACTTCCTTCAGGTATGTAGGAAAATACCTAGCTGTGTTTTTATTTAAACATAAATAAGTGTTTAAATATATTTTATATTTTTAATATATTAATTTAAATAAAGTATATATTTTTAAAATTTTTAATGTTTTTTAAAAAATGTTTAATGTCTTTATTTTATTTTGAGAGAGAGAGGCAAAGAGCGAGTGGAGGAGGGGCAGAGAGAGAGGGAGACACAGAATCTCAGGCAGGCTCCAAGCTCTGAGCTGTCAGCATAGAGCATGATGTGGGGCTCAAATCCACAGACTGTGAGATCATGACCTGAGCTGAAGTTGGATGCTTAACTGATTGAGCCACCCAGGCGCCCCTTTAATGTTTATTTCTGAGAGAGAGAGATAGACTGCAAGTGGGGGAGGGGGCAGAGAGGGAGAGAGTCACAGAACCTGAAGGAGACTCCAGGCTCTGAGCTGGCAGTACAGAGCCTGACACGGGGCTGAAATTCATGAACCATGACATCATGACTTGAGTGGAAGTTGGATGCTTAACTGACTGAACCACCCAGGCGCCCTCCCCCCATTGTTTTTAAACAATGTAAAAAGAAATAGCATTGTATTACAGAAAGATCAGCAGTTTGGGAATCAGGCTAGCCTAGAGAGAAATCCCCCTCTAGAATTTACTAATCTTGTGCCCTTGAGTGAGCTTGAGTGTCTCTCACTGTAAAATGAACATAGCAATTCTTATTTGAACTGGGTTAAAGAGGAGCTTAAATGGAACAGTCCTTTAAACTTCCAGCACAGTGCTTGGCTCATTGCAGGTGCCCACTTCAGCTTTCACTTCCCTCCACTAGTGTATTAAAAAGTGCTTGGTGATTCTCCTTGGATTCTAAGACTCAAAACCTCAAAGGATCCCAAGATTTGAGTCTAGAGAGAATGGAAGCTGAGCCCAATAAGGATAAGACATTCAGACCTGGCCCAGTTCTTCTGAACATTGATCAGCTAAGGATAGGGTCAGTGCTCTCCACAGAGAGCCTTACCCGGGACACCAGAAAAACTAGTTGTTTATGGACCATTTACTAATGAGATTTAGTAGTCTACCTTGTTCTATTAGAAGGTAGCCATGCCTAAAGGAGGGAGCCATTGAGTGGCCTGGAGAACAATGCTGCTTCGTGAAAGTGGGTTGGAAGGAGCACAAGTGAAGGCTTACGGTCGAGATAGCAGGATGGTGTTACTAGTAGTGAGTCTCAGACGGAGGTCACTCAGGTCCATCCAAACATACCCCTGTCTCCATCAGACCTTACATCTGAATATATGAAGGGCTTTGCTCTGTTGCAAATTAACAAAAGGGCCTCATGTTTGTTTGTTTGTTTGTTTGTTTGTTTTGATTCAAGAAGCATGAGAGGGTTTTTCCAGCACCCAAACACCTCTAGAAAGTATCTTATCAAATATGTAACCTGCAGGTCTAAGGAATCAGATAGTATATTCAGGCCCTTTGTTCTCCTAAATTCCCCTCTGTAATTGCCTTTTCTGCCTGCCCTGAATAGGCACCTAGGTGTTCAGACAAAGGGGTCAGGCACCCATTAAGTTCACTTATGATTTGATTCAGCTGGCTCTTCCCCTTCAGTTGAGGTGTTTTCACACTTTGATTCCTAGCTCCTAAAGAATGAGTCCCCATGCCATTGCTGAGGGCAGTGCCTAGATAGATGCCCTGGTTATGGGAGTCCCTCACCCTTTAACAGATCTGATATTTCTTCTCATAGGAGGAGTGGAAGTCACCAAGGTCCCACTTAGACCAATGTTTGAACAGTCATGATTTAACATCTCTATGTATTTTAAGAAAAATAAATACCCCATTGGTAAGGAAAAGAAACTCTTATTTGGAAAGCAAGAGTTGTAGCTTGAACTTGCAGGTTTTGTGTCTCCAAGGAAATCAGAGGTTGAAGAATGTCAGCTTTCAGTGATCTTTGCTTTTGAGGTTTTGATTTAATTTTGGCAGCCAGGTGGTTAGCGGAAGGGAAGGGCGTCACCTCAAAAACACTGGTCTCTATTCATTCTTTCTTTTAGTCACTCATTCAGAAATTATTCATTGACCTACTGCACAGGGCACTGGGGCTTAAAGTTTTGTGCCCAAATCAGCGCAGACTACAGCACCCAGGGCACTCTGTTTTCATGGTTGAAACGGAAGTGGACTGTGCATTCACTTCAGTAAATTTAACAAGAATAACAGGGTGGGTCTATGGCTCCTCCAATTGGCTGAGAACGTGTGAGGCCAGGTGTGTAAATGCAGACAGTTTACTCAGTGTCTCCTGCCTAGGAACCTCCCCTCTGCCACAGGTAAGCCGTCCATGGTTTCTGATGCACAGGGAAAGTAAAATGGTGACTTGACTCATGCCTAGGCTACCTGAGGGCAGGCAGTGAAAGCTTCTAAAACTAGAAAGGATCACAAAATAATATCTAGGTGTACTGTCTTCAAGGCCAGTTCTTTAGTAAAGGTGTTTCTTCCCCAATTCCTCATGCTCAACACTTTCTTACACCATCTCTCTATGATGTGCCCTTCCAGACTCTGGGACAGGACAGTGCCGTGAGTAAACACATAGCCTGGAGCCTGATGAATCTGCCCCTTGCTAATTATAGAACTTTGGGCAAATCCATGCCCCTCTCTGAGCCTTTGTCTCCTCCTCTGTAAAATGGAGATAATACTTGTTCCTGCCTACCTCGTAGGGTGGTCGTGAGAATCAAATCAGATCATGCGTATGAAGATTTAGTTCTGTGATGGACAGGTGGTGAATAGTAAATAGGCCAAAGCTAGCTACTGTCATTATCAGTCATTCTGGTGAAGTTCAAAATGAGTGCAGTGTCCTGCCACACCCTCTCCTTTCTGAGATGCACATTTGTCTGTGTCTCTAGGATTTAAATTTCCCATGAACTGTGCTTCAGATCATTGGCATGAGCTCAGCTATCCAATAGTTTAGAAATTCCTGGGTGGAATTTAGAAGCTCCTGGGTGGGGTGTGCAACACATGGATGGGGCAGAGTCACCTGCACACCCTTCATCACCTGGGCCGATGGTGGTCTGGTGGCATGGGTGCCCATTTGGTCCCCTCCACTCCCTCCCACAGTGCCCCTCTTGGAATTGGGTAAATTGGTGAAGATAACAAGCTTCTCAAAGGGAGCAGGACCAAGGGCATCAACAAAACAACCAAATACTGTCGTGGGGTGTGTGGGCCATGTATCAGGTACTGTACCAGGTTCTGGAATGTGACCTAGACAGACAAAGTCCTGCCTTCATGGGCTTATGGCTCATGGGAAGGTCAACCAAAACAAAATATTAAATTAAATTATCGTTCTAAACTGTGTCTCCCTTTCTAGAGTGTGTCAGCACTTCATCTGACTCATTCACAACAGAGATCACAATCTGTAATTATTTTGTTTTCTTTTTACTCCCAATTAGTGAGCAAGGAGCTTGTCTACTCATTCACTGCTGTATCCCCAGACCCATAGCAGGGCTCTGCTCATCAGAAGTGCTCAGGAAACATAAAGCAAGTGAACAAATGGCTAAACGACACTTGTGAAGTTTTTGCTTCAGGCCCAGAACTTAAACATCAGGCTCCTTCTTGGTTGCTAGCAGTGGTCAGTCAACACCCTCTGTAAGAGAAATTGAAAAGAAAATCCATTTTGATAACCCATTCGGCCTTCATTTTGTATATGTGTGGGTTTCTTAAGGAGAGCATTCTATCCCCAATTAACTGGCCATGGCTTAAGTAAAAAGGCTTCTAGAGGATGTTTATCTTCTGGATTTGACACTTGAGGGCATTGAAAGTGTGTGGGGTTAGGAGTGCTCTGGAGACTGGATTCTAGCGCTAGGTAAGGTCTGGGAGAGCTATGCCTATGAGGGGAAAAAAAACTCTTGGGGCGCCTGGGTAGCTCAGTTGGGTAAGCATCTGACTCTTGATTTTGGCTCAGATCATGATCCCACAGGTTGTGGGTTTAATCCCCCAATCAGGCTCTGCACTGATAGCATGGAGCCTGCTTGGGATTCTCTCTTTCCCTCTTTCTCTCTCTGTCCAGCCCCCACTCACGTGCATATTCTCTCTTTCTTTCTCAAAAATAAATAAATAAATGTTAAAAAATTCTTATTATCCCCTCTCTGTCACCGGCGTGGTCTTCTTGGGGTAACAAGCTACCATTCAAGTGTTGCATTGACAAAATTCTTGAGCTCTAGGAATGGAATTGTACCATCATGAAATTCTGTAACCTAACAATATTGGGCAGCAGCATATGTCCGTGTGGCTTACAGTTTGGGTGACACGTGACAGGAGCTGCTATTTATTGTGCACCTACTATGCGTCAGGCCTCATTCCAGCCGCCATATGCAAATCATCTATGATCCTCACAGCACCCCTACCTGGTAGGCATTATTCACTTTATAGATAACATCCCAGAGCCTCTGCCCCTCATGGCATTTCCCAAGCTCCCAGATATATAACACTGTGGCCTCTCAAGGCAAGAGAAGCCAGACTCAGGAAGGGCCCAGACTATCCTGGGCAGCTGCTGTCCCCTCTCTTACACCCCAGCACCCTCTCTTACAGATTGATTGCAGCGTTGTCCCGTTTGCTGTGCTGTGTACTGCTTCTCAATACAGCCCTCCAGGCAGACCCTACCAGACATTTCCAATAGCAAATGAGTTGTAACATATTTGCCAAGCATGCTTTCAGTGATGTGTGTGAAGGGCTTTGCCCCAGAAATTAGAATCCTGGATTCAGAGTGTTATACTCTAGCCATGTTACTTTGAACAAAGTGTTTATCTCCCCTAACTTCAGTTTATTTACCCTAGAATGGAAATTATCCTTTGACGTACTTGCCTTAAAAACCCACCTTGTAAATATTAAGCAGTGAATTGGCTTCACTGACAGTACAGGGCTACTTTTAATTGTAACTAGATGATGAACCTGTAAGAGTTAGGTCCTATACAAACATGAAGCATCTTCAGAATAGCAAGTGGCTTTCCATATTTTCTCAAGGCTCCCCTCAAAGCCCCTGAGTAGAGTATTTGAGTTCCTAAAAATCACCTGGTGAGTTTGTTAATGCAGATCGTTGAGCACCATCCCAGATGGCTGATTTTGTATCCTGGTTCCGGGCGTTCACCTCTAAATCATTCCACTGGTTAGATGGAATAATACATAAGGTCTAGAACTCCGGTACTCTGGATAGAGCCATGTGCACCTGTGGGGTTCTAAATATCTAGGTGTCTGGCTATGAAACAAGAGGCCCTAGTCCCCTCCCAATATCTTGACCTATGCAAACACCTCCTTCTATGAGAAGACCTCTCCAACCCCCACCGAGGCCAAACTAATTACTCCTCACTGTGCTTGTAAAGTCTTCTAAGCCATGTTTTGAGCACCCACTGTGTACCGGGCACTCTGCTAAGCTCTAAAATGCATTGCCATATTTACTCCTCTCCCTTTGAGAATAGAAGCTCGATATCATCATTCCCACCTTAAGAGTTGAGAAGGGGTAACTCAGAAAAGTGAAGTGACCTTCCTAGGATGTTTGGATTTTATTGCATTATAGTTCATTCCTTCAGGGTCTGTCCCTTCTACAAGAACGTGAGTTCCTTAACTCATATTCTTTGCTGCTGCTGGTCTTTGGAGTCCCAGAAGAAAAAGTAGGGCCAGGCTCATAGTAGATGCTCAACAAATCTTCCTGGAATTGAAGTGAAGAAATAATAGGACAATTGTAATAAGACACACAAGGATGGCTCTAGTTGCTTTCTACTCTGTCTTTCCTGCTGGGTATGATAGAGGAGGAAAAGGTGGGTTTCTTTAGGAATTGAAGACTAAGATGTCTCTGGATTCCATGGGAACTTCATGCCAGTGATTCTGGTCCTTTGGTAGGTTTCTGCCAAGTACAATCAGGAGACTTAAAAAATCACACAATAGGGACTCAGGTGATACTTGCCTGGTTGGTCGAGCTGGGATGCAGAAGAAAGGTGAATGTATCCCTGATGAGCTCTATTATGGTTTGTAGATGGAGTTTCTTTTATTATAAAGAAGAAAATATATTTTCTACATTTAACATGGCAGATGGTCATAAGTTGATTTCAAATACAGTTTTCTTCAGTTCCAGTGATGATTTTTCTTGGTGTTGATGACTATAAAATAGGAAGGTTGGAGATGATGTCTAAGATTGGTTCCAGCATTCTGGTTCTATGATTATATCAGGACCCTGGATGAAATGTAGAACAAATTTAAATTACCCAAGTACAAAACACCTCTAGAAATGAAATGTCTTTAAGTGAATTAGATTTCCTTTCCGGCCTAGTGTCTTCTTCCAAGTTAGTCAGAATCTGGACTTTGTATCTAAATTTCTAAGCCTTAATATATAAAGACATTTAGGGAAAAAGGAAATACAAAAAAAAAAAGAACCAAACCAACAAACAAAAACAAATCGTAGCAATAATGTAAACCAATTACCTTAGCATTTGAAGCTTCTCCGTGATTTCTTAGGCTTTCTTAGAATTGCTCATTTACAAAGGTTGGTTAAGGATTTGGAGAAACATGGTTAAAGATTTTGGCAAGGATTGCGTGTGCCCTTTGATTGATTGCTTTTTGTTTTTCTTTCCTTAATCAAAGCCATAATCCCTGCTTGCATTTGAACTTTGTTTATCATTTGGTTTTGCAGCGAAAACGCAAGCAGAGCACCCAAGATGAGGATGCCATCAGCCTGTGCAGTCTCGACATAAGCGTAAGTACAGGCAGCAGCTTCCTGTTGTCTCTGCCGTCAGAACACGTCTCAGCCCTGAATCTATCTGTCAGCATACTGTGTGCTTTCTGTGGGCTTCCAGGATCTGACAATGGAAGTTGTGACCTGGGGGAATTTCTTTTTAACACATTTCACTGGACTGGAGAAAGCTGGGTGGCCGACGTAAGCTTCCAAGCCAAGCTGTTTATTGCTCATATTTTTGTTTTGTTTCGTTTTCTCACAAAATGAAATATGAGATTAGTGTATCTGAGTAGAGTCTAGATAAATGCCACTGGGCTGTTTTAGAGGCTGGTTCCAGAAGATGGTCAGATGTTTGTCTCCCCTTCAGGGAAGTTAGTGAGTCAGGCAGCTGGTGCCCAAAGGCTGGGAGAAGTCTCTAGCAACTGGCAGAGTGACTTTGGATTTAACAGATCTTCGTTTGAGTTCAGGTTCTACACTTATCAATCATGTGACATCTTTCCTTGCCTCTGTATTCTCATCTGGAAAATAGGGATGAAAATACATCACCTAACAGGATAGTTGTGAGGGTGTAATAAAACAACAAAAGTGAGAATACCAAACACGTTGCCTGGTACATAGTAGGCACCCACCAAATATGAGTCTTGTATTTTTCTTTAAAAGCAGAAGTTTGCAAAAGATGTTTAATGACATGGTAGTCGAGTGCTGGTGATGACAGAGGCAAAGAACTTTCTTGAATTTTTCTGGCTGTGTCCTCGGTGCTTAATTTCAACAGCTTTGTCTCTCCAGTGACACAATTGGGAAGACAACCTGGGCCTCTGAAGCTCTCATTATTGGAGGGCTGGGGGGTGGATGTTCAGGCCTTCCTGGGCTCCCTGGATGCATCCATCATCCATACTTCCTTGGAGTGTGGTCGTTGTGCATGGTGGATCCATCCAAGTCTTGGCCCCAGTCTCTGCTCTGCAGAAACCACAGAAGCCATTGTTGTGAGATGAGAAGGCTTCCGTGCAAAAATCAAGAATTGGGTCAAGGTTCTGGCACTAGCAGTACAACCTTGGGCAAGTTGCTTCTCCTCTCTGGGCCTCAGTTTCCTCATTTGTTAAAAAAAAAAAAAAGAGGTTTGAGATCAAGTCCTCTGAAACCATTGTCAATATTTGATACTTTGTTGAACATGGATTATTGGGTTCTCATCTGACAACATTTAGTTGCCAGTATCAACAATGCTCTTCCGGTTATTTTTAAATATTTTTATTTATTTATTTTCAGAGAGACAGAGAGAGGGCACAAGCAGGGGAGGGGCAGAGAGAGAATCCCAAGCAAGCTCTGCGCTGACAGTGCACAGCCTGACTTGGGGCTTAGTCTCACAAACGGTGAGATCATGACCTGAGCTGAAATCCAGAGTCCATTGCTTAACTGACTGAGCCATCCAGGCACCCATAATTATTGCAGAGTTTTCTGTGATGCAGATAGCCCTGATGGAATGATCCTGAGCTGGTGTCTAATTAATGTACTTGGACATCTTTATTTCACCATATGGTGTTTGTTCCTGTCTTTAGACCATCAAACTGATGAAGTTGGGCCAGTTTACTGGGATACCATGGTAACAGAACAGAAAGATGATGTTCTTCTGGGTGTTACTTTACTCACTGAATGTTTCATTATTAACGGGTGAAGTCAGTGAAACTATTAGCAGCAACAAGGTTTTTGTTGTTTGAATGTTTTTAATTTTGTGGGAATTATTAGAATCATTGACTTTCAGAACTGAAAGAGCTCTTAGCCATCATCTAGTTCTGTCTTCTCATTTTGAAAATGAACAGAAGCCCCAGGAGATGTAGTGATTTACCTAAGACTTTAGTTGTTTCTACAGCCATATCTCATCATACATATTTCTTCAACTACATTATACTACATATATTTTTCAGGAAAACGTATCTCTAGAAGTTTTTTAAATAAAAAAGCCCACTAAACCCTCTTATCTGAAAGGATTATTTGCAATTACGAGTTGCGATTTGTTTTTTGTGTTGATTGGCATCAATGACCTTGACTTCTCATGAAGATCACTTAAGTCTCATATAATGAATGATCCAACCTCTTTCCTCTTGGTGCAGCTACAAAAGATATTTCTCTCTCTCTCTTTTAAACATCTCATAATATGTTTTGTCACAATAGAGAGACTTTTATAGAAATCTACCTTTATGCTTCGGGATTCAGCTGTGGCCAAATTCCTTTCTAATTTGCTTGGCATTTTTCCTGAATCTTGGCAGATAGATTCTAGAACCTGGCAAGAGTTTCCTACAGATATTATCACATAGTATTGAAAGACCTTGGAAATCTCCCTGACTCTTAGAAGCTGTTAAAAGACATGAAAACTGGTGTGTTCTAGGTTTACTGACAATCCCAGTCATACGGAAATGATAGGATGTGTGACAGATCCAGACGAGGCCTTGGAAGAATTGGTACTGATTTTCCATGCCTTCTACCTAACAGCCACTCAGCAGAGATATGTTGAATTAAGTAAGTGGAAGGTGTAGCCACGCACAAGAAGGTGTTTTGCCATAAAAGGCAATAATGACTAAATAAGTAGATGAGTCCAAAAAGTTAATTGGTCTGATAAACAAAGGCCTTTGCAGGTCACTCAAAGATGCTTTAAAATGGCAATAGCCAGTAGTCACAGTCTCTTAACTAACCAGCAGCATTACTGAAGAGTTGCTTGAGCCTGTTTCTATGTGTAGTGGAAAGTATCTAAAAAGAAGGTGGGTTCTGATGGATGACTCATACAAGAGGATGTGAGGGTTTGGGAAGATAATATTAGTAACTCTCAATTTTGATTCCATTTAATGAGTGGAAAGATAGTCATCAAATGTGTACTTTCAACAAGAAGTTACTAGATGAGGGGATGGAGTCCTTTGGGGGTCATGGTCAAGTTTCCATTGGGTCGTGGCCCAGTGCTGCATATACATTGAGCTCTTGGTATGTACTTATTATTGCTTGACTGGTTTTTAAAAGCAAAAAAACAGTGAGCCCTCCTAATGTGTATGTACACATTTTTTATACACCCCTTTTAAAGAACTATATCTGTGGCATAGAGTAGGCAGATATTAACATAGATTAAATCTTCCTCCTTTGATTAAAAAGTATGTATAGAGCCCCTCAGGGTGTCTGAGGGATGATAACCCCAAACATACCCACTGACATCTTGCTTTAGTTTAATGCCTCACATGAAGATTCTATAGGTGCCTGGAAAGGAATTTTCCTCCTAACCTCCTATTGAACTTGGACCTAGAGCCCAAATAGGAGTGTGTAAGCTAAGAAAAAATCTTAATTTTTCAAACAAGGATCTTCCATTGTTTGGAGGATCATGGATTCTTTTGGGAATTTGGACTCCAGAAATTTTACAAGATTGATGTGTGATTTCATGGGCCCAGTGGAGCTCAGCCGAGACCCCATTTAAGAGTTCCTCTTAGCACATGTACCCCAATGTTCATAGCAGCAATGTCAACAATAGCCAAAACATGGAAGGAGCCTAAATGTCCATCACCTGACGAATGGATCAAGAAGATGTGGTATATATTCACGATGGAGTACTACATGGCAATGAGAGGGAA
>NC_043711.1:24259799-24397615 GCF_006229205.1 Suricata suricatta | reverse complement strand
CTGAGAATGAGCTGAGGCTTGAGGGGGAAGGGGGAGGGGGAGGGGGGGAAAAGAGGTGGTGGTGATGGTGGAGGGCACTTAAGGGGAATAGCACTGGTGTTGTATGGAAAACAATTTGACAATAAAATATTATGGAGGAAAAAAAAAAAGAGTTCCTCTTAAAAAGGGAACTGGAAGGATCTTAAGGTATGTGATGTATCTCCAAAGAATTACTCTCCCACCCTCCACCCCCAGCACTTGGCGAAAAATGAATTGTGATGGAATGTCCATGCTAGCTGACGCTTTAATTGTTCTCTACTTTTTCCCACCACTCGATCTGAGCCAGTGGCTGAGCCCCCAGCTTCCTGGCAGGATGGAACACAAACTATTCCAGAAGAAAGGGGGAAAAAAGGCAACCTATGCTTTTAAGAACAAATTGCAGAGTGGAGAGTGCTCCTAGCAGCCGCCTACAAATCTCCTCTCACGTCAGAGGATGCGAGTGGGATGGTTTCAGGGACATCGCATCCCCCACAGCACTTTTCTGGTTTAACTCCTCACAGGAGAGAGATGCCTGAGTGAGAGCCAAGGTTCACGATGCCCTAGGAGAGGCCCTTGGTGGAGGAACTAGGTGAGCCCCTGATGGAGGGCACTGCCTAGCCCCACGCATCCTTTCTCAAAAAACAAATGAGTTCTGGGATGGGCATGAAAATAGTTTTCAATGATAAAAGCAATGTAAAAGATGAAAAGGAATGAATACATGTTCTTTGCAGAAAATTTGGGCAATGTGAATAAGAGAATTCATTAATAATCTCACCTCAAAGCAGTAGCTACATTTTGATGCATTACCTTCTTGGCGTTTCATAGGCACACTTTAAAATGTTTCATTATGAATATTGCAGACATACAAAATGGCATTAAGGATAATATAATATGTAACCACCAATGCACCTGAGGAACTATGCCCTTAACAAAGAAGTAGAAGGCCCTCGCAAACCCCTTGCTGTGCTGAGTTTAAAATATCCTAAAATATTCTTTAAGAACATTATTTTTCATAACAATATAGTACTTTGTTAGGAGAATGCACCGGTTTTTTTTAGCCAGTCCTTCATTGGATATTCAGGTAAATTATCATTTCTCACTATTATAAATAACATTGACAGGCATGTAAGAGTATCTGTGTAATCTTTTATCAGTATGATAAAATGTATAAAATATGAAATTCCTGGCTAAAGAGGTATAGATATTTTTAAACCCATGAAGAGGTTTATACCCCTTCTGGGTATAAACAGTGGAAATGCAGTTCAGGGCAGTTGAGTCTTATTCAGAAACTCAGAATGGAGATTGTTCTTATGTTTCTCTGGCCCATTTCTTTTAATTGTATTCCTGGTCCCTTGCTGAGTCTGTGACTTTATGTGGGGCATTTGCTTATACCTCCTCTTTAGGAAGAGCCCCTCCTGCTGCCCCTGGCAAGGCTCAGGCCCCGCTTGTGACTGGCAGGGATGGGGCCAGTATGGGTAGAGCTAGTATGGGGGCATTTTTTCCCTGCTGAAGGGGCTTCCCCATGGGAGCAGTGGCTGAACCACAAGCAGGATAGGATAAGATCCACACAACCACCCTGTCACCGTAGATGTTATGGTTTGAAGATGAGGAAACTGAGGCTCAGAGAGACAAGCAATTTGCTCACAGTCCTAGCTTATTGTATAGATTCAAGTCCACAATGGTCGGATTCCGCAGCTTCCCCATGCTGCCTCCAGGCCAGGAAAAAGGCAAAATCATACAGCTCCACGGCTTCTGATAGTAGATGATGTATAGGACATTCAGCTCCTCTTACTGGCAAACCTTGGAGGCTTATGACATTTTTGTTACCTATGCTTTCTGATTATTTACCCTGTTATACGGATATAGAAGGGGGAAAGAACTTTCCTGTCTCGATTAACCTAATGACATTTCATTGCTAGGATATGTTAAAGCAGATATGGAATAGCAGAAGGGATTACTTTATCTCTGCTCAACGGAGTCCAGATAATTTAAAAAGATACCATTTCTGCAGTTTTGTTTCTCTTGGTATGCTCTGGAACTTGCTAACTAGGGAGAGTGATTAGCCTTGCCCTGGCCAGCATGGGGACTTGATGAATTATGTGGGAGAGTGTAATAAAGGCTTTTACTACTGAGGAGACCAAGCCTGGTCTTCATTGGCACATGCTTATATTTAACGTGTTGGTATTTTTTTTTCCGTTTTGGATTTATGGTCTGCTATTGCTGCCTGTGAAATTGCTTGGACCTAACATAACAGAGACCCTATATTGAGTCCAAGGTGGTTCTGATGCTGCTGTCTTTAATGGCAAATTTGCGCATTATTGGCACTAGACACATTCCATCTAGCCTTTGGCCAAATTGATTAGGTGGTGGGTTTTAATCATCAGTGTGATCTTTACTCTTTGACCTCCCACTTGAAATGCACTGTGACAATCAAATTCTAAGGAGCTTCGGGACATACTCTCAGAAGGTAGTGATATAACAAAGTGTCAGTCGTCATTTACTACTGCCTTCAAAGCGTCATTGATGGGACCCATGTTAGATGAGACTTCTCGTGCTCTGAGAATACCTGTTTCTTTGAATCTGTCATAAGAATCACACACTTTGGGAACTTAGAGACTGAACACTGCTCTATACTTCTGTTTCCTCACCTGTAAACTGAAATCGAAACGGTGCCCTACTTAGGGTTATAAGGATTGAAATGAGTTAGTTCTTGTAAGGTACTTAGAACCTGGCTCATCGTAAGTACAAAAATACTAGCTATTATTCTGTTCATTTCATAATTTAAAACTGACTTTATGGTTAAATTTAAGGTTAAATTATGGTTATATTTTTTGTTGGGACAAGCATTCCATAAATCAAACTGGTCATGATTTTTTTTAAAAACAGTATATGAAGTCATATACAAGGAGTTTTATTATAGCATTTAAAAAATAATAACCCAAAGCTGGAAACAGCATGAATATCCAAATTGTATAGGGACTTATGCATATATTATAAAATATAAATGTAAAACACAATGATAGAGCACACAAAATATAAACCTATATATTTGTCTATGTAGAGGAATAAACATCAAAGAATATGCACTGCATTGTGGGTAGCAGTTATTTGGGAGAATCAAATTATGTGAAGAGGAGATTGAATTCTAGGGTTCTTAACTTTTGACATCTTGTGAAACCTGTGAATACCCCTTCTCCCCCTCAGAAGAACATCTATATGTGCCTAAAATTAAATACATAAGATTACAACAAAATCCAGTTATATTTAAATGCAGTTTTCAAAATATTTAAATTATAAATTGGTGGTAAGAGTTACACATGTACTTCGTAATGCTTTAAGTAACAAGATCTGGTAGACAAGTCTAATAACTAGTACACCTTCTATGAAATGATAAGAGTAAGTAATATTTTGAAATACCTACACCAACCACTCTGTGGTTTGAAAATATAGTGATGTCTATGGTGACTAAGTCACAGGTCTGCCAATGCTTCTGTGATCTGTGGCCTTAATTCAAACTGGAAGAAAATGTTAAATTTCAGTTGTTAATGAAACTAAAGTTCTTTTTCCATCCAAGTTCACAGATGCCCTAAATTTTATCCATGCACTCCCTGGGGGTCTAAGGATTCTAAATTAGGAATCCTTGGTTAAGAAACTCAATCTGTTATGATAGCCTTTTACATTTTATTACCTTTGTAATTCAAATGACTGAAATAAAAAAATACAACAAATATAATTAATTTTGACATGTTGGTATGTGATATTATTAGTGTTTTAAAGAAGAGAGTGTAAAATGTTGTATAAAAGTAAGAGGCTGGGAGAGTGCCTGGATGGCTCAGTTGTTTAAGCATCTGACTTTTGATCTCAGCTCAAGTCTTGATCTCAGGATTGTAGGTTCGAGCCCCATATTGGGCTCCATGCTGGGCATGGAACCTACTTTAAAAAAATAACTTAAAAAATAAAGGGCTGGGATAATGATGATAATGTTTTTAGGAAAACCTTTTAATAACCATTAAATCAATTTTTAACACTTGGATTTAGGTTTTTCTCTGATATCACCTTAGCTTTTTGAAATGGATTAAGTGAGTCATCCTAATATTTAAGTAGGTCTTTTCTGCTTCTTTTATTAGAAAAAATAATTTTAGGATATAAAAATGTTTTCATTTTTAGAGACAAATTCTGAAGTACTTAGGGATAGAATGTCATGATATCTGTAATTTACTTTGGGCCTCTTTAGCATAAAATATAAAGTGAATATTAAAAATTCTTTTGGTTAAAATTTATTTATTATTGAGAAACGGAGAGAGACAGAGCATGAGTGTGGGAAGGGGAAACACAGAATCTGAAGCAGGCTCCAGGCTCTGAGCTGTCAGCACAGAGCCTGGTGCAGGGCTTGAACCCATGAGCAGTGAGATCATGACCTGAGCCAAAGTCAGATGCTCAATCGACTGAGTCACCTTGGCAGCCCTAAAGTGAATGTTTCATTTTTTTTAATATATTTTTATTTTTTTAATAGTTTATTGTCAAATTGGTTTCCATGTAACACTCAGTGCTCTTCCCCACAAGTGCCCTCCTCCATTACCACCAACTCCCTCCCCCCACTTCAACCCTCAGTTCATTTTCAGTATTCAATAGTCTCTCAGGTTTTACATCCCTCTCTCTCCCCAACTCTCTTTCCCCCTTCGCCTCCCCATGGTCCTCCAGTAGGTTTCTCCTGTTCTCCTGTTAGACCTATGAGTGCAAACATATGGTATCTGTCCTTCTCCACCTGACTTATTTCGCTTAGCATGACACCTTCGAGGTCCATCCACTTTGCTACAAATGGCCATATTTCATTCTTTCTCATTGCCATGTAATACTCCATTGTATATATATACCACATCTTCTTGAACCACTCATCAGGTGATGGACATTTAGGCTCTTTCCATGATTTGGATAGTGTTGACAGTGCTGCCGTGAACATTGGGGTACATATGCCCCTATGTGTCAGCACTTCTGTATCCCTTGGATAAATCCCCAGCAGTGCTATTGCTGGGTCATAGGGGAGTTTTTCTGAGGAAACTCCATACTGTTTTAAAGTGAATATTTTAAAGAAAAAAATAATTTTATTTTTATTACACAATAACACTGAACACATTTCCATCATTAAAAAAAAAATCAGGGGCTCCTGGGTGGCTCAGTCAGTTAGGTATCTGACTCTTGGTTTCGGCTTGGGTCATGATCACAGGGTTCATGAGACCAAGCTCCGTGTCAGGTTCTGTGCTGACAGTGTGGAACCTGCTTGGGATTCTCTCTCCCACTCTCTCTGTGCCTCTCTCACTCATGCATGTGCTCTCTTTCTCAAAATAAATAAATAAACTTAAAAAGAACCCCACAAACATCAGCAATGGAGCTAACAGCCCTTTGATCATGTTCCGATTCCATGTATCTCCTCAGGTAGAATCCTGGCTATCAGTTTAGTCTCCTTCCAGGCATTTAGACCTAGTTAGACATATAGATATAAAAATTAGTTTGTGTTGGCCTTTTGCAGACATAAATGTTGTAATTTTTTATTTTACTTTGCAACTTGCTTTTTTCCCCCTTTTAAATAGTCTTTATTATTTAGAACAGTTTTAGATTCACAGCAATATTGAGGAGAGGGTGCAGAGGGCTTCTATATACCCTGTGACCCTACACATGCAGAGCGCCCCCCCTCCATTATGAACATCTTCCCCCAGAGTGGCACCTTCGTTGTAATCAGTGAACCTACATTGATACATGATTTTCATCTCAAATCTGTAGTTTACACTAGACTTCTCTCAATGTTGTACATTCTGTAGCTTTTGACAAATGTATGATGACAAATATCCACCATTATAGTACCTTACAATATAGTTTCACTGCCCTGAAAGTCCTCTGTGCTCAGCCTATTCATCCCTCCCTCCCCGACCCCTAGCAACCACTGATCTTTTTTCTGTCTCCATAGTTTTGCCTTTTCCAGAGTGTCATACAGTATGTAGCCTTTTCAGACTGGCTTCTTTCACTTAGTAATATGAATTTAAGCTTCCTCCATGTCTTTTTTGTGACTTAAGAACTCACTTTTTTTTATATCACTGAAATTACATTTCATTATATGGATGTACCACAGTATATTTATTCATTCGCCAAATGAAGGATATGTCTTATTATTTTAACTGCTGCTTATTAGTGCATAAAACAAATAGGTCATAGTCACTTTACTATGATTCTCGATTGAGGGGCACTTTCGTCCAGTATTTTCTAGTTACAAAGCCCATGTCGCACTCCAGATCAAGCAGTAAGGAAAATTCAAGAGTGTCTGTGGATACTTGCTATTTTAATGTTAGCACGCATAATATTAAATTTCTACTTTTGTGGCTCAAATTCTTGTGCTATTTTGTTCTGCTTTCATTCATGGACACCAAAGAAAAGCAAACAAATAAAACCCAATTTTTTTTAACGTTTATTTATTTTTGAAAGAGAGTGAGAGGGAGAACATGAGCAGAGGAGGGACAGAGAGAGAGAGACACAGTATCTGAAGCAGGCTCCAGGCTCTGACCTGTCAGCACAGAGACCAATGTAGGGCTGGAATTCATGAAACATGAGATCATGGCCTGAGCCGAAGTCAGACACTTAACTGACTGAGCCACCCAGACTCCCCAGCTTTTAAACTTACCTACACAGAAGCATATTCCTTCTGCATCATCCATGGTTAAAAAGAAAGAAAAGGAAGGAAGGAAGGAAGGAAGGAAGGAAGGAAGGAAGGAAGGAAGGAAGGAAGGAAGAAGAAAGGAAGGAGGAAGAAACTGTAGTTGTGAATTCAAAGAGTAAATCTGGTATGTTGGCAAAGTTTACATCTCAACCGCCTTCAAAAGTTTGCAATTTATCAGTAAGTCTATTTTGACTGAGATTATTTGTGGTAAAAAGTCACTAGAAAATAATTGTTCATAAATACTGTTGCATATGATTTTTTTTTCTTAAAATGTAGCTGAGGTCTGTCCACCTAAAAATTACGTAAATAATCTTTGTTAGGAAGTTCCATCCAGGCTTCCATTCCCAGCTAATTGAGTTTTTCTCCAAATGACTTACATAATTGCATCAAGTTTCCTCTTTGATCTGGTTATATATTCCAGGTTTTAATAGCAGAAGCTGTTTTTCTTTCTTCTTATTTTCTCAGTTGTGTCTGATGCTCCTTCTCTGTGAAGAAAAGGTAGTATATTGACCTTTTCCCTTGACATTTTACTGAGCATAAGATTTTTACATCACCTGATTGACACACTCTTGGGTAACTTCTGAAAAATACCAAAAGAATGAAGTGGCCAGGAGAAACCTCGTGGTTTGTGTATCTTCCTCGACCCTGCTGTCTAACTCAACACTGCTATCTATGTGTGGATCATTTTATGGAGAAAGTGACCCCGTATGAGCAGGCGGTTTCTCTGTAAACAACATTCATGGCTGATATTGATGGTGAAGCATTTGAAACTGAACCATGGGCTTATCTTCAATCATCAAAGTGCCAGCTCAGGGTTAACTCCTTAGGAATCCTGTGGGGGAATTGAAGGTGCTGCTTGTGGTTCTTAACTGAACAGACTGCATTTTTCCTCCCATAGTTCTATAAATGAGATTTCTTTTACTCCCCAAACACCTCAAAATAACAATTTACAAAATTGGAATCTTCTACTCAAAACTAAAATCAATACATCTCAACTGTTTTCTTTGTCTTTATTTGGCAGAGGAAAATGAAGCATTTGCTGGCCAGAGCTATATAAATTCTATCAAGGAAATATTTGTTACTGTAGAATTAATGAGTTCACTTGTTCATTCTTTAGTGCATTCATTGAGTTATTCATGCGCTAATTCAATCAACTGGTATTTATTGAACTTTACCCTGTGTCAGGCACAAGGGCACTGCAGGAAATAAGACTTAAGACTTTTTGTCAACAGACAAGTGAGGTTGCTCTAGATTTTGTTACAAGTTAACCAAGCACAGGGAAGACACATTTTAGCTACACCTACTAGTCTTCTCTTTTTAAGGGACTAATTCCAAGCTACTGGTTTTAAAAGAAATAATATTTTTAATGTTTATTTTTTGAGAGAGCAAGGGGCGGTGGGGGGAAGGAGGGAGAGCAAATGGAGGAGGGGCAAAGAGAGAGGGAGACACGGAATCCAAAGCAAGTTCCAGGCGCTGAGCTGTCAGCAGAGAGCCCTGTGCAGGGCTCAAACTCACAAACAGCAAGAAAGATCATGACCTGAGCTAAAATCAGACACTTATCCAACTGAGCCACCCAGGTACCCCCCAAAAAAAGAGATTTTGCTGTAAAAATTCCACTGCTACTAACATTTCCCCGCCTTAGAGTATCTTTGAAATTGACTTACTTTCTATTAGCTGGTCTGTGCAATGGTTCATCTGGGGTTTCACTTTATTTTATGCAAAAGCTGACCTTGAGAAATTATACTGTATGGTGTGTGGGCTTCGCTTTGTGTTCTTCGTAGTGTTGGTGTATTTGGTTCTGGGAGCCCTGGGCTTTAAGCAAGATCTCTAGAAGATTTAGACCTAGCAGGGACCTTAGAGATTATTTAGTTGAATACATTTCATTTTGTAGATATGATAATTGAAGCTGAGACAAGTCAAGGGTCCTGCCCAAAATGACAAGGAAGAATGAGAGTATAAGTCTCTTGCAACTCATATTCCAGACTGTACCTTAAATCCAGGAGCATGTGGAAGTGGAATTCTGGTTCTGAGATTTTGAATTCTGGCCTCAACACTTAACTAGCTCTGTAACCTTGGGCAGCATATTCACCCTCTCTGTGTTATAGTTTCCTTGGCTAGAAAATGCAGATGATAACTGAGTTGTTATAAGGATTCAGAAAGATAATGTAGCAGGGCTTTTGCACAAGTAAGCCCTGCATTACTGCTGATGTAAAATAATCCGGGAGCATGGGACAGGACGTAGACAGAGATAAATGTCTCGGCTGTTGATTTCATTCTGCAGAGCTTGACTCAAACCTAAGCAGTCACGAACAATGGGTAACTGGCTGATGACACCAGTGTGAACTCTGCCTTGCAGTAGAGACAGAACCACACCATGATCACCTCCAGCGGGACTACCTCTCTCAGGCTTCCAAGTCTCTGTGGTGGCTGGATGATTCCAGAAGTCTCCCACTGGGTCTCCTTGCTTCTTCCCTTGACCGTCTGTTGTCTATTCGCAGAGAGTTCCTCTTCAGCCCTGGTTACACACTGTCTCACTTCTGTCTCTCCCCTCACTCAGTGGCATTGCTATATCCACCTAGTGCCCTCAAGGCTGAGCACTGTCAGTTCGTGAGGCTTCTTCTGAACCCCATTGCCCACCACTCTCCCTTCCCCTGTGCTCACAACTTGGCCCTCTTTTTCTTCTACACTCCCACCCCAGGGCCTTGGCAAAGCTGATTCTCTCTCTGGAAAGCTCTTTTTGTTACCCATGTGACATACTTCCTCCTCTTCCTTCAGGTGTCTGCTCAAATGTCCTTGGATGGGCTTTTTCTGTCCCCCATTTCCCCTCTCAAGCACTACCTGGTCTTCCTACCTAACTTTATTTTTGTTTTTCCTAATATGTATCATTACCTGCCACATTGTTTATTTATTATTAGTATCTGACTCTTCACACTAGAATACAACTTTTATCTCATTTTCTGCCTTATTCCTAACATCTGGGCTGGTGTCTGGCACAGAGTGCATCCAATTAACGTTTGTTGGATAACTGAATGAGTGGCCACCTCACTGTACATGTTTCATGCTGCCTTTGGACGGTTCCTGTAAACATGACTTGGATTTATCTTGGCAGCCTTTTAAGAACGTCTTCCTCTATACACATTTTTGCATTCTTTCATTTTGAAGAAAAGCGATAAAATAAGAAGAAAAACCAAGACCTACCTACCTGAAGAGGCATTGTGGTATCCAAAGCAAGATAAGTGAACCTAGTGCCAGGGTTTTATGAGCTAATAAAATAAATGAGCCTGGAGATAAGAGGATATAAGCAATATGGAATGTACACATGGTTTGTGCAGATGTGGAGTCGTTAATGCTGGTGCTTGCACATCTAACTCTCTCAGGATAATGGTCAGAACGGAAATTTTCTGTTAAAATGAAAAACATTTCCCTTTTGAAGTCTCAGTTCCTTTCCATTTGACTGGTATTTATTGAGTGCAGAGCACTGTTCCCCATGCCCACTATGTGGTCAGAGAAGGAGAGAAGCTGGTGAGGAGCTGTCACTAGACTCATCTGTAGTTGAGCTGAGTTAATGGAAAGGAGTGTATTCTAAGCCATTTAAAAACCGTGGAGTACCAGCACATTATTTGTATCTCACCCTGGAATGTGTTCTGGAGATTGCACTGAAATCTGAGCATGCCTTGCATTCTTGAACCTTCTCAGTACTGTGAAGAAAATAAGGGAGCCACTTTGAAGAGACCCCAAAGTGGTGCTGGCCCCTGCCATGTTGGCCCACCACCTTTACCTTGTGTCTGGCTTATCTTATTTGGAGAAGGTAAATAAGGTTGTGGTTTAAAGTGGCTTTTATTGGGGCACCTGGGTGGCACAGTCACTTGAGCGTCCGATTTTGGCTCAAGTCATGATCTCACAGCTCGTGGGTTTTAGCCCCACATCAGGCTCTGTGCTGACAGCTTGGTGTCAGATTCTGTGTTCTCTCTCTCTCTCTCTCAACCCTTCCCCTGCTTGCACTCTGTCTCTCTATCTCTCTCAGAAAGTAAATAAACATTAAAAGAAAACCTTTAAAAATGGCTTTTGTTGATTATCAGATTTATTGATTAAAAGGTTTTATTGATTATAAGACAGTGGAAGACAAAATCAGAGGTGCTGAATGGATCCCCTGAAATGGACATGAGCTGACAGAGGTGGCTGCGCTTTGAACGTGTCCACACTCACAGACGGCACCTCACCTGCCACCTGTCCAGATGTCAATAAAGCCACAGGAATTGGCTGTATTCAATAGAGAGAACATCTTAACATGGTTTTATTTTCACAAACTTGAATATCATGGTTAGCTGAAAAATATTCGGGTTTGAAAAATTGTGAATTGTCTCCCTTTTCAGTCGATATTTCATGTTGATTTGCCTTCACATAGAAAAGGGGGTTCACTTGTGCTTTTGCGTCTGAAGCACCATACTGTGTTCTCTGCTACGTGGCTGACTTAACGTCGTTCTCGATGATGGTCTCCCTCCACGGTACAACCAGCGATTGAGGCCGAGATTTAACTTAAATTGTTGTCAGATTGTGGGAAATAGGTCTGCCATGTGCTGGCTGTCCCTGCAGGAAAGTGGAGGAGTGTCTGAAATGAGAAATGATCAGCTGCTGGTGATGGTCATGAAGAATGTGTCTGAAAACAGGGATGGTATGAAGGGAGGGTTATCTCTGTGTGTTATATAATGAACGGCTTGATTGATGGGATCACAAGAAGCCATAGTAAGGAATAAAATTGCCATTGGGACCCCAGAGGTTTTATTTAGTGTGGGAACTCACATTTGATGGAAAATCTTATGTCATTGACAGAAGAGTGACATTTGCCCAAATAGATGTTGACATGTTACTATATTTTATGTGATGTGGTCTTGAGGAAGAAAGCATGCTTCTGAGAGAAGGGTATCAAGTCATTTCCTTCTCTTCTAGAAAGGTCTATGTGAAGCAGCATTGATCATTGAATAGTTTCCCAATGTACAAATGACTCAAAAGACATTTCTAGATTCTCAGGTCTTCGACTACCTTACATGTATTTTTTTAATTCTTTTTCTCATTTATTCTTTTATTCATGTTCATATTGACTGAGCATCTCTATGCTTGCACTTTGCTGATAATAAGAGGATAAAATGGTAAACCAAGATGTGCAAGTTTCTGGTAGCTTACAGTCCAGTGGAGGAGGAAGATATTAATTAATAATTACAGTAACAAGAATATAATAACAAATAGAAATAATAGCTTTGAAAGTAAGAGAAGTATGTTGCTATGAGGACATTTCATCAAGGACCTTGACCTTGTCATAAAAAGTCAAGGAAGTGAGAGCTGAAAGAAGGGAGAGTGTTAACTAGGTTAAAGGGGAGAGTGAAAGAGTTGCAGCATGGGAACAGCATGTGCAAGGGTCCTGTGGTAGGATGGAGCATGCTGCTTCAAAGGCAAGTGCATCTGGTAGGTGGTAGATGGTAAGATTAGAGCAATTGGCAGAAACCAGACCATGCCAGAGCCTCAAAGAACATGCTCAAGGTTTAGATTGTCATCCTAAGAACAGTAGAGAGGCACTAGCAGGGATAGGGGGAGGTTTAAGAAAAAGTGTGGTGTGTGTTTTGAGAAGATTCTTCCAGTTGCTGAGTGGTGAATGCCTCAGGAAGCCAAGATTCAATGTAAGACTTAGCTGGTTATGGAGCAGGTGAGTTTGAGGAACATGTATAGAAGTTTGTATCTTTACTGACTCATCTGGGATAGGCATTTCTTAGTGTGAATTAGAAAACTCAGGTATTATTTTGACTTCTGTCATTGTGTAACAGTCTGACCTTTTACCTATTGCTTCACCTCTCTGGGCCTCAGTTTCCACATCTATAAAGTAAAACCGTCAGATTACATCCTTTCTAGTTCCTAAATTCCCCAGATCCATGATATTTGAATACCATGGGTTTTTCAGGTAGATGATTAGAAGGAAAATACATTAGATGTTGGTTAATAATGGGAGACCAGGATCTTAAGTTTGCTTATGTGACCACCTTGCTTCAAGTCCTTCTCTCTACCCCTTGGAGGCTGGAAGAAAAAGAAGACGTAATCAGCTAAGGACATTAATGCATACTTTTCTATTTCTCATTATGGCCAACGTAAGACTGTTCTTTATTTAGGATGCTGTCTTAGCTCAAACTGCTGTAACAAAATACCTTCGTCTGAGTGGCTTAAACAACAGAAATTTATTTCTTACAGTCCTGGAGGCTGAGAAATCCAAGATCAGAATGCCAGCAGATATGGTTCCTGGTGAGAGCTCTCTTCCTGGTTTGCAGATAACCACCATCTCACCTTCTTTCTGTGTCCTCAGATGCCAAGAAGAGAAAGCTCCTGTCTCTTTTTCTCTTCTTGTAAGAGCACTAATCCCATCGTGGGGGCCCCATCCTCATGACCTCATCTAAGCCCACTTACATCCCAAATGCCCCATCTCCAAATACCATTATAATGGGGGTTGAGGCCTCAACATGTGAATTTTAGGGGGACACAAACATTCAGTCCATAAAGATGCCTTTTTGAAACACACCAGATGTGATTCATTAGAGAACAAAACCCTTCCTAGGAGTAGGAGTCAAAGCAGAGATTCTAATGAAGCAGCCCATGAACACAGCCCAAATGGAGTGGGAAAAAGCAAGAGGAGTTTTTGCTGAAGGGGTTCATTTGACTCTTATGTCCTAAGACTTTGGAATCCTGTGTCAGCAGTTGTGACAGACACGCTCAGCTACAACCACAAACATTTTTCAATGGAGGAGTGTTGATAACATTTTCATTGACCTAAAAACAAATCTAATGAGAGGGCCAAAGGAAAGACGGGAGGTGTCATTTGCTGGTCAACTACGGTCAGCTGCCTGCAGCAACCTCATCCTGGGTGAATCTTTCAGTGAATGCTCGTGGCCACGGAGACCCCCGGAGGGCAGCACGACTTGGCCTGGGCCTCCCAGAGGACATAAATTCAGTCGAAGCGGCACTGTTGAGGCCCATGTCACCCCGTGAAATAATCCCCATAAGAGCTTTTTGTTTGGGCATTGGAACAAGAGCCAGGATTTAGGAAGGGGTATTTCCCTACCCTCTGAAAAAGTGCTTTGATGTTGGCTCAACAATAGCTGTTCTGTGGATCTGGGTTCAAAGTGGGCGCAGAGGATTTGTGGGGGAGGGGGGCTCTTGGGTGGTGCTTTGGTCACTCTGGGGGTTTCTACTGCATCCTTCACACGTAAAGAAGGACAAACTGCCCCCAGTCCCTATTGCAGTCCTCCTCACTGTGCTCTGTAAATTCCTTGTAACGTCCCGAGAGGTGGATGGGCAAGGAAGGTCAGGGCCTTGCGCTTCCTTTTGCTCCCCCATTTCAAGCTGTGGGTAAGAATCTGTGTTTTTGACTCTGTATCAGATTGGCCAGAGGCCATTTTCTTAGCACACTCTGTCACTGTGTGTGGATTTTGGGGACTACTTGAGAACTGTTATAGGCCAGTGGAAGTAGAGCTGCAGTTTCTTAGATTGGAGGCATTCAGGAGAGAAAGTAAAAAAGAAACAAGCAAAAGAGCAAAAGCTAGGGTAGAAGTTTTTAGAAGGCCCTTAGAAGAGAAGGGGGAAGAAGAGTCTGATTGAGGCACATTCTCCAGTTTGGGGAGAGAGGGTGTTATTGCCTGGCAGGAGATTCTGGGCCAAGCATAGGACTTGGTGGTGGTGGACTGTGTTCTTTGTTCCCCACAGGGCTCGGAGCAGACCCTCTCCTGAGGGCCCAAAAAGTATAGGCCTTGCCAACCACACCCTCCAGCCCCTTGGTGTTACAAGCATAGGCTCCCTTTAAGAAGTAGATGACCCATAGCCCCTCCTCAAATGCATCAAGAAACAAAAACCTGAGTCTGGAGCTCCTGCTTAACCATGTCCTGGTCTTAGGTTCCTTGCTTTTCTGCTAGGGAGAGAATTTCCATTTGCCATGTTTTTACATGGGCAATCTAGGTTTTAAATCCTGAGTATTTGAGGAGCTCACCTTGGTTTTGTTTCAACCTTAGACATCAGAATTGGGCCCCGTTCCTTCCAGCCCCTGTTTTCTAGGCCATGGGGGGCCATCTCTTGACTTCTGCAAGGTAAGATGGACTTCTCTGTGCCCACACTCCCTCCACAGTGCATGGTCAAGGTCCCAGGCAAAAAGCATCAGACGGGGATGGCCGTACTCCAGCACTGACTGTAACTTACTGAGGGCTCGCTTACTGAGGTGCCTTACCCTCCATACAGCAGCTCCTGTCATCTGCAGAACCAGCCTACTAGTAGGTATCATCAGGCCCATCTTACAGGAAGCAGAGGTAAACGTGGATTCTTTTCTCTGAGCTTCACCGACTCACTCCAAGGTCTTTCCTGCCTGTGACCTCCTCCCTTCTCCCTGTAGCAGGGGCCAGAGGTGTTTTATTGCTGTTGTGTTAGCTTTCTCATCCCAGGCCCCGGGAGTGCTCATAAAGACGGATCTGTTCTTAGCAAGACAAACCATGGTGTTGCCCTCCCTTCCAAATGGCCATTGTGGGTTCTCAATAGGAAATGACCTGCATGCATTTTTTTCTTTTGCCTTACCCACCCACCCCCCTGCCATCTATTAGGCTGATTCTTAAAAAAACTAAATCAGATCATACTATATCCCTTAGTCAAACCTTCCAGTGATTTCCATGGGATCTATAAATTTGGGTTGGGGAAAAAAATTACATCTTTATTTCACTTCCAACTGAAAATTACATATCCTTTTTTTTAATGTTTTTATTTCTTATTGAGACAGAGAGAAACAGAGCATGAATAGGAGAGGGGCAGAGAGAAAGGGAGACACAGAATCCGAAGCAGGCTCCAGGCTCTGAGCTGTCAGCACAGAACCTGATGCGGGACTTGAACCCCCGAACTGTGAGATCATGACCTAAGCTGAAGTTGACCGCTTAACCCACTGAGCCACCCAGGTGTCCCAAAAAATTACATATCCTTTTGTTACAGATGTGAGCCAACAAACCACAGCAGCAGTACCTTTGACTTTGCCACCAAAAGAATGCCCTGCCCTCTTCTTTTTATGTTACACCAGCTGCACACATCTCTAACTAACTAACCTCTATGCCACGATTACTGAAAATGGCAGTAGTTATTAGACCCACCACCAGATCTTGTTATTTAAAGCATGAACAAAGAAATAATTTGTAACCATATGATAAATTAATTTTCTAATATGTTGATAACTATTTTTTAATAATAATTTTAACATTTATGTATTTTTGAGAAAGGTAGACAGGCAGAACATGAGCAGGGGAGGGGCAGAGAGCCAGGGAGACACAGAATCCAAAGCAGGCTCCAGACTCTGAGCTGTCAGCACAGAGCCCAATACAGGGCTCTAACTCACAAACCGTGAGATCATGGCCTGAGCTGAAGTTGGCCACTTAACCAACAAGCCATCCAGGTGCCCAGTTGATAACTATTTTAATGTAATGGATTTCCTTCATCAGAAGTGTGCCAAGGCAGGATCTAGGAGAGTGACAGGGGCAGTTGCCCTATTTTAGTCCATAAGGTGATCCATTGGCTAATAAAAAGTTGACTTTAAGGGGTGCTTGGGTGGCTCAGTTGGTTAAGCATCTGACTTCAGCTCAGGTCATGATCTCACAGTTCATGGGTTCGAGCCCCACGTCAGGCTCTGTGCTGACCGCTAGGCCAGAGCCTGGAGCCTGTCTTCAGATCCTGTGACTCCTTCTCTCTCTGACCCTCCCCTGCTCATACTGTGTGTGTCTCTCTCTCTCAAAAATAAATAAAAACATTAAAAAAAATTTTTAAGTTGACTTTAAGTCTATCTGCTTTTTATCATCACTATATGCTAGCAACTCTAAATAATGCAATTGACAAAATACTTTTTCCTCTCAAGACAAACCACTTCCATTGCTCTCCTACCCCCTTACCTCCAACTATGATCTTTCATAGTCCCAATGATTTTTTTGTTTCTCTTTTCTTTCATTGTCATTCAAAAACATTTTGTAAGGACTACCCCATAGGCTCCAGCATGTGGCCCATGAGGTTCTCGGCACAGAAACAATGAAGAGTTCCTGACTTAGCATAAAATACAGACCCACCTTCCTTGGCCTACAGGGCCTGATATACCTAGGCTCCTGCCTACCTTCCAACCTTTTCCCCTGCAACCTCCCCCTCTTTCATCTCCTTCTAGTAAATCAGAATGTGCTGATGCTCCAAAGATATGCCAGGTTCATTCCTGTCTTTCTTCTTCCCTCAGATCTGGCTCCCATCTTGATCTCAGATTCTGATCTCAGCTTTCTGTTCCTTGTAGAGGCCATGCCTCATATCACCCCTGTTAATTCTATCTAGCTGAGGCCCTGCCCTCCCCCATTGTTTCCTTGTGGCTATTATAACTAGTGACTGGAAGGTAAATTACAGGCACACACAGGGACCCTGACTGTCAATTGTTGTAATTCCTGCTGTAGTCCCAGCCCCAAGCACCTCCGCAGACACTGGCAAGGGGCTCCATATCCTCAGAGCTCGAGTTTGCTTCTCTTGAACTCTCCATGGTAACAGCCAGTTAATCATATTTATTTAATCACTAGGCTTAAAACCATTAAAAGAGTCACTTCAAAGTCTAGGAAAATGTATTCAGCTGTAAAAATGCACGTGGATATAGCAAACAGATTATATAAGTGACACTGAAAGAAAGAAGAAACCTGTCAAATGTAATTTGTAGTTCAGAAAAGGGCACCAGATCCCCCCTCCTGCCTTCGTTGGTGGTATATCTGTTTGGAAAAAGCAGCAGAAATCCTGACTCACAGAAGCTTAGACAATAAGGATGCTCATCTCACAGAGCAAGTGCAGAGTCGGCTGGGCCCCTTTGACCGACTCACTCACTTCCCGCAACGCAAATGCCAGGCTTTTCCATCTCCTCAGACTCTCCATGTACTTCAGGCTGATGCTTTTCATGGTTGCAGGGTGACTGCCAGTAGCTTCAGGTGCAACATGCTTCCATTTTCCTAGAAAATAAGTCCTTCCTGTTTAGCGTGATGGGCAAATGAAGTCATACCCTCCTCCTGTTTCAGTAACATGTCCCAGCGAATGCTGTGCAGTTTGGCTAGACTATGCAGTGGGCACGCGGTAAATACCCACAGAGACCAGGGGTCTCATACGAAGGGAACAAAGAAATAGATATTAGGAAGGCAACCCACAGTATCCACTCTGGGTGTAGCTTTTTTAAAACTCAGATTTCTTTTTGTTTTAATGCTGAGGAATAACTACTTAGAATGGGTTCCAATGGGAACAATTTGAATCTTTTTGTTTTTTATTTCTTCAAATACGTAGGTCATTTTTCTTCTAGAAAAAAATGTTTTTTAATTATTGCCTTTATTTTGGCCTTGTTATCAGTCATGTGATCTGACAACTGAAGAAATATGGCCCACGCTGCAGACGTGGACGCTTATATAACAGGCTTTGGTCTCCATAGTTAGTTTTAAGAGAGTGTGTGCCAGGGATTTGGAAAAGCTCTAATATAAATTTTCAAATAAGTGACATTGCTTAGACCTTACTTAGGTTATGAAGAAGCAAGTCAATTGATCTTGGAAGGCAGAGCAAAGCCTCTAACTGAGCTCCCAAAAGCCTCTTTCTCTCCCTTTTTTCTTTTGGTTTTTTAATTCCAGTTTTATTACAGCAAAAGTGTCAGCTACAATTGTGATGGGTCCTATGAAATTAAAAGAAAAAAAAACCTCTCAAGGTAGAATATAACTTGGTTCATGTTGGGAAAATTGTAAAACACCAGATACAAGTAAATGAGGAGATATCTATTTATATAATATATGTGTGTA
Source organism: Suricata suricatta (assembly GCF_006229205.1). Classification (NCBI taxonomy): domain Eukaryota; kingdom Metazoa; phylum Chordata; class Mammalia; order Carnivora; family Herpestidae; genus Suricata; species Suricata suricatta. The sequence continues at coordinate 24,379,048 of NC_043711.1, read as the reverse complement.
AATGCACAGAGAAAGGTCTAGAAAAAGAGCGACCTATACTTCAGCAGAGAAGGGAACTCCTCAGGGGTAGAGGTGCAGGGGGAGGGGCCCTGAGGGGCTCAAGCTGTATCTGAAAGGAGGATGTGCATTTATGAATTGCTGGTATAATGAAACATTAATAAAAAAACAGTTTGTTGATCAGCAATAAATAAAGCAAAATTGTCGTATTAGGTTTAATTACTAGGAAACCTTTAGGGGGCACCTGGGTGGCTCAGTCGGTTAAGTGTCTGAGTCTTGATTTCCATGCAGGTCATGATCTCACAGTACGTGAGTTCGAGCCCCACATCAGGCTCTGTACTGACAGAATGGAGACTACTTGAGATTCTCTCTCTCCATCTCTGCCCCTCCCTGCCCTGCTTGTGCTCTCTCTCTCAAAAATAAATAAATAAACTTAAAAATAATAATAATAATCCTTTAGTCTCATGTTGGTAATGAAGGCTCTGGGGAAAATTCTAAGGAAAGAAGTTGAGATTTCTAAAAATGTTGAGTTGGTGTTCTTCCAGACAGATATTAGACATAGGTCATTTTCTTTTCCTTTCTCTTCTTCTTTTGCTTGTTATCTCTATACTTTTTTTTTCTTCCTGAATTTGATGTATTTTGTGTGGCTTGGTGCCTTTCAATGGTGCCACTTCCTGGGACAGGCTGGTTGCGGATTTGGATCATCCTGCTCCCCGTCCCCATGCCCCCAGGAGCTATCTCATGGACACTGGCTCAGCCCCCCAGCCCCACTCCTCCCCCCTCACCATTGGCCCCTACTGGTCTGCAGGCCGCTCTGTCCTCACTCTGAACTGAGTGAAATGACCCAACCAGAATGAGAAAAGAAGCCAAGTAAAGGAGTTGAAAAATGACACTTGTCTTTTTGGAGGTGTGGCTTTAGAAGTTAAATTTCCTTGTTTTTTAGGGTTAGTATTTGGAATGTCTTTACTGATGGCAACTATCTTCCATCATCTATGCCACATGTGTCACAGATTTGGGAGAGCCGCGGTTCGGTATTACAGCTTTTCCCTGTTTAGAGTCTCCAGTTTCGTGCTGCAGTCATTGGGGCAGCCCAAAGTACTTGTTTTTATACCGCTCAATTCCATGGACTGCTACCAAGATGATATGTTTTGAAAAAAGTCAGAAAACGTGTTTAGATTCCTGTTCCTCCACTTTCTTGGGAAAGTCATTTCATCCTCTGCATAACAATGGCAACAGCAATATTGCCTGACAACTTCAAGTCTTTCTTATTGCAGTGAAACTCCTTCGGTGATTGCAGGACCCTTCCGTCCTGCCCCTCACATCCATCTCTCTCCTCTCCACTGTCGTCAGCAGGATTTGCTCCTAGGTCCACTCCAATCTTTATTCCTCCCTTAGCCCTCTTCTGACCTGGTAGCCAGACGTCATTTGTTGGCATTGAATAAATGACCAAATTGCCTTGGCCACCAGGTCTTACCACAGCCACAGCTAATGGCTTTTTTTTTTTTCCCATCCTGACCTCCGCTGTGTGGTAAGACAAACCATTCCTGATCCATCTCACCCTTCTGTGTAGCCTCTTGACCCACACTCTCCTATTTCACCCTCACCTTTTGGCCACCTCACCTTAGACTCATTCTTTCACAGGCTCTTCCTCCTGTGGCCAATCCCTTAAATGGAAATTTCTACAGGAGTCCTGCCTCCTGGTCAGCTGCACCTGAATGTCTCCCCAGAATTAACCCTTCATATGTTTAAGGTGCATCTCCTGCCTTTTCCCCACCACCAAACCCACTATCCCTCAAGGTATTTGTGTCCCCCAAAATAGTACCTCTCAGTTGCCAGAGCCAGAAGTCTGGGCCTTGTTTTTTATGGCCTTGTTGTTTCCCTCCTTTCCCACACGGAATCTATCACCGAGTCTCAACTTGCCTGACTTCTAAGTATCTCTGGAATCATCTGGTTTTCTGCAGCCCCAATGCCTCTTCCTTTGCTGAGAGTGTTTCCTCTTTGGCCTGCATTCCTGTTGCCAATCAGATCAACCTAGCTCTCCTTCCCCTCTCATCTGTGCCCTACAGAGAGCCAGAGGGACCTTCCTAACACACAAGTTGGGCCGTTGCTATGCTACTTGACCTTTTTTGCTACCTTTTCCTGTTCCCTCTAGAGAAAGCCCAAGAAGAAAGCCTCCTTCTCAACATGGCTTTCAAGTCCCAGCCCTGCCATTTCTTTTCTCCCTTGAAACAGACTGGACTTCCCTGACCACAGTCCTTTCCACCTGCTGGCCCTTCTCCTAGAGTTTTCTTTCCTTCATCCTTACCCTTGCCCGATTGAACTTTGGGTCTCAGCTGTCTTGTAACTTCCACTGAGAAGCCCTCCCTGATCTTAAGAATCAGGTGCCCCTTCTGGAGGCTTCCACAGGAGTCTATGTTTTCACTTGTTATGTCAGTGCCTGCAGTGCTTAGAACAACTCTTAAAACAAAGTATATGCTTCCCAAATACTCAACCAAGAAAGGAAAAATAAAGATCCGTGGTGTATGAAAAGGGCTCTGTAATTTTATTATTTTTATTTATTTTATTTATTTTATTTATTTTTTAGGTAGAGAGAAAGAGCATGCATGAGCAGGGGAGAGGGGCAGAGGGAGAAAGAGAAAGAATCCCAAGCAGGCTGCATACTTAGCACAGAGCCTGACACGGGCCTCAATCCCATGAGCCTGGAATCCTGACCAGAGCTGAAATCGAGTCAGATGCTCAACTGACTGAGATACCCAGGTGCCTCATGACTCTGTAATTTTAAAGCATTCATTAATTTCAGTTCTTAAAAAAACTGTCTAAACTAATAATGTAGCAAGAAAAGCTTGAATCGCAAGGTAATTCAGTTGTATTTCTGAAGATGGAAGATACGATCTTCTTTCCACACCATCAGCAGGCCTGTTTGTTGGTAGACATGTGACCTGTCCTATTCTCTGAATTTTCTTCTGATAGTTGTCTATGGCCTGTCCTCCTGCCTGGCACCTGTGATCAGCTACCAGAGAAAAGAGCAGCACTGAAAAAAAAATTAAGAAACAAGTCTCATCATGTGTACAGATTTCCATCTTTGCATCAGATTCAATGTTTAGAAATCTGCCATTTCTGGGAGGTCTTGTCTTCTTAAACACAAATCCCTTCAGTCAAATAGAGATTCTCAACTGGAGTGCTCTGGCTATTCTTAGCTGGGGATTCCACTATTTTGTAAAGTCAGTGCATGATCTGTATAGCCATTGAGCTTCCAGCCTTCCTCTTGGGGAAGTAATAATTCCAGTGAATCAAGGGAATGGTGGAGAGGATAAAGGAGACGTGTCAGGTCGCATTTGATAAATCGGCCAGCCCAGCCTGAAGCTGGAAAGATTATCAGCTGCATACTTCACATTTTCTTCTTCCAGTTGACCCTTAAGAATGGCATATTATACAAGTAGGTTTTTTACAACATGTGAATCAGCTTGTAACAATTCTGTATGGTTTTTTCCCATTAGTGTCATGAGACAAAAGAGAACTAGCCATGATTTTTATTTGCAGAAGTAAAGAGAACAGGGCCTAGTCCTCTAACTTTCTTTTTCTTTTTTAATGTTTATTTATTTTTTGAGAGAGAGAGAGAGCATGCAGGGGAGGGGCAGAAAGAGAGAGAAAGAATCCCAAGCAGGCTGGGCACTGTCAGTGCAGAGCCTGATGTGGGACTCAGTCCCATGAACTGTGAGATCATGACCTGAGCCGAAATCAGGAGTTGGAGGGTTAACTGATTGAGTCACCTGCAGGCCCCAGTCCTGTAGCTTTCTGGGGCTGCATTTGAGAAAACGGCAACTTGGGTCATGTGTGTGTGTGTGTGTGTGTGTGTGTGTGACCTCCGAAGGTGATGTTGGCATGCAGGAGGTCAGTGGCTTGCCAAGTTGTACCTTCTGGGGTCAGGTCGCTGGTCATCGGTGTGGTGGGCCCAGAGATCCCTTTCTTTCAGGTCTTCAGTATCTCCGGGCTCTGACTCAGCCAAAGAAACAACAAGGGGAAGAGCCAGGAGAACACTTACTCAGGCTTTCCCTCTGGTGAGACACAGCACTCCATCTGTGAAGGCAGCAATCAGTAATGAGACAGGATTAGAACTCATGGGGGCTTGGTGGCCCTCATCCTGGGTGATGCTTGGGAGAAAGCTTCTGGTTTCTACACTAGGGCATTTTTGTTGCCGTGACCCACACATCTGCTTCATGTGGACTTTACCTGCACAAGGAGGAGCCCTAATAGAAGGCCCAGGATTGGGCAATGTTGGGTGGGAGCAGAATAAGTCAGATGGTTTAGGGAGACTCCCAGGACCTCAGGGCTGTCAGCACGCTCTCAGGGTGAAAGTAGGTGACAGTGGGCACAGGGGCCAAATCGACAAGCCTGGACTCCACGTGGAAACTGTAAAGGTTTGTGCCCACCATGTGTGCCCCCTCACGTGTGACCTGATTAGCCTAACAGTAATGAATCATTATTAAGAAATGGATTTCACAGATAAATGATGGACAGACGGATGTTGATAACTGTATAATATATAAAGAGAGACAAGATCTGAAATGATCTGATGATAGGCTTATCTCTGGGGATAAGCTTGGGTCATTTTAATTTTCTTCTTTTTCCTTGTCTGTATCATATACCTTTTCTGCAGAAATATGTGTTACTTATACACTAAAAAAAAACCCTTTAACACATGTTTTTGTTTGTTTATTTATTTTTGAGAGGGAGAGAGAGCAACTGAGGGAGGGGCAGAAAGAAAGGGAGTGAGAAAAAGAAGGAAAGAGAGTGCAGAGCCCAATGCAGGGCTGGAGCTCATAAACCATGAGATCATGACCTGAGCCCAGGTTGGATGCTTAACCACCCAGGCACCCCTGTGTGTTTGTTTTAAGAAAAGAGAGTATTGGAGGATGACTGAGGGGAACCCTGTAGGAGATTCTTAAAATAGTCCCAGTGAGGAATGACAAAGGCTTCAGAGAAGAGAAGGGATTTTCAGGTGGAATCTACCATGCCTGGAGACAGGCAGGAGGACGAAGGGGCAGCCAGGAAGGCCAGGCTGTAGCAAGGACTTGATAGCCTTGTGTCAGTAACTGGAGCAGCGATGGGTGGAGGAGGGGAGAGAGAGTGGTGCTCGGCATGCAAAAAGGAACTGGGGACATAGGGGCACAGCACCCACTCCAGCGCACAGCTGGGGCTCTCAGGTGGAATCTGAGGGCATTTCCCCCACTGAAAAGTGATGTGAGCAAGCAAATAGGTGAACCTGAGAGTCAGACTACCTGGTTTTGGTCTTTACTCCATCACTTACTAAACTGTGACCTTAAAACAAGTTACAAGACCTCTCTTGTGCCTTAGATTCCCCATTTGTATATAAGACTAATAACAATATCTTCCTCCTAAGACTGTTTTAAGGATTAAGTGAGTTAATATTTGTAAGGTGGTCAGCACTGTGTCAGTCATCTGTAAGCTCTCTCTCTATATATATTAGATAATGACTGAGAAACAGAAACTAGAGTTTGAGCCACTGAGGGCCTAGAATGTATGTTTGATCGGCCTCTCCCCACATGTACCATGTAGGCAGGTATATTGTAAGCACTCTGCCTGTAGTTGTCCAGCAAATACACCTGGCCACTAGGTTTTTAAATAATTACTTGGCTATACCATGAGTTAAGTAGACCTCAGATGCTTCATTTCCGATGCCTGGTGGAAAAAGAAACACACCTCCTTTCAAGTTCCAAATAACCAAGTTTGCAAGAAATTTTTGGTAGACCACTATTTCATCAGAACACCTGTATGTTCACAAATTCCAGGAACTGCAGTACTGTGTACCTACATATGGTGGATGATGTGGGAAAGCATCAATTAAACAAATAGGGCTTTAAAACATTGTTGATAAGTGTCTGGCAGTTGTTCATTTGAGGGGGGGAGGTTAGAAGCACTCCTTAAAACTCAGAAAATGCACAAAGCAACTTTATTTTGGATCTTGAGCCAAAATTGGTAAAATCTAAGGCACAGGACTGCCTTTTGTAAGGCAGGCTTCCAAAAGGCCCTTTCAGCTGTCATGTCCTGGCTGGAGTGTTAAGGCAGCCCTCTGAGGGGGAAATGGGGGAAGATGCAGGCACGGTATTTTTAGAATGCATTGTTCTCTGAGTTCTAGAAACAGCCAACCTGGACAAAAATGTGTTTTCAGACACACTCTTCCACTCTTTGTGCTACTTTAAGATTGGTATCTAGAAATAGAAAACAAACTGTGTTTTCTTTGTCTGGTAATTAAATTTCTTGTTGCTTCACCCAGAAGTGGGGAGGGACCATCTATTTCGGGTTACTAGAGTTGGTAAAACATCATCTTTAAGGCAACAGGCTATGGGCATCATGGGAGGGAAGTGATATCAATGTAAGAGCTTTCTGTTTGAGGTCATGGAATACGAATAATAAAAGCTTGGGGCATCTGGGGGGCTCAGTCAGTTAAGCGTTTGACTTCAGCTCAGATCATGATCTCCCGGTTCATGGATTCGAGCCCCACATCAGGCTCTGTGCCAACAGCTCAGAGCCTGGAGCCTACTTTGGATTCTGTGTATCCCTCTCTCTCTGCTCCTCCCCTGTTCTGTCTCTCCCTCTCTCTCCCTCTCTCTCAAAATAATAAACATTAAAATAATAATAATAATAATAATAATAAAAGCACCTAACATTTATTGAGCTTTTACAATGTGACTTCACATATATATTCTCTTTTAATCCTTTCAACGACTCTGGGAAGTTGCTACTATCACTGTCCCCATTCTACAAAAAAAAAAAAAAAAAAAAAAGACCCAAAGAGGTGATGAAATGTGATGGAGGCTGTAACTGCGTATTGCTGGGAAGAACCCAGAGCCTTACTCGAAGCCGCCGCGCTATCCATGTATGGAAAAACCTCTTCAAGTGTGTGCTATTTTTATTTTAAATAAACCAGAGTTCTAGCTTCTCGTGCAAACTTGCAAAGATGAATTATGTAAGTTCCTGGTTTTAGGGGGAAAAAAAAGCCTTCTGATTCTGTACGTACAGGATACTTAGGTGCTATTTTGTAACCCCCACAAATGTACAGAATGAAACAGCATCACCAAAAGCTGGCTCTCACATCTGCGGGAAGTGAATGAGGCTTGATTCACTGCAATTGAGATAAAAATACGACTCTTTTAGTGGTTTTGCTAAATAAAGAACTGGATACCTGCCGATGATAATTAGTATGCCGTTCAGCCTTTTAAAAAAGCCACACACACACTGAGTGCATTAAGATGTCCTAGTGGGAGAGGTAAATGGAGACTGTGTATAGGTAGAAGTGTGTTCTCTGCCCTCCCCCAAATAACATTTATTACCTCCTAACAATAATACACTACCTTCTGTTGAGCTCCTACATTTTTCCAGAAACACTACCAGGTCCTTTACATATATTTTGTTATTACTTAACTCTCAAAAGATTACTCTGAGAGGGGATGGTATCACAGCCATTCTAAACTTGGAAACACTGAGGCTCTGAAGAGTTAAATGAATTGCCCAGAGTCACAGAGCTAGCAAATAACTCAACTTAGAATTAACTCCCCAACTATTTTGTTTTTGTTTACTATAGAAATTCTCAAGCATATATAAAATTTGAGAGATAAATGCAACGAAACCCCCCAGATCCTGGTTTATGAAGCTCCAGCAGTCAGCCATAGTTTACCATTTTTATTTTACCTATTCCCCCATCCACACACCCTTGATTTATTTACTTTGGTATCTTTAGGCAAACCCCAGACATCATATCATGTAATCCATAAATAAAACCCAAAAGTAGTTTAAATGTCATGTTGTCATGTTAGCAGTTTCTGCTTTAAAGCCACTTCCTATTCCGCTTTAGGCTTGCTTTGCTCTACAAAGAACTTTTCTGTAGTTCATGTTACTTATCGTGGTTGTGATGTCACTGTGTGTGATCATTTCCTGTGCCTCATAAACTCCAAGGGGGCAGCGGCTGAGCCATTCTCCCCCTCTCCCTCCCAACTCCCACACTCTGCACAGAGTCGGTGGAGCCCACAACTGCTTGTAAAATGAAAAGTAAATGCTCTTAAGGACTTCACACCTTTCTAACAATTGGAGGTTCACTATTTTCAACAATCCTGGGAAAAGAGAGAACCTTTGAAAGGAAGAGGTAACAAAAGGCCCCTTCAGTGAACCCACACTCATTGCTTCCACCTTGAAAGTACCTTACATAGGAAACACGTTTGGCCAATAACTGCTTGAAGGTACAAAATGAGGCTGAATTCTGGTTTGAGTTTGCAGGTTTGGTTCTTAGGAGATGCCTTGATTTAAGTGGGGTTGAACTGGCTCCAGAGCAGAAGAAACTGCTTTTGTGGCAGAAATTCTGGGGAGTTGGAAAGACCAGTTTTCCCCCAAATTGCAATTCGGGAGCTTCTTTCAGTCTCCAGTTTATGACTTGATGGGAGTAGAGAAAGCTTGCAATGCAGAATCTGAAAACCTGTGTTCTGCCACGTTCTGCCTTTCATTCACCATGCAACCTTAGGCAAGTCACTTAACCTCTCTGAGCTTCTGTTTTTGGCTTTTTAAAAAAAATGTTCTCTAATGTTTTTATTAATTTTTGAGAGAGAGAGAAAGAGAGCGAGAGAGAGAAAAGCAGTCTCCAGGCTCTGAGCTAGCTGCCAGCACAGAGCCCGATGCGGGGCTCAAACACACAACCGCAAGATCATGACCAGACGCTCAACCAACTGAGCAACCCAGGCGCCCCTGAGCCTCTGTTTTTTAACCCATCCATTCCATAGATACAGCTCAGTGCCTAACAGGGGCTAGGCACTGGGCATCAAATAAGATGGTGTATTTGAAAATAATTTGTAAATAAATTCTGTAATAATGATTCGTGTTTTCCTTGTTGTTATGGTGCAAGTGCCTTTGGAAGGGAGCACTTTGAATTGTAAATAACCTGTCCTTATGAATGATTCTTAGTTTCTTAGAGCTTTGACAGAAGGCCCTGGGCTCACTAAAGATGCATTTGATCAAAGATTGGATTGGAGGAGGTTGGTTGTATGGGGGAAAGGTTGTGAAGCTAGTGCATTAGCCAGCCCTGCTATAAAGCAGCACCATATAATTTCTGGTATACAGATGAGCATTGAACACAGCAAAAACAGCAAATCAAACAGCATACACAGACATTGAGTCCATTCACAGCAATTTCTACACATGCTTCCCTTTTGAATAAACAACACCTGGGCCTGGAAGTTCTCTAGTCGTGTTTACCCTGTCTTGTTAACTTGCGTTAACTATTGCTGAACTGACTGCCCACTTTCAGTCTCAATACATCCCCACAAGCTCTAAGCTCATTAGTTGGACTTTAAATTCAATTCCTGTTTCCCGCAGCTCCATTTTCTAATTTCTCTGTTTTTGTGTGGTTGTGATTGTGTCCTCATGCTCCTCCAAGGTGTGAAGTAGAGTAAAACATACCAAATGAAAGGTACAAATCAAAGTCCCTTGCATTGGAGTAAAGAAGGAATTATGGACCCAAGTGGGAGTTTTAGGACTGTTAAACACATTGTGTGTTATACTGTTAGCTGCTAGCAGCTATTATGTAATGGACAGATTGTGGACCTTGGAAGGTCTGGGTTCCTTGTCACTGGTGCGAGTCACCAGAACCAAGGTCGCTAAGGTCCCACAGCAATCCTTACAGCAGTGGCATGTGACAGGGCATCTGTATTTTGGCATCACAGAGGCAACTCAGTGGTAGCCGCTGTAGGGCAGGCATCTTGCTGGGCTCTGAGGTCATGAAAGCGAATGAGCTACAGTCTTTGCTGTTGAGCAACCACAACATCAAGCACAATGCGAGAAGTGTTCTACCACATGCCTTTACTCATTTCTTTATTCACTCAATAAACCCAGCCTTGGAGCCTTGCCAAGAAGTTTGGGTTTGACTCTCTAGGCAGGGACGGTTTTGGAAGAAGATAATGATCTGATTGGAGTGGTCTTTTCAGAAGGTCAAAAACAGAGAGCAGGTCTGTGAAGTCAGAGCCTGGTAAATCAATTAGGAAGTTAGAGAATCCTGGAATTATATTATATGTTAAAATGTATGTTGTTTTCTTTGTGAACAAGAAAGGAAAAATTGATGAACCAAAACCCCACAAAATATAGCACCAGGTTTTGGAATAAGGCTCATTTCAATTCATGTATCATCAAATAGTCCTTGGTCAACCAATATTCCTGTAGATTTTTACTCTCTTGTTACTGGTGTGACCAAGCTTTATATGATTTCTTCTCTTGGTTCAGATGGAAAAATGGAGGCAGTTGTGATGCATTAGTTATCTATAACAATATTACCAAAAAGTTTTCATCTTAAAACAACAAACATTTATTATCTCATGGTGTTGGTGGGTCAGGGCTCAGCATGGCTTAGCTCGGGTCCTCCAGTTCTGGGTCTCATAAGGCTGGCATCAACATGTTGGCCAGGGCTGTGGTCTCATCCGAGGTTTGACTAGGGAAGATCTGCTAAACTTAATGGCTGTTGGCAGCATTTAGTTCCTCATGGTTACAGAACCTAAGGCTTTGGGGTGGCTCTTGGGCCAAGGCTGCCCTCAACTCTTGTCACATGGGCCTCCCAACATACCTCTTCTTTAATGCCAGCAAAGGAGAGAGTTGCCTTGAAATATTGGTGTTACAATCCACTGTGATCACATACACACAGTCATTTACATCCTGTCATTTTGCTGTATTTTATATGACTAAAAGCACACAACTAGGCCAGCCTACACTCAAAGTCCATAAGAGGATCCCACAAGGGCATGGTCCCACAGGGGTCACCCTATGAGGCTCTCTGCCATGTGTGATGTTCAGTGACTTGATAGAGGTGGTGGAACAGATAAGAGAGTGAGGAGACCACAGCCTGTAGAGCTCCCAGGAAACATGGCTGTTGCCAGAACACCACCTTCTGTTTTCCTCTTACTCTGTGTCATGTTGGGAAATTGACCCAGAGTCCCAATTCTCTTTGGGCTGATTATTTTACCCTGCTACAAGGTTGAGGCAAAACCTGTTTCATAACCTGTTGGCTGGAATCCTAGTGGCATCGTCCATCTGTATTGGTTCCATTTTCCTATTTCTTTTTTGTTTTGTTTTATTTCATTAAATACTATCCTCTTTGCCTAAAAGACTGCTCCTTTCAGTTGCTTTTAATTTTAGTTTGTTTAGCTTAATTAATTTGCATGATAGTCATTTGAACGCAATTAACAAGGGCAAACAAGATTCCAGACAATATGCTTAGAAGGTTTCAGGTAGCAGTTTCAAGCATTCTGTTTATTAACAATAAATCATAAGAGAAGAAGCTCAATGGCTCTTAGAAAATCCTGGCACATAATGAGGAAGAATGAAATATGGCCATTTGTAGGAAAGTGGATGGACCTTGAGGGTGTCATGCTAAGTGAAATAAGTCAGGCAGAGGATAGATACCATATGTTTGCATTCATAGGTCTAACAGGAGAGACCTGGCAGGGGACCATGGGGAGAGGAAGGGGGAAAGAGAGCGGGGAAGAGTGAGGGACACAGATCAAGGGAGACTACTGAATACTGGAGACGATCCATGGACTGAAAGGGGAGGGGGAGGGAGGGGGTGATAGTCATGGTGGGGGGCACTTGTGGGGAGAAGCACTGGGTGTTATATGGAAACCAATTTGAGAATAAATTATTATAAAAAATAATAAAAAAATAACATTAGAAAGCACAGAGAAAAAGAAAAAGAAAGAAAATCCTGGCACAACGATGGGTCTACTTTGAGTGCTTCTCTCTCAATCTCCCTACCTATAAATCCACAGGGTGCAGTATTCATACTAACAAGATGTTCCAAAAGGAACTAATAATTTTTTTAATGTAGACTGACAGTCTTAGGCAATAGAAATTGATTTGCATGCTGCACAGTTAAGCAGAGCTGTGCCATGAAGCTTTAAATAATTGTCATATGCTAACTGTTTACCGTGTGTCAGTTCTCTGCTTGCTCTCTTCGTTTCCTTTCCTTACATAGTCTTGACAGTGACTTTGAATGGTAAATATTAATATCTCCATTTTGAGTCTGAGATTCAGAAATGTTGTTTGGTAAGCACAAGACCACACAGTTCTGAACTGGGATTCTGCCTGACTCCATAGCTTGTTAACATGCCATTGCACCAGGGTTTCTGAAACTAAGGTCGATTCCTTACTCAGATTGTGACCCATGTATTATTTTTACTGAAATCAGTGGCAGTTTTTTAGAAGCCAAAAGGGACAGAACTTAAAGAGGGAGTTTTTTAGAAGCCAAAAGGGACAGAACTTAAAGAGGGAGTGTTACTATTCTCTAAGAGATGGTGCTATTGAAAAGCCAAAGGTTGGGGCACCTGTGTAACTCAGTCAGTAAAGCATCTGACTTCGACTCAGGTCATGATCTCACAGTTTATGAGTTCGAGCCCTGCATCGGGCTCTCTGCTGACAGCTCTGAGCCTGGAGCCTGCTTCAGATTCTGTGTCTCCCTCTCTTTCTGCCCCTCCCCTCCTCATGCTCTGTCTCTGTCTCTCTCTCTCTCTCTCAAAAATAAGTAAAGATTTGAAAATTAAAAAAAAAAGAAAAGAAAAGTCAAAGGTTGAATTGCATGATATTTTCACATTTTTAAGTATAAAATATATCCACACTATGGAATACAATACAGCTATTTAAAGAAGTAAAGAAAAAGAGGAAAGGTGAGGTAAACCTAAGATGAAAAGATCGTCAAGATATAGTGTTAAATTGTAAAAAGCAGAATTTTGAGTATGATGCCATTTGTGCCCTAAACTAAACCACATAAAAAGCAGTTATTCCAAAGATACACAAATGCATTGAAAGCAACCTGAAAAGATAACACCCTAAGTTTGTTTAAATGATTCCCTCAAGGGTAGGGTTTGGTATTGGCTCCAGGGGCCACTGAGATAGCTTTAGTTTAATCTTTAATATTTTAGGTTTTTACAAGGAGAAAGTATTCATGTGCTGCTTGTGCAACCAGAAGTTACTTCAAAAACAAAACAAAACAAAACAAAACAGGGGCACTTGGGTAGCTCTGTCAGTTGAGCATTTGACTCTTGATTCGGCTCAGGTCCTGAGTCAGGCTCCACCCTGAGCACTGAGCATGGAGTCTGCTTGGGATTCTCTACCCCTCCCCTCCCCACCTCGAAACATGTGTTCTCTCTCTCCCTCTCCCTCTCCCTCTCCCTCTCTCTCTCTCTCTCTCTCTCTCTCTCTCTCCCTCTCTCTCTCCCTCTCCCTCTCCCTCTCTCTCAACAAATAAACAAACAAAAACAGAACACAGAGTCAGACTACCTCTTAAAGAGCCACAACCAAAAGTTAAAGTCACTTCAACAATGAAGGAAAAGGATAAACTAAAAATGCCATACAGTCAAGAAGACTTTTCCCTCCAGCTGGGGGTCTGTCAGCTGAGGCTTTGACGTCTGGCCCTTGTCTGAACAGTGTGCTTGCTCCGGAGGCAACAATGGGTACCCTAGGGAGAGTTCTGTGATGAGCATGCTTGGGACAGAGGAATGACTGAGCAGGTCTGTTTCCTTCGAGATATCTGTGCTCTCAGTCACTTCACCTTATGTTGGACAATCTCCCAGGGCCAGATAAGTGTGTGTGTTGGGGGTAGAGAGAGGTAAGGAGGCTAGTTGATGGACAAGAAAGGGGTAAGAAAAGAAACCCTTCTTTGAAGGTAAAAGCATTGAACTCTAGGCATCTGCTAGGAATCACTTAATGTCCAGGCTGATTAAGTCATTTGGGTGCTAATTAATGAGACTCCAGCTCTTGGTGGGCCAGATCACTTAATTCCTTGAAAGAAATAGCATGAGAGTTCTTGACTATTTTTCTAGCTCTTGCAAAATATGTAACTGATGCTAAATTAGCCAGGTCCTCAGCAATAAGATCCAAGTTAAATCTGCTGGTTGAATCATTTTTTTTCTAATCCACATTAAAATGAACACATATATAACTGTTAAAGCAAAGATATTCATGTGCATCTTAAAATCTCATGTTCTAAGAGTAGTCCATGGGCCATGTTAAGGGAAACATTGTCAGAAGTGGGGCGAGCTTTGGTGAGGACCTGGGTTCAAATATTGCCCCCACAACTAATTTAATAGCCTAGGGACTTAACCGTCTTAGTCTCAATTTCCTCACCTACAACAAGGCTAATTAGTGGTTCCTACCTTGTAGGGCAGTTGTAAGGATTACCTGAGCTAATGTCTATAAAATATAAGATGTCATGCTTATAAATTATTAGCAAAAAAAGTCTTTGCAAATAATAAACAAATGCCAAGATCTTGACTAAATAGAACATCTGTAAAAGATGCTGCCATTCTTTGGCGATGGTTCATTGCTCAATTTCTTGTTTTAGAAATTTGTATGTGTATATGAGAGAAGCTTTCCCCCTAAACTGTCGCCGTTTGTCCTTTTTAAATTAACATTTTGGCTCTCATTCATGGAATTACCTATTTCAAATCAATCTGATGGCTGAAAAGGCAAAACACAGAATCAAAGTGATTACATAGCTATTCTGAAATGCATAGAATCATATCCAAGAATTTTTCTAATTAAATGGTCTTTGTGGGGGTGAAGTCTCTAGTATGAAACTATGTAACTAAAGCCTTAGAAACATCTCATCAGATTGTGGGTGCTTATGTTTAAATTTGTATCAAATACATCTGCTCAGGTTCTAGTGCCTGCTAGTTAACTTTATACTTAGAAAAGGGAAGTTTCTTCTGCTACTTGACTTTTAAGTGACTGTGTTGATGGAGAAAATGGGCAAGTAGGAGCCAGGCAGAGATGATGGCGGCTAATTGGGTAAGTTGTGCCTCAGTGGAGGCCTCTGAAGATCTCACTTAACAGAACAAACCAGAGTATGCTGTTCCTTAGAAGGTGATTAGGTTCGGGAAGCCCACCCATTAGGACACTCCCAAGTTCTCCTTATTGCTTCTTTAGAGTCTGGGCCTGATTAGCTGGTGGAGGTGACAGATTTCCCTGGTGTTTGCCATAGGCAAAGACTCAAGCCAGGTCCATCCCTCTCACTCTTGCAGTAGAGATGCCAAGTGAACATATCTAGAGATCTTAATTTGCCATTTTGTTTTACCCTGAATTTGGTTAGTTCAGATGAGGCCCTGGAGGTAGTCATGTATTGGAGACAAAAGAAAAAGGTTTTCAGCAATTTTGCACCCTGGAGTGCTAATTTGAGCATTCTTAAGATCAGGTAGATAGATTCTGTGGCTAAACAGTTTCTTTGGCATTGTATACTGTGTGTATATTAATAACAGGAACCTTTCTGTTTCCATCTTACTGTTTTTGAACGCCTTTTCTATCTCAGCAAATCTTCCAACCCATGAAATTCAATAGAGCAATATCCTAGATTTTTAACTTAAAGAAAGAAAACATTTTAGTCTTTATCTGATGAAATGAGTGAAAGAATAATTTTTTAAAATTTTTGAATAGATAGTATTAATTTTATATTTTATCAGCAAGTGAAATTCCAATGTACTCCTGGCTGTGGTTTCAGCCTTTCGGGAGTGGGATTTGTCTTTTCAGTTTTACAATTAGGTGCAGTAAAGAGATTCCTGGGAACATGAGTCAGGGCAGAGCTGAGTTTCTATCCTGATGTCTCAAAATTTTATTGACTGCTTATGATGCTGGCTGTGCTACGTTCCTCAGCAAACATACACTTCTAATCTCATAAGAGAGACAAATGTATAAACAATGAACTGTGCTTCAGGGGATGTGTGTTGTAATAGAGATACTTTAAAAAGGAGACGCTTGATGGGAGCTTACTTGGAGCCTCACCCTTCTAGTCTATAAAATGTGTGAACTGGAGGACATCTCTGCTCCTTTCCGGCTTTGAAACCATGAGCCTGTAGGAATACAGACCATGTCTTGTCCTAGAACATTTGTTTTCCATGATCACTGAGTAAGTAGTAAATACACTGTCAGACACGGTAAATATTTACAGCCCCCTGCAGTAGAGTGTTTTTTCCTGTCGCTGACCATTGTTGGCTGGCTCTAAGGCACAGCATGGGTTTTTCATTAGAGAGTCGCAGAGAAAGTCTCTGTCTCTCCTTTGCAGAATGTCTAGGATGGTCTTAAAAAGTAACCTCTTTGCCTCAAAGTGCTAAAAATATTTACCTAAGAGCAAGGTGGGCTGCTGGAGCTGCATCTCATTTCCCCATTTCCTCTTAGCAACCGGAGGGAAAATGCAGAGGATGACACAGCACTGCCAAGATGAGATAATGCCTGGGATCTGGTGGTTGAGGTCATCCTCATGGGGCTTCCTGTCAGATGAAGCACTTCCGGTCCTGACAATACTGGGATCCTGTGAGGTTCCACCACTTTCTTTCCAGATTTTGCAAACCAGTCCCACATTCTTACTACTCTGTTACAGGAGATCACTCCTTTTCCCAGAGTGGTAAAGCGATAATCTTATTTTGCTGTGAGCTGTCAGACTCTAAAGGAAGGTAGCCCTCTAGAAGGAAAGAGTCCTCACAATAGTGCATTAATCCAAGCAGATCCAATCAGTAAAACCTCAGCTACTAGACCCCTTGAGATTTTGGGAGAGGGTGCATGGGGTAGAAAATATGTTCAAATAACCAAGCTTTCATTCCTTGTTTTGTTGTTCTATATATATTTTTAAGTTTATTTATTTATTTTGAGAGAGAGAAACAGAGTGCATGAGCAGGGGAGGGGCAGAGAGAGGGAAAGAGAGCAAGAGAGAGAGAGAATCTGACAGTGCAGAGCCCAGTGTAGGGCTCAAACTCATGAACTGTGACATCATGACCGGAGCCAAAACCAAGAGCTGGGCATACAACTGGCTGAGCCGCCCAGGTGTCCCTTGTTTTTCTATATTTTAAGTAAGCTTTCATTTTGGAATAATTTTAGATTTACAGAAAAGTTGCAAATCCAGTAGAGTTTCTATAAGCCCTCCACTAAGTTTTCCTTAATGTTAATATCTTACATAACCATATTTGTCAAAATCAAGAAAGCCATATTGGTATAGTATTACTAATGATACTATAGTCTATTTGGATTTCACTGCACTTTCTTCTTTAAAAACCCAAACTGAAAACAAAAACAACTAACTCATACACATTTCACCTATACCTGCACCAACACATAAATATATATAATATCCTGCTTTTAAAATGTATATATGCAACCACACACATTTATCTCATTATAATAATAGATACTGTATTCTCTCTGAGGCAGATGATACAAGCTATTATTTGCCACTTTGGGATGAGCAACAGTCACTATGCTTTGCTATGCTGCGTTGGCCTCTTGATGTTGCAGGGTGGTTTAGCCCCAGCAATCTGTGCCTTTTTGAATCCTCTGGTCAGCTCGCCACAGTGGTTCTAATCTTCTCACATTACTAAGCGGCCAGCTGTTACTCTCTGCTGTCAGCGTTTTTTGTCTGTGGCAGACCTTCTCACATCTACACTTCAGCTGTTAGCCTGTTCAGATATCGCAACAATGTAGTAGGGCTTCTTACAACTATGAAAGGTGGGGTGCCTTGGTGGCTCAGTCGGTTAAGCATGACTTTGGCTCAGGTCATGATCTCACGGTTCATCGGTTTGAACCCCTTGTTGGGCTCTGTGCTGAACAGCTCAGAGCTTGAGCCCTGTCTTCAGATTCTGTGTCTCCCTCTCTCTCTGACCCTCCCCTGCTCGTACTGTCTCTCAAAAATAAATAAAAGATATAAAAGTTTAAAAAAAAAGAACTAGGAAAGGAAAAGTATCTGTAAATGAGGTTCATGGGCTGTATCACTCTGAGTTTTATGACATTCTTTCAGAAGCCTTTTTATTAGTTTACTTCCCAGTTTTTGACCAGATTTTGATAAATAACAATGCAAAGGGTAATGATAATTTAAGTAATAGAATGCAGGTTTTAATAATATGGGAATGAATATCTGTCTTATTTAGACATTTTTACAAAAAAGAACCCAGAAAACAAAGAACGGCTTATCCTAGTATTATGTTCTTCCAGTGTATTTAAATTTTCATTTTAACTCTGTAAACATTAACCTATGTGAAATTTTAAATTATTTCTCCCCATGGTTTCTTTTTACATGCTTAACAATAATTTATTTATTTATTTATTTATTATAGAAAAATTGGAAATATAGATACGTTTATTTTCTGTCATTTTGAAAGGCTGTATAACGTTCCATTTTATAGCCATATTTAGCACATATAGAATGATATTTAAGTTGTTCCAGATTTTAAAAATATAAATAGTCCTGTGACAAATAGTCTTGTAGCTATACTTTTGCACACATTCAAGAGGCTGTCTTCCCAGGAGTGAAATTATTGAGCAAGAATACACAGTTTGATGCATTTTAATGGCCATTTCCACATGTAGCAGAGCATTAGAAATACGAGCTTTTCCACCTGCTGCAGGGAGCTATAACCTGAGGTTCTAGAGTGAAGTTGTTTGAGTGGCTGTTTGCACAGTAACAAAGGAAATAGCCCACCTGGACCATTCTGGTGGTGGGTTTGTGTTCACACTGGGGTAAATTCAGACAGATAGAACTAAGCCTTTTCAGATGACTTACTGACTCCTAGAAGGAAACTGTTTGTCAAGACCTGTTGCAGTTTGTTGTGACTTCATCTTCTGGGGGTGATGGCCTTGGAACTCAGGGTTTACGAGGGGCAGGCTCCCACAGGCTGTGCTCTCTACGCCCACCACCCCCACCCCGCAGCATTTCCTTGCCCTGCAGCTTCAAATAACTTCATGACATAGCCTCTTTAATGAATTCTTATGAATTCTTATGAATTAATTAATGAATCCTCTCTTCAATTCTCATTGGTGATTACGGGACCATCCTCCTGTTTTCTGCTTGGTGAACTGTTAGGCAAAACTTCTTGGCAACTTTTCTAGCCAATTAAAAGTAGAAGACTAATTCCATTGAGCGGTCAATTCCACTTTGCTCAGCTGGCAGGATTGTGGCACTAATGCTGGACAGGAGGCAAGGGTTTGAGTCCCCCAGGAATTCAGTGAGTTGTGCTCTTCTGTGGTAGCAGAGTAGGAAAATGAATTCTTTGCTTGCTTGCTTCCCTTCCTTTTGAATAAAATCTTTTAATTAGACTCTTCTGGCTCTAGGCATCACCATTGTTTTTTATTTTTGTTTTTAAAAATTTAATCTTTAATTTTAAAATATGTATTTACTTTTCTGAAATATAGTTGACCTATCATGTCACAGAGTATCAGGTGAACCACACCGTACAGCCTGCTGTGCTCACCACAGTGTAGCCACCTCTGTCACCACACAGCAGGATTACAATAGCACTGCCTATATTCCCTATGCTGTACCTTTTATCCCTGTGACTTGTTCATTCCATAACTAAAAGCCTGTATCTCTTACTCTCCTTTACCCATTTCATCACTGTTCTTTTTAGTCAGTAATTTAGTGCCAGTCTTTTCAAAAGCTCAAAATAAATTTTCTGAACCTTCTGATTCTGACCCTGACACTTTCTTTAGGAAACCATTTGTTTATCAAATAAAGCATACTTTCTGCAGACTCTGCATCTCTGGAAACATGAGTTCATGTCGAATATTTGGAGGATGGAGCATTGGGGAGAGAGTGAAATAAAAACTGTGTAATATAGTCTAATTGTTGGCCCTTACACAATGTCTTTGTCTCATCTGGTTGTCTCATTAGTATCTTCAGAACTGGTGTGGATCATTCAAAATAGGACAAAACAAGAAGGAAAAAAAATTGCAGCGAGCAAGGAATGGGGTTTAAATCCTGTCTGCCTCCCTTGGCACAGGATTGTGTCAGTGTGTGTCAGTACCATGTAGGGACTCTGGGTGAGTGTGAATGAATCATTGAATAAATGAATCACTGAATGAAGTGAATCAATAAATGAATGTATGACACAGTTCATTAGAGTAATCCCATGGTAGGATTTACAATATTTCACAACGCTTTTTTAATTAAAAATGTGAGGGCGCCTGGGTGGCTCAGTCAATTAAACCTCTGACTCTTGATTTCAGCTCACGTTATGATCTTATGGTTCATGGGTTCAGGCCCCACATCAGTGCAGAGCCTCCTTGGGATTCTCTCTCTCCCTCTCTCTCTCTCTGCCTCTCCCTTGCTTTCTCTCTCCCTCTCTCAAAATAAATAAACTTTTTTAAAAAGTCAACTATCTCCTCCTCCCCCCTCCAAATAGTAAAAGATTGAAATTGGTGTAACATTTCAATGCACAAAGAAAGTATAAAGGAATCCTAAAAAACTCCAGCCTAAAGAAGGCATTTTCCCTAAAGGGAATAGATGACCTTTATTCTTTTAGGAGTTTTTTTTAATGAACTATTAATCAAAAACAAGCATCCGTTTTTCAACCAGTTTGTTGCTATAATTGTGAACTTTATGCAGTCATCAGGAGCTGACTTTCAGGCATGGCAGATTATAAGATAAGGGGGCAGAGGCAGGGAAAAGTGATAAAATGGCTTGCATGAATCAGACATAAATGTGATACCTTCACCTGCTGAACTGTGTCAAAAGGTTATTGTTGCTGCAGAAACTCTCACACTAAACACCAGCAGTTTTCTGAAGCAATGGGATTTATCTCTTTTGGGGGAAACTGAGGAAACCAAGGGTTAAGTTGTTTCTTCCCTGTATGAGAAATCTTTCTAGCACAGGAAGTCCTTGTAGAGGTGCATGACTTGGCTTCTTTATTCTCTTTTTCCCAGAGGTCAAGAGTAAACTGAGGGTGACTCAGCCACAGAGCACTTTATCAGGCCTCATTTTAGCCATCCGGCCTGGGGTATGCTGGATGTTATAGGTCACCTTCTGTCTGTGCAAAAAGTGCGGAGTGAGGTTGTGTTTAAGTCTTTCTGCCAAAGTACAATAGTTCTTTCAAGGGACCAATATGGTCTTTCCATGTGACTTAGACCTTTGGAAGTAGAAGTAGCAATTAAATAATGAATTACATTTTACTATGAATTAATGTTTTAATATTTAATGTGTCTTATAATTGTTTCATCTTAATCCATGAAATATGAGTATGCTCTGTTTTAAGAAAGCCTAATGTTAAAATCATAAACACAAAACTATAGATAACTTAGGGAATTTATTTTCAACATACTTTTAGCTAAGGATTCACTATTGTTAATTTTTAAGGAAAAAGCACCCTAATGTACTTATTTTGCAAATTTTATTTATTATGGTAGCATTACATGGATGTTGTAGAAAATTATAAAATGAAGACTATTTTATTTTATTTTATTTTTTTAAATACAATTTATTGTCAAATTGGCTAACATACAGTGTGTAAAGTATGCTCTTGGTTTTGGGGTAGATTCCTATGGTTCATCACTTACATACAACACCCAGTGCTCATTCCAACAAGTGTCCTCCTCAATGCCCGTCACCCATTTTCTCCTCTCCTCTACCCCCCCATCAACCTTCAGTTTGTTCTCTGTATTTAAGAGTCTCTTATGGTTTGCCTCCCTCCCTCTCTGTAACTATTTTTTTCTCCCTTCCCTTCCCCCATGATCTTCTGTTAAGTTTCTCACGATCCACATATGAGTGAAAACATGATATCTGCCCTTCTCTGCCTGACTTATTTCACTCAGCATAATACTTTCCAGTTCCATCCATCTTGCTGCAAATGGTATGATTTCATTCTTTCTCATTGCCAAATAGTATTCCATTGTATATATATACCACATCTTCCTTATCCATTCATCATTTGATGGGTATTTAGGCTCTTTTCATAATTTGGCTATTGTTGAAAGTGCTGTTATAAACATTGAGGTACATGTGCCTCTATGCATCTACACTCCTGATCCCTTGGATAAATTTTTAGTAGTGCTATTGCTGGGTCATAGGGTAGTTCTATTTTTAATTTTTTAAGGAGCCTCCATACTGTTTTCCAGAACGGCTGCATCAGTTTGCATTCCCGCCAACAGTGCAAGAGGATTCCTGTTTCTCCACATCCTTGCCAGCATCTGTATTTTCCTGAGTTGTTCATTTTGGCTGCTCTGACCAGTGTGAGGTGGTATCTCAGTGTGGTTTTCATTTGTATTCCCCTGATGATGACTGATGTTGAGCATCTTTTCATGTGTCTGTTGGCAATCTAGATGTCTTCTTTGGAAAAGTGTTTATTCATGTCTTCTGCCCATTTCTTCACTGGATTATTTGTTTTTCAGGTGTTGAATTTGGTAAGTTTATAGATTTTGGATACTAACCCTTTATCTGATACGTCATTTACAAATATCTTTTCCCATTCTGTTGGTTGCCTTTTAGTTTTGTTGATTGTTTCCTTTACAGTGCAGAAGGTTTTATCTTGATGAGGCCCCAGTAGCTCATTTTTGCTTTTAGTTCCATTGCCTTTGGAATGTGTCAAGCAAGAAATTGCTGCGGCTGAGGTCAAAGAGGTTTTTGCCTGCTTTTAGGGTTTTGATGGTTTCCTATCTCACATTTAGGTCTTTCATCCATGTTGAGGGTGTGTGTGTGTGTGTGTGTGTGTGTGTGTGTGTGTGTGGTGAAGAAAGTGGTCTGGTTTCATTCTTCTACATGTTGCTGTCCAATTCTCCCAGCACCATTTGCTAGAGACTGTCTTTTTCCCATTGGATCTTCTTTCCTGCTTTGTCAAAGATTAGTTAGTCATATATCTGTGGGTCCAATTCTGGGTTCACTATTCTATCCCATTGGTCACTGTGTCTGTTTTTGTGCCAATACCATACTGTTTTAAAGATTACAGCTTTGTAGATAGCCTTCCACTTTGGCTTTCTTCTTCAGTATTATTTTGGCTATTCAGGGTCTTTTGTGTTTCCATACAAGGTTTAGGGTTTGTTCTTTATTTATTCTTACAATCTATGAGCATGCGATGTTTTTCCATTTCTTTGTGTCTTCTTCAATTTCCTTCATAAGCTTTCTATAGTTTTTAGCATGCAGATCTTTTACATCTTTGGTTAGGTTTATTCCTAGGTATTTTATGGTAATAAAGACAAATTTTAAAAAAGATTATTTTGCCATTATTGAATTTTACTCTTCATATTTTGGCATACACACAGCTCTCCCTAATGTATAGTTATGTACACATGCAAATAGGGGGACATGATGTGCAGATAGTGTTTTGTGGCTTTCTTGTTCTTATACATGAACATTGTTCTTGTTCCTACACACCTGGACCTTATTACTTTTAATATCTACATAATATCAAATTGCTCAACTGGAACCTAACTTTATTTAATTAATCCACTATTCTTGGATGTATAGCCTGCTTCTAGTTTTTCTGATTTGTTTTTTGTTTTTTGTTTTTTTGAGCAGCAGGCACAAGTTTTTTAGAGTTTAAGATTAGAAGTAAGAATAGTAGGAAAGAGAGAGGACATTCAACAGTGATTGTTACATCCACTGTGGAAAGGAGTTGACAGTTCTAACAAACTTAAATATAGAGTTACCATATGACTCAGTAATTTCACTCTTAGGTATATACCCAAGAGAATTGAAACCATGGACTCAAATACTTGCACACAAATGTTCATAGCAACATTATTCATAACAGCCAAAGAGTGTAAACAACTCAAAGTTACATCAACTGGCGAATAGATATACAAAATGTGATATATCCAAACAATGGAATATTATTCAGCCAGAAAAAGGAATGAATACTGATGCATTCTCCAACATGGGTGAACCTTACAAATAATATGCTAAGTCCAAACAGCCATGTACAGAAGATCACATATACTGTGATCTCATTTCTATGAAATGACCAGCACAAGCAAAGCCATAAAGACAGAGGATTACTGGTTGCTAGGGATGGGGAGGAGAGGAAATGTTGAGGGTGGTGATAGAAATGTTCTGGAATTCGATAGTGGTGATGGTTGCGTAATATTGTAAATATTCAAATCAGCACTGAGTTGTATATTTTAAAAGAAAAAATAATGAGTTTTATCTCAGTAACTTTTTTTTGGTCATGGTAATTGGACTGGTAAGATATACGCCCAATCCATGATAGTAGCTGCCACCAGGGTGGCTACAGATAAGGTATAGGATGGAGGTGTTAGGAAAGAAGATTTAGGTATGTTAGTAATGTTTTATTTCTTTGGCATATAAACTACCCTTTAGGAGGTACACTCTTTCCATATAGATTCCACTGGTCCCTCTTAACCAAAACCGTCATTACCCTCCTGATTTATAGGAGTGTCAACGTTCTTAATTCCCCAGTGACTCATCAGCAGATATTTGCCCTCCTGACTCCTCTCTGACCCTGGACACAAATCCTCTTTCCTGTTAGAGAATCCCTTGCCACTAGGTTCACCCAAAGATTGCTCAAGTTAGGTCCAGAAAAAAAAAACAAAATACAAGAATATCCTTTTCTGTTCCTAGGAATATGATGACTGATTAATATGGAACTGAAGAGAAGACCTTGAGTGTTCTTAGAACACTGACTATTTCTTCTAAACACCTCTGTTCTTGGGAAGAGATCTTTATGTGTATTTACAAGTCCTCATAATAACTGAATGATGGATGAAAACTAACTGCAGGCTTCTTTCTGAGCAGCCTAGGGCAGGCATCATCAAACTACAGCCAAATCTGGCCTATTGTCTGTTTTTTATAAATAAAGTTTTCTTGAAACAAAACCACATTTTTATTTACTTATTGTCTATGTTTTTGTATTGCATGAACAGAATTGAGTAGCTGCAACAGAGACCACATGGCCCACAAAGCCTAAAATAATTATTATCTTCCCTTTACAGGAAACTTTGCTGACTTCTGGTCAAATGGTTAGGCACATGGGCTCTTGACTCCAAATACCCTTAGAAGGTAGTTAAGAGACTAGATCTTCCTATCATCTTATCTTAAAATGAGGATAACACTGAAATGTAGAGAAATGGAGGAAAAGTCAGGGTCACAGAACCAGTTGTTGCTTGAGGGTTAAGAGTATGGACTCTAGAGTTAAATGCCAGTTACTAGACTAATGGCCTTGGGTGTGTCATTGGAGGTTACAAAGCCTCATTTCTTAAGCAGTGTTCTTTTTTTTTAATATTTTCTATTTATTTTTGAGAGAGAGAGAGAGAGAGAGAGAGAGACAGTGTGAGCAGAGGAGGGTCAGAGAGAGAGGGAGACACAGAATCAGAAGCAGGCTCCAGTCTCTGAGCTAGCTGTCAGCACAGAGCCTGACGCGGGGCTCGAATCCATGAACCGTGAGATCATGACCTGAGCCGAAGCCGGACGCTTAACTGACTGAGCCACCCAGGCGCCCCTTAAGCAGTGTTCTTGAGAGGAGTATATAAATGAGATAACTCAGTCATTTCATCAGTAAATATTTATTGGGCTCCATTTAGTGCCAAGCACTGTTTGAGGTGCTGGTGATACAAGAGCAAATGTGAAGGACAGAGTGGTAACCTAGACAGTATTTAACAGTAAACTAACAAAGATACAGTTGGGCTTGAGGTGGCTGGGCAGGGGGACAGGGAGAGAAATGGGGGTTATGGATATATTATAGCTAAGAGTTCAGGGAAGGCTCCTCGAAGGAGGAGTCTTTTGAGCTGATGCCTCAGTGACAGAAAGGCAATCACACAGAGATTTGAGGGCAGAGGAAACAGCCAGTACAAACATCCTGGCCTGGCAATGAGGCTGCTGTGGTCAGGAAGGCAAGGAGGCTGTGCTACAGCCTGTGGGTGAGGAGGAGAGAAGCAGGAGAATGAGGTCTGACAGGTCAACAGGGCCAGATCTCATGAGGCCTCACGAGTTGTGGCTAGAATTGGAATTTCAGTCTATGTGCAGTAGAAACCACTGGAGGGTTAGTGCTGTAATCTAAGTATTCAAATGATCCTTCTGGCAGCTGTAATGTGGTGAGATTGTATAGACACAAGGTTTGCAGCAGGCAGAACAGTTAGCAGACTATTGCATAGTCTAGGTGAGAGATGAAGGCAACTTGGGCTGGGACCGTGTCAGGCAAGGTGGGGAGTAATAGTTGGATGCAGTGAAATGGATGGAACTTTCTGGAAGATCAGACTTAATGTGATAATGTATGGGGAATGTTTAGCATGGGATCAAGGACATAGGGTTGTCATCATCACTATCATTAGCACCACCAGGACCACTGACACTATCACCACCAGCCACCACCTCCTCCACCGTCAGCACCACCACCATTATCATCTTGAGCTACAGTGTAACATTATGGTTAAGAGTATCGATCAAGACACACTACTTGGGTTCAAGCCCCAGCTGTCTCACTTACAAGCTCTGTGACCATGGACAAATTATACATTCATTCTGTGTTCATTACTCTCTCTGTAAAATGGGGGTATCACAGCACCTTTCTTATGGGACATAGTAAAATACCATAATGCACTTGGCAGATAGTAAATCCTAAACACTGTTATTATTATTTGGGGGCTGGTAAATGGTCCTGTATTTGGTAGATTTGGTGACTATTGTTAAAATCTTTTCATTCTGTGGATATCATCCTTAGAGGTCAATAACAAATCCTTCTTTATGTAGCCCATTGATAGATGAAGCTGATGGGAAGGCTCTCTCCTTTCTGTGAAATGCTCTCTCATTTCTCTGAAATACTACAGTTTCAGAGAACTAAGACAGACCCACTGTTTGTTAGAACATTTTAGCTGCAGGCTTTTAAATCAGCATTCCAAAGATGTAAAGACAACGGAAATGCATCCTGGGATTTCCACAGAAGAGAGTGTCAGAGTTCTATGCCTGTTCTAAAAAACCATGTCTGTGGCAGGCTTGTCATTCAGAAGACATTATATCTCAAAGGGAGGCTTGGTAAGGGCATCTCCTTTCTCCATCTTAGGCAGACCCTCATTTCAGCTGCAGGGCCCTCAGGGATAGCCAGAGCTTCCTGAGTATTCCAACTATGGGTTTTGAACAATCTGGGCCAAATATGGGGGCATTATGGTCCCAGTCATGCATCGGACAGGCAGACTGCTGGAGAAAAGCCCCCGGTTGTATATTCACCTGGAGCTCAAACAAAATGTACCATATAAAAGTTTTGCCATGTGAAAGTCTGTCCCAAAGAGATAGTGTTAAGTGTTCCCCTGCACCCACAACCACAGAAGGGACCTCTTTAACGTTTCTGTCTTCTGAGCAATACAAAGGAAGATCAATAGCAATATGTGATAAGATCTGCTAAAATCCAGATCCTCCCCCCCGCCCTCACCCCCTTCACTCAGAAGATTCTATAGATAGCAAGTTTTACTTCCGGGCTGGAGTCCATTCCTCTAACTGAGGGCTGGAATTTTTAGAACTTTGGGGAGTCTGAATAGCTTTTCTGCAACTACTTAGTTGGACGACCTACTTCCTAGCTTTACATTATGGAGAGACAGAATGGCATAGCAAAAAAACACCCAACTTTCAAAGCCAGTCATAGCTGGAATTAAATATTAGTTTTATCACTTAGCTGCCACCTGAAGCAAGTCATTTAGCCCCTCTGATTCTCAGTCTCTTCATCTGTAAAAGGGGAATAGTAATATGTATATTCATGGTTTTGTAAACACAACTGTATTTATAAGATAGGATCTTACTAATTTATAGACGATATTGATAGTTGTTTTGTTACTTTACATGGTCCTTACTTCTGAATATCCCCAAGATCTCAAGGTTAGGTTATGTTTGTTTCTATGGTTTTAATTTAAAATCTCTACTGGTATACTAACAGCACACAGTGAGCACTTTCTCTGTGATAGTCACCCAGCACATTCACACGTGCTTGGTCCTGTAATGGCACTGCAAGGTGGATCCTATTATAATCCTCATTTTACAGATGAGAAAAACGAGGCTCATGCAGGGTGAAATAGATCACCCAAGTCACAGACTAGAAAGTGGCGGAACTGAAATTTGAACCTGGACTACCAAGTCCTTAACTCGCTCTACCAGCCCTTCAAACCCTCCTGCATAGTAAGTGGCTTTGCCCTCCCGAATGCTTTTACACTAATCAGACACACAGCCATATAGAAACGTTGTTGGCCCTTCACTTATTTTTATTTAGTTTTTATTTTTATTTAGTTTATTTATTTATTTTGAGAGAGAGAGAGAGAGAGAGAGAGAGCGAGAGCGAGCAGGAGGGGACAGAAAGGGAGAAACAGAATCCCAGGCAGGCTGCACGCTCTCAGCACAGAGCCCAACACGAGGCTCAGATTTACAAACTGTGAGATCATGACCTGAACCAAGATCAAGAGTTGGATGCTTAACCAACTAAGCCACCCTGGTGCTGCCCTGGTCCTTTCATTTCCTGGTTCCTAGGAGGTCTTATATATTGTGCAGATTAGAGCTTTCTGGTATGAGTTATAAATATACTTTCTCAGTTTTCCTTTTGACTTTACTTATGATGTTCTTGTCATTTTGTTTGCAACAGAGAAGGGTTTTTTATTTTATTATATTTTATGATAAAAAGATCTATTAATGTTTTCTTTTCTTCTGGACTTCTAGTTATAGAAAAGTCTTCCCTACATCAAGGAATTAGCTCAGCTTCTTCTAGCACTTTAATGTCTTTGTATTTACATTTAAATATTTGATCCATTTGAAGTTTATCCTGGTATACAATGTGAAATACAATTTAAAAAAAAATTTTTAGACACTTAAAAACAAATTACCCTATCCAAATGTGGTCAGTGTTTATGTATGAAGAATATCTAGAGTAGCATATCTTCCTTTAAGAATAAAAGTAGGTTGGGGCACCTGGCTGGCTCAGTTGGTTAAGCGTCGGACTTCAGCTTAGCTCATGATCTCAGTTTGTGAGTTTGAGCCCTGTGTCGGGCTCTGTGCTGACAGCTCAGGGCTGGAGTCTGCTTCAGATTCTGTGTCTTCCTATCTTTCTGCCCATTCCCTGCTCACACTCTATCTGTCTCTCTCTCTCTCTCAAAAATAATTAAATGTTTAAAAAAAAAAGACTAAAATTAGGTTTGGGCTGTCTGGGTGGCTCAATCAGTTAAGCATCCAACTCTTTCTTTTAATTTTTTTAATGTTTATTCATTTTTAAAATATTTATTTATTTTTGAGAGACAGAGACAGAGTGTGAGTGGGCGAGGGGCAGAGAAAGATGGAGACACAGAATCTTAAGCAGGCTCTAGGCTCTGAGCTGTCAGCACAGAGCCTGACGCAGGGCTTGAACTCATGAACTAAGAAATCATGACCTGAGCTGAAGTCAGATGCTTAACTGAGTCATCCAGGAGCCCCAAATGTTTATTCATTTTTGAGAGAGAGAGAGCAGGGGAGGAGCAGAAAGAGAGGGAGACACAGAATCCGAAGCAGGCTCCACTCTCTGAACTGACAACACAGAGGCTGATCCAGGGCTTGTACCCATGAACCATGAGATCATGACCTGAGCCTAAGTCCAAGGAGGCTTCACCGACTGAGCCACCCAGCTGCCCCTAAGTGTCCAACTCTTGCTTTCAGTGCAGGTCATGATCTCACAATTCATGGGTTTGAGCCCTGCGTTGGGCTCTGTGCTGATGGTGTGGCACCTGCTTGGGATTCTGTGTCTCCCTCTCTCTGCCCCTCCCCCACTCACATGCTCCATCTATAAATGAATAAATAAATGAATGAGTGAGCGAATGAATGCATGAAATGAATGTTTATTAGTGTCACAAGTGATAAGTAGGAAGCTGTTACATTCTAATGAGGACTCTAGCCTGAAGCTTATGTAAGGGCTTTCCCTTCCACTGAGATAGTCAAATGCAGAGAAGTGGGAAGTAGTGGGAAGAGATGACAAATCAGACAAATGAAACTTCTGGAGGCAGCTTTGGACACTCATGAGACCTCTGACTCCTCATACCATCAGTTTCCAAAAGTTCACTTGTAAAACATTCTTAACATTTTCCTACTTTTTTTTTTTTTTTTATCTTTGACATTGTTATAAAATGATTCCACAACCATCCAAGGTTTGGTTTTGGCAAAATGTGCTTTATCAGTGGGTTGTCACACTTGTCTCCTGGCTTCAAGGAACTTACAATCTTATTTAGGGAAGCAAGACTTAGATATGTAATATAAATCCTGAACAATGCATGGGAGTAAGAAGGCAAGTACTATACTCATTTGTATGGTAAAGACCCTTTTGTATGCATTTGAATAGAAACTCTTCCAGTTGCAAGTGATAGAAACACAACTGAAATTTAAGTAGAAAGGGAATTTATGCTGCTGTAACAGAAAAGTCTAGTAGTTATGGCTTCAGGCCTTGCTGGATCTAAGTGCAAATTTTCCTCAGAAATTTTCCTTTCCCCCTCTCAGCTTCCATTTCTCTGTGTTGCCTCCATTCACAGTTATGTTCTTCTCTCCTGGTGGAAAGAAATATAGCCACCAACATCTCTAAGCTTACTTCCTTCTCATTTACAGGTACTTTCTTGCCCAGTTCTTCCTGCAAAAATCCCGGGTCTGGTTCTCATGCCTTTCCTGAACCAATCACTATGATCAGAAAGAAGGGGTTGCCAGTTGGCCTGTCCTGAGTCATATGTATTCCTGAGGCGACTGACAGTGAGTGAGCTCAGTCCCATTAAAACCACCAACACTGAGTAGGGGGCAGTTTCCTCAGAGAAAATGGAAGAAAAGGGAAGAACCGATGCTGAGCGAGTCAAAGCCCCAGAGTGCCCCTCAGCATGAGCCTGGTGTCCTCAGGGCCCTTGAAGAATCAACTCCAGCTGCCAAAAACATAAACAATGAAAGTCATGACTTGGAACAGTTGGACTTGGTTAAACCCATAAAAATGAAGGCTTCCTGGTTTGTTGTGATGTGATAATTGAGAGCAATAGCTTTTGTCAGTTCTCACCAGCATGACAAAATAAAACTAAACAAACAGAAAACATTACTGCCTGTCTATTACTGCTGATGGGTTTCTGAGATTCTAATGCAATTTGTCGGAAAAGCTACCATTGTGTCATCAATGTCTACTAAATACCAAAACCCAGCAGAAGAGAACATACAGAAAGATTGTTTCTCTTTCTTCACTGCTGACTATGGTTTGGGGGAAGAACAAGATCTTGAATTGGGCAAGATGCTTAGTTTGTTGCTTTTGCAAATGCCATTTACTCATTCCACACCTGAATATTGTATACATTTTAAAGAACATGGCATGAAGCACAGAGGTCTTTGTAAATGAAGCGATTTGTTGGCTGTCCCTCAGGTCTCTCATGCATTCTCTCATTCAGTCCTCACAATAGCCCTATGAAATGTTTTCATCCCCATTTTATATGTAAG
Source organism: Suricata suricatta (assembly GCF_006229205.1). Taxonomy (NCBI): domain Eukaryota; kingdom Metazoa; phylum Chordata; class Mammalia; order Carnivora; family Herpestidae; genus Suricata; species Suricata suricatta. Next base: position 24,347,856 of record NC_043711.1, on the reverse strand, counting down.
AAAACTGAGGCTCAGAAAGATTCACTCATGCAGGATCCCAGACCAATGAGTAGTAGAATCAGAATTCAGACTCAGGCTGCTGGATTCCAGCATACAGGTTCCTAACAGTGCTCAGCAATTAGCTGACTGTGTAACCCTGACCTTTTCAACCTCACAAGGTTTCATTTCTTCTTCTGTAGGTGAACACTGGGTTGTTAGGAGAATCTTTGAACAGTGATGCCACTAACGTGTTCTACTCTGAGAATCCTGGTGTATAATTAGCTCTTAATAATGATAGACCGCAAATAAAGAAAAATGTCCCAGATTTCTCTAATTGCTTTCCTCCCACATTTCCCAGGAAACATTTGCAATTGCTAAAATGAACTGAATAGTATTACTTTCTTTTCGTTTTAAGAAGGAAGGCAAGGGCTGCCTGGGTGGCTAAGTCGGTTAAGCCTCAGACTTCGGCTCAGGTCAGATCTCACATTCATGGGCTCGAGCCCCGCGTCAGGCTCTGTGCTGACAGCTAGCTCAGAGCCTGGAGCCTGCTTCCAGTTCTGTGTCTCCTTCTCTCTCTGCCCCTCCCCCTCTCATGCTCTGTCTCTCTCTCTCTCTCTCTCTCTCTCTCTCTCTCTCTCTCTCAAAAATAAATAAAACATTAAAAACTTAAAAAAAAAGAAGGAAGGCAAACAGCCAGGATCGTGACCAAGTTGGCCATCAACTCTGAATTTTATAATTGTCAATAATCTTTAAAAATAGTCTGATCTGTGAGATCTGGTAATTATATACCTGTGTGTAAATGGTTCAAAGGCTAACCTTTTAAGCAAATCTGGATTTGAATCGCAGTCCTGCCACTGTGACCTCAAAGAAGTTGTGGAGCCTGTCTGAGCCTTAGGCTTCTCATCGATGAAGGGGTCATGAGTAGGTCTGAGCCCACAGGGCTCTCATGGGGATTAAAAGAGATGAAGTTTACAAAGTGTTCAGTGCAGTGTTGCCCCTAAGAAATGCTCAGAAAAGGCCAGCTGCCAGTTATATTATTATTGATTATCACAATTACAATTATGATTATTTCTTGTCCTCACCCCTCCCCTTCCAAAATAAACTCCACCACCACAAGATCTTTATTTTTATCACTGACATTTAATAGTTAAACATCCTTTTCTTTGCAGTAGTTTGCAAAGCACCTTGCAATTTCCTCTGTTCCTAATTCCTGGAATTCTGTTTGTTTGAACTTGAATTGTTTAAAGCTCTCTGTTCGGCAAACTCTCCTTTGTGTTTTTTCCTCTGATGTCCAGAGGCTTTGAAACAGTAGCTTTTCCATAATCTCCTACAAAAGTTGGGCTAACTCCCTGAAGGCTTTAGCTCAGTCTTCTCTTCCAGCTGGCTGTCTGGCTCATTTTGTTTTCATTCTTTTCCCCAAGATCTTTTCTCTTTGTGTAGCTCTTTAAAGGGGAATCTCTAAAATATGCTTGCCTCCTCCATTCAAGATTAAGCTGTTATCTTGGTGACAGGTACTGACGAATACCACCTAGAATCACACGTGGTCACATGGCTTAGCTCACAGATTAGTGCCTTTTTCAGGTGATAATGATCCCTCTGGCAGCTGCAGAAGCTTCCTCATAAAAGGTCGATTATTTATGGCAACCCTGATTCTGGCCATTAAAATAACCTGAGAACTAGTTAGTTGTTCTTTCTCCTCCTCAGGGGACATCTCTGGAATTCATTTACGGCAGAAGAAACACGCAAGAGCACGTATCAGGTTTTTAATCAGAATAACCTCCCATCTGTAGTGCTATTATGGATTCCAGAGCATTTCCATATACATAATCTCACAGTGAACTTGTCCCTGGGAGCTGGTCGGATATGTCTGTGCAGGGAAGGTGAGGGGGAGGAGGAAAGTGATTCCAGGGTGCTGAGCCGTGGCATGGATTCTGAGGTGATTAGCAGTCCCTTAGATGCAGTTAGGATGTGCCTGGACTGGACTCTGATAAGAAGAACTGCATCTCCTGCTTTCTATTAACAAATGACCTGTAAAAGGATTTCACAAGACTCACGAAATCTCGATCGTAAAACAATCCTTTATAGATTCATTTAAGCTGTCTCCTCTCTCTCTCTCTCTCTCTCTCTCTCTCTCTCTCTCACTGTAACATTTTACTCAGTATCTGCTGCAAGGGGAAACTATGAGATAATTCTTGCTTCCTGATCAAAGTAGGTGAATTCCTAGCAGAGGTCATTGGAAAGATATTTGAGGGAGGAGAGGAATATTTCTTTCTTTAGTTTTGGTAGGCTTCCAAAGAAGAAAAAAATAACTGGTTTGAAGAAACTGATGGTTTACAATATTTATGGCAACACCACTATCAAAGGTCTTGGTTCTACCTGTAGTTGTTACCCACCTACGTTCACTTTTCTTCTCTACAATGTTTTCATTATAAAAACAACATAACCACACCACACAGCACATAATTGATACAACCTGATTTCTGTTGTGTGTGTTTCCCCTGCCAGCCTTTCCACACATATACATACTGTATAGGTGCTCTAATTAATGACTTTCACCCTTGTTTTTTTATTTTTCTTAAATTTTTTAATGTTTATTTATTTTTGAGAGAGGGAGACAGAGCATGAGTGGGGAAGGGGCAGAGAGAGGGAGACACAGAATCAGAAGCAGGCTCCAGGCTCTGAGCTGTCAGCAGAGAGCCCGACACAGGGCTTGAACCCACAAACTGAGATCATGACTTGAGCTGAAGTCGGATGCTTAACTGACTGAGCCACCCAGACACCCCTTGTTTTTTTTCTTCACTTAGTATTTTTCATGTTGCTTGACTTCATTAGTATACTTTTTACTGTCTACATTGGATGTCCTGTAATTTAATTAAACATGCCCTGTTGTCCAGCACTTGGATTTCAGGGCAGCTGAGCACAGGACTAGAAAATGTGGGCCCTGGAGCCAACCTGACCTGATTTCCTGCTCTGCCATTTCTTAGCTGTGCCATCTTGGAGACTAGCCAGGAGAATGACAATACTGTCCTCAAAGGGTTGTTTCAATGTATATAAAGCATTTAGTATGTTTCCTGGCACACAGTGCATTCTCCATATTCAATAGCTAGTATTATTATTACTCCTTAGTCACTATTCAATGGCAATGCTTTGAAAATATTTTCTTTTGCATTATTTTCATTTGGTAAATTGACACACGTAGGAGAACTGGGCTGAAACATCTGCATATTTATATTGCTCTTGGTGTATGTTGGTATCTCTTGACATCATAGTCGTTTCCATTGTCATCCACAATTCCAAGTATGCCATTTCACTATACCTTCATCAGCACTGGAAACTATCATTTTCCTAAGTTGGGCAATTTAGTGTGTTAGACATGACGTCTTGTGATCTGCCCACATTAGAAAAGTAGAGAGAATGGTATAATTAGCACCTCCTCTCATCCAGCATCCAGCTTCAACAATGGCTAACGTCTTCCCAGTCTCTTCGCACCGTGTTTTCAGCATTGTATCATTTCAGTTGTCAGAACTTTGGTGTATGTCTCTACCTGAAAAGGGCTTTTTTTCTTTTAACACAATCTCCAAGCCTTATCACACTTAACATGACTAACAAGGATTCCTTCACATCATCTAATATTTGGTCCAAAGTCAGATTTCCCCAAATTCAAATTTGCCTTTGGACTGCATCTTCTTCAGTGATAATGAAGGAATTCTTGTTAATTTGTCTCAAAGAGGTCCGTTTTGAAAAAAAAAAAAGTGGGAGGGATACCTGGCTGGCTCAGTAGATAGAGCATGTGACTCTTCATCAGAGAGGTCCTATTTGAATCAGGATCCCAACATGGTTCATCTGTTGTTACTCTGTAAAACTTCCCCCTCCCAGTTCCTTTCCTGCATGATTTGTTGGAGAAACCAGATCCTTTATCTGGTGGAATGTTTTCTGTCCTTGTCATGGAGATTGCTTTCTCATGATGCAGCTTAACTTTTCCTTCCCTCCTGTTTTCAGTAAACTGGTAGGTGGATCTGGAGGTTTGATAAGTACCTTCATTAATTTTAATGGGGTATTTTGAGGGGACAGCACCCCCTTACAGTCTTTCCCTGAGTAGAGTCTTATGCAGTTATTACTGGCATCCCCTGGCAATAGGAGAACAGCACAAAGATTCTTTTGACCATTAAACTAGTTGGAAGAAGTTTAATAAAGGAACATGTGATTATATTAGATTAAAAATATTCCAGTTGTAGTAAGTCATTGTTCTAAAAGCAAATCCAGAGGTAGGTGTGGGTAGGCCCTGCCCTCCAGTTCTAAGTGAAGAGATCATCAGAAAAGACACCTGTAAGGCTATAGACTGACTGTTAAGTAATTTCAGAAGTTGCTATCTGACAGAAGGCGATTAATGAGTGGTAGTAATAAGGGTTGTGAGAAATCTAAACAAGGGACGCACCTGGGTGGCTCAGTCAGTTAAATGTCTGACTCTTGATTTCAGCTCGGGTCATGATCTCATGGTCTGTGGGTTAATCTGGGAGGGCTTCTGAGAAGAAAATCTTGGTCAAGGATTTGAATATCTGGTGATGTCTGAAAGGCAGAGAAGTAGAGGGAAGGGCTATTCCAGACTCGAGTTCAAAGATACACAAGACTTTTTAAATGTCAGCGAATCTTTCCATGTTGATGGACTTCTGTACTTACCTTCTGATACTTTTTCTGTCCTTTGTTCTTTAATTTATTCAACAAATATTTAAGGAGCATATATTATATCCCAGCCTTTTTTGTGGCATGGGAACATGACTCATGAGGCAACCTGATTTCATGGGAGAAACATCAGCTGGAAATCAGAAGATCTGAGCTTACTCTGAAGTCTTGTTTTAGAATAAATGTACAAAAAGATCTCCTTGAGGTTATTGTTACTCCTGGTATCTCCAGAGAGAGACTCCCAATAGGTCCAACTGTAGCACACTGTCACCTTTCCTGGGAAGAAAAGACTCTGCTACTTGAATTAAAAAATAAATAAATAAACATATATATGTATATATATAAAATCTTAAAATTTTAAATTCTCTTTCTTTCCTCTCTTGTTTTTTTTTTTTTTTTTTTTTTTTTGTGGAAGCACTTTATCCTTTGAGCTCTAAAGTAAGCTGGAAACTCATGAAACAGTATTTGTCACTGCCCTGGGCGAGGATACAAATGAAAACAAGAAGAATTTTCTCCCTCCCAGACAGCTCACCTTTGTTCAGGTTCCAAGCACTTGGGATAGAGACAGAGGGAAGGCTTACCTGCAGTTATCCTGCGGGAAGAGGTGTGCTCATTCACATGGACAAGAACTGATCCTAAGATTGAAAATGGTTTATGGTGCAGTGGGTGGCTGGGAACAAAGGAAAGAAATTGTTAGCATTTTTTGACACAGTCATTCATCTGCTCAACTTCTATCAATTTCATCCAAGTCTGTGTTCCTTTTAATTCAATTCTGCCAGCATCTACTGAGTGCCTGTTGTGTGCGATAGTGGTCAGTTCAAGAGGAAGGATTTAGCTTCCCTCCCCATTACCTCTACTAACTCCCCCCACCCCAAAGCACCCTGAGTAAGCTTAAGAGTCAAGTATGTTCACTGTGGTTACTATGCAAACACAGTTTCAAATGAACCCCCTGCTACCCCAGCCCCATGATTCCTGAAAGTCTCTCTCTTCCCCTTTCTCTTTCCCTATCACATAACATTCAGTAGAATTTCATTATCTTCAAGATGAAAGGGAGTTGTGGAGTCACCCAGTTCTGGTGTGCTAACAAAAGTATTCCACTCCTTCCCCCACCCAGGAAATCAAGACAGAGGATCACTCATGTCTGGGCTCCTTTGTCCCTAACCTCCTGGGTATAAAATGTAAGTGGCTAATGTTCCATGAGACTTGGATTGAAAAACTGTAATCCGTTACATTAGGTTTGATCAAAACAGGACCCAGGAAAGTGAAATAATTTGTCCACAGCTGCTATGAGTCTGTGGGTAGACAGGGACTGAACCCCAAGGCTTCTTGAGCCCGCACACCTGTGCTACCTATAAAGCCACGTGTCCATGCTGGGACAAGGATTGCTGCTCTGTGGCCTCATGGCACACCAAGGCCAACAACGGTCCACCCTCGGGGAGGGGATGCAGCTGCAGAGTTAAGACCTTTAGTGTCCTGAGAAGACTAAGTTCTATTGTGGATATTTAGTAGCTATGTGACCTTGAGCAAGTTACTTAACCTTTCTGAATCTTTATGCCATCATCTATAAGACAGAAAAAGTACCCTCTTCAGCAGGTTTTGAGGACTCAGTACAATGATACATGTCACATTCTTATCACAGGACTGGTGTAAAGCAAATTATTTTCTAGCGTTTTAGCACTCACATGTGAACTTGCCCGATCACAGTGGTTCCTTTTTGTTTTATCAGAAGTCAACTGATATCTGTCCATGTTACTCTATTTCTTGGAAAGAAAATGCAATATGGAAATTTTGAGCTGGGGATGTGGCAAACATGTACTCTCCTCTTAGAAATTATTTAAACAGCTTTGTTTCAATGCTATCTTTTCAATTAGTTTGTTGGTTCCTGGGCTTTAGGGAGATTCTTTCCTCTTCCAGACTTACCTCCCGGCTCTCTTTGGGACATATTAAACCTAGCTACTGTTTATAAAATTACTACTATGTGTTACCTTCTTACCTGGCTTCTCTCTAATCTTTACCTCCACCCTTTGAAGTTGGTGCTATTATGTCCTAATTGCAGATGAGAGCACTGAGGCTCTGAGAGATTGAGTAACTTGTTTGATTTTTCAAACAATTGAAGATTGTTGAAGACTGGAAGATAGAGGAACATACTTGTGGAACAGACCTGCAGTTGTCTGGCTGTGAGATTAGGTCTGGGGTGACTCTAGCACTTGGGCTTTACAATTGTCAGGGATCTGAGTGACCATCCAACTTATTATTATTATTATTATTATTATTATTATTACCACGAGAAAACTGGTGAGCAAAGAAGTCATAGGACCTGATCAAAGTTGGTGTAGTAGTTCAGGGCTAAGATTTGAACCCAGGTTTCCTGACTTGTGTTTGAGGTCTTTTAATCATTATCATATAGATTTGAATCCCTGACCATCAGCATCATAGTCTCAGGTATCAGAACAACTGCTAAGTTGCAGATGGGCTGCAAATAATTAATGTTCCACTTCATGATTGGAACCGAAGGTTCTGGATGCAAAGTACTTGCATTTGAACCCCAGCTCTGCCACTTAACAGCTCTGTGACTTTGGGCAAGTTGAACTCCCTTTATAGAGGACCCACCTCATAGGATTGTTGTAAGGATCACCTGAGATGTGTCATGTAGCGTCAAGGAACAGTGCCTGGCGGAGACCAAACTCTGTGCACATTAGCTAAGGTCATCGTTTGTCGGGTTCCTGGCACTTGCCAGGCATCTTTCAGCAGTGGGGCTAGAACCATGAGCAAAAGAGTCATGATTTTTTACCTTATGGAGATTACAGTCAAGTGGGAAACACTGATGTTAAAGAATAATGAAGCTTATGATGTATTGAGTACATCTGGTTCCATTTATTTATAGGGCACCATTTAGAAATTGCTGCAATGTAGCTTTCCCTTTGGTTTTGATTTTTATAAATGGGTGACATCAATATCAATATTTTGCATCAGAAGCTTGGCCTCGGGTACACCAAGCTCTCAGCCTTGAAGCTCCTGGTACTCGGCACCACACGCCAGCAGCCATCTGTGTGTTGCATCCAGAACAGAACTGGCTGCGGTCCTTCCACTTGGACGTCAGCAGCCTACCCGAGGGGCAGAAAGGAAGTTATGACTGGGGAAAATCCACGCGGCAGCAAGACTTGATCACTGAAGGAACAGACAGCTCTCCTAGTTATAACAGGCCTGTAGGAGGAGGACACAGTAGGAACCAAATGTTGCCGTACCAATAACACAGGCACCATGCAGCCCAGTACCTATTTTTATGTAACAGTGGTATATTTCAGGCCTGTTCCATCCCATTTATAATGGAGCTCCCTTTCCCTTTAAGTGTTTTTATTTTGTTCTTGGTTTTTTGTTTGTTTTTTGGTTTTGGGGGGGCTCATAGTTGATCTTACCTCTGTTTAAACCTTGCTTTCTTGACCATTTGGTATTGAATGAACCTGTATTTTTCATTGCATTTCCTGGCAAATGAAGACATTGAGTTTAATTTTCTTTTTTTAATTATTTTTGAGACAGAAAGGAGGGGCAGAGAGGGAGACCCAGAATCCGAAGCAGGCTCCAGGCTCTGAGCTGTCAGCACAGAGCCCTACACAGGGCTGAAACCTTGAACCATAAGATCATGACCTGAGCTGACGGTGGGCACTTAACCGACTGAGCCCTCAGGCTCCCCGAGCTGAATTTTCTGATGAACCCTTATAAAGTATTACTGTGCTGAACCAACCCAACGTGTGGGCTGACTACAGCAAACCTGCTGATTTTAGATAAGGATGGCTTCATCAGCACATGATCATAATCAGTTTTCTTTTCTTTCCTGTAATAAAACAACATAAAATGGAGACAGTACTTACTTCATAAACACTTTGTTTGGTCTTTGCTGTTTTATAGAATCCACAGAAGATAAGCATCTGTGTTCAAATCACCTTATTTTACTGCTCAAGAAACTGGTTCCACTGAGTTTACTTGACTTGTCCAAGGTCACACAGCAAATTTAGAGGTAGAACCAGAATTAGAGCCCACATCTTCAAATTTAGGTCAGTTCACTTTTCACTGGGCCATGGCTTTTATATATGCTCAATGGTTAAATCAAGATTTGAAATCATGGATTTAGAGGAAAGAATTATTAACCCCTTTGGAAGTAAGAAGGGTAGAAAATATCCCCAACTTCCCCTTCCCCTCTCTGTTTCATGAGAAAAAAGAGAGTAGGAAGGTTAATAACAATATGGATTATGTGCTTATTCTGTGCCTAGAATGCTGGCATATGTATTATCTCATTAAACCATTCATATATTTTATCTCATGAAAGCCTTGAAACTCTCACAGCCACATTTTGCCATGGATGACACAGAGGTTTGGCATGGCACATAAACTGTCCAAAGTCATAGAGTTAACAAGTGGAAAACTTGCTACTTGTATCTAGGCTTCTTATTCTAGAGCTTGCATTTTCCTGTTCTTCCAGGGACGGAAGGGCGGGATGTTCAGTATTCCATAAAGTCATACTGCAGGGCCAGGGTAGAAGGGGAATCTCTTATTCTCCAAAAATTAATTTTACAAAGTAATGCATGTGTAATTATTTTTCAGTTTACTAGAGCAGTCTTTAGGTATTTTTTTCCCTTCACTTTGTAACTCTGTACCTTCCATATTAAAAGTTTCTTTAGGAAATGGAAATTAATTTGGAAGCCTCCATTACGCCTGCTTCCCACTTGTGCAGATGCTTGGCTCCTCTGGACAGGTAGGAGGGAGGGTGCTGGCCTCTTTCTGCTGAGCTCGTAAACTGAAATGTCTAAATTCAGGAGTGATGCCAGGTGGGGTGGGGACGAGGAAGGGAGGAAAGGGATGTGGTGTTTGGAGCCCATAACTCAGGAAACGTGATGGCACCTAATTTCAGAGTGGCATGAGGCAAGTGTTTAAGAAAAGAATAATGAGCTATTGTTGTGGGCTTTTTTTTCTTTAATGGGTGGGTTGTTTTTATAAAGTTTTATGAACAGGAAACTGAAGCAAAATGCTGATCCCTTTGGTTTTTGAGCCCTGCCAGCATCATTTTCATTTTTATTTTTGAGTTGGTGACAGGCACTTCCTTTAACACTTCTGGGGGTAAAGTGTAATGAGACACCTCAAACCTCATTTTATAATAGAACCCAAGTGAAGAATTGCAGTTTCAGATCTTCTCGTTAACAGCATAAGGGACAGAATAAGACCCCTCCCTGACCCAGAGAGAAAGATAGCTCTTTCAGAAACCAAGGTAGTCTGCAGAAAGTTTTCCCTTTACAAAATTCTAGAAAATTTACCCAATATGTGGAATATCTCTAACATGCATGAAAATGGATCTTGCTGTGACAAGGAAAATACTGATCCAATTTCCATCCTACAGTCAATCATAAAAACCCCAGCCTATCCAGCTATTGTTTCCCCTGGAGTATGACTTCATCTTAAATAAGGTGGTCCTATCTGTTGTGCATTTTGGATGTGCTGGACCAATATTTCAAGCACTTGGCTGCCAACTTCAGAGATGTTAAAAGCTGTTTTATTCCTGCAGGCCATTTATTCATTGCTTACCTTGTAAAAGTTATGTCTTATTGCATTTTTCCTGGCACCAGAGCAATGCCTGTACTTACCCATTGCGTTCGGTTTTTCTGGGCCTGCAGACAGCTCTGGGTTATTAAAGTTCAAGGAGGAAGCCACGTGATGTTGGCTTTACAATTTTAATTTTCTCTTACCTTCCTCCCTCCCTTCCTCCCACTCCCGGACAGATGAATTTTGTTTCCCATGCACTGTGTCTAAACTAGAATGGGCTCTCAAAGCATCTCTTGTAAGACTCCAGGTGAGGACACCCAGAGGGGAAGACTCTCCCTTGTTAGGGCAGCCAGAGAGAAATTTCCTTCTTCTCCCATTGGCTTCCTTGGATAAAAGAGTCCTTGAGCCATAACTTCGCATCAGTCTGGGGACTTTAGCACGATGCTTAATCTCGCAGAAACACCAGACAAAAACCTCCTCTCCCCCTTAAAAGTCAGCACCTCAAGACCCAACTCGAGAGAACAAAGTCTCAGCATAAATAGCACTAGATATGAGCATGGCAAGTTTAATAGAAAAAAATACAGAGTTTAACCTGAATCAAAAATCTAGAGAAGGAAGAAAGTGCCTCTGGAGGGCAAGAAAAGGACAAATAAGCATGTTACAAGGTGTCCCTGAAAACAGACTATTTGACATCCTTTGCCACCAGTTTCAGTCTCCCTGGCAAGTCCACCTTGTTCAGGAATTAGAGTAAATTGCCAGGTATGTGTAAAAATCTCGAGGGGACTGAAAGATCTCAGTAACATCCAAGAGAGCCTCATAGCCTTATACTGCAGGAACCATCTCTCAAAGTGGTCTTGGTGAGTTTTGGATTACTGAAGAAGCATGTCTACCCATGTCTGCTTCTCAAAAAACTCTTAGCCCATTTTGGTAATTCTGCATCTTATTTCTTGGTCCCATCACAGAAATTTTATATATGCTGTGTTCCTTATTGCAAATATTCTTCTCTGGATTCACCTTTTCCATGACACGTTCTTTGATTAGCCCCATTTCAATTTAATTTTCACTTTAACAAATATGAGTTATGCTGGCACATGCTAGGAGCTGAGTCACTGTGGTGAACGAGGTAGATAAGGGTCCCTGTGGCCTTGTAGCTCACTGTCAGGTAGTAGAGGCACCTTGAATCGGTCATTAGGAGCTGGAGGAGTGTTGGGGAAAAGAGGTCTTCAGTGCTGGAGGGCACAGCACCAGGGTTCCCCAACCTAGGGATCTAGGATAGCCTGGGATGAGAGGAATTATCCAGGAAGCCATTTGGTGGTTGTTCTTGTGATGCCAAAGAACTAATTGATCATGCAGCAATAAAAGTTGGTGAACTAGAAGCCTGTACTTTCGTTCAGCCTTCTGTTTCCAAGGCTTTTGGTTCAGTCAGAATAGTGGGCACGTGAGACTTGAATTGCTGAGCTTGGTTTTGAATGTGAGATGGAAAAATTCAGACATAGCAGAACTCACCTCCCACTTATTCAAAGAACCCAGTGAGCCTGCACCCTCTGTCCCCTCTATAGTGTTATCGGACGCCCCCGGCATAAGGAACATCTTAGCTAATGGGCTGTTCTCTAGCATACACCAGCCGACTTCTGCTCGCACCACGTGAGTGAGACACAAGCTTGCCAGGAGTCCCCAAGTCTGGTTCTGCTCACTGAACTCTTTCTCTAATTAAAACCTTCCACACGCACCACTGTCCTCCGTGTACCCCCCTCTCTCATGCCCCAGGTCTTTTTCAAGTAAACATCTCGAGCCAACTGCCCTCCTCCCATTCTCTACTCCTATAGCTAATTTTTTAAAAGCTTAAATGGAGTCATGTCCCCTGGCCATGAAGATAAGCATGTTTTTAATTGAAACTCTGGATCCCAGATTGTAAATCAAGTCCTAAGAGCCAGAACATGTCTCCTGGTGGGTGGCTTAGTTGGTAGTTTACACGGAGCGTGGACTTGCATATTTTTCATTGTATCCCTGATGCACCCATGTGGATAGAGTAGGCTATCCAATGCTGAATAACTGGATGAGCCAGATAAGCAGCTCTCCATGCCCACTCTGGGGTTTGATGCTCTAACCATTAGGCGAACCACCCTTGGGCCTCTCTGGCCTGAGAATGTGGTTCAGAATATTCCTGAAATGGGGGAGGTAGGCAGGTTCATTTGGGGGTCAGCTGATAATTCTAACTCAAAACACTGTGCTACCCAATGCTTTTTGAGAGTGTTTATTCAAATTTCTAGAGTCCACTGCTGAAGATTCCAATTCAGCAGACCCAAAATAGGGCCCAGGGGTATAGATTTGATAAGGTTCTCACTTTATTTCACTACAGGTGGCCTCTGGAATTAATGTCCCTGAATTCCCAGAAGTCGTTTCCATAAATGTGTAGGTTTTCAAATCCTGACCAGATGATATGAACACTGCTATCATTGATATACACATTTCTCCCACATTTTAATTTTTCTAGAATTGGGATATGTCTTATAATTGATCACATGCTATAAATTAGTTGGCAACATTTTTTTTTCTTTCTTGGTAATACATAAAATAATAGCATATAGTACAGTCTTCAGCATCTTAGGTTTGGTGAAATATGGTACTTTGATTCCTGAGTTTGTAGTTGATGGAAGAGAAAACACTTCTACTATCCAAAAGTAGGATTTACATATTTTAGATAACAATTTCTCCAAGCAGTGGTTAGTGTAGAAAACCTATATAACACATAACATTAGCTGTAGTCTGGGGCACCTGGGTGGCTCAGTCAGTTGAGCATCCAGCTTCAGCTCAGGTCATGATCTCACGGTTTGTGGGTTTGAGCTTCACATCGGGCTCTGTGCTGACAGCTCAGAGCCTGGAGCCTGTTTTCAGATTCTGTGTCTCCCTCTCTCTCTGACCCTCCCCTGCTCGTGCTGTCTCTCTCTGTCTCTCAAAAATAAATAAATTTTTTAAAACATAAAAAAATGTTTTAAAAATCATTAGCTGTAATCTGAGGGGAATAAATACTTTTGGAGTGTAACAACTTTGTTGAATTCTTGGTCAAAAGATATGCAATAGTCTGAAACAAATGAGGACTATCCATAAAGTTCAAAGACCCTATAGTAGCACACAGAGACCATTCTAAAGACGGGCTTAAATTCTCGAAGCCAAATAAGCCTGCTGATAGAAATCAGCCCAAACTGGAGAAAGTCGGGATTCTTACGACAAAATCTTTAGTGAAGACAGGTTTCCAACCATACATTCCACGTGGCCAGAAATACCACGTAACAAAAAGACAGTAAATTGAATCCCCTGGGATTTTTAGTTCATCACTGAGTTTGAATTTCTGCCCCCCAAAATAATTAAATATGGTGGTAAATGTTTTCCTGGGAAAAACCAAGCTTTGAAACATTTCTTCCTCCTCTCCAATTTCTTCTTCAAGTATTATCTTTCATGGAAACTTTCATTTTCGCTGGTCTTTTGAAGTGTATTTTCATATCAGAAGCAGTTTAAGACAGTTTTCTGTCCTCACCTTTTACTCCCCTATTGTTTGTTCTCTTGTCCTTTTGTGTTTTATGAAATCTGTGATTCCGTTGAGGGTCAGGTTTGAGCAACAGGGAAAGATTCTAGGCATGTCAATATTCTGGGGCTACTTGGCACAGAAGCATTTTTTCTTTGCTCTATCATGCCCAAACTGACATTTGACATCAATGGTCAAGGTCTGAAGCAAGAATATCCTTGAGGTCAAAACCAACAGATTATCCTGATGCTGTATTTCAATTCCACTCTCTCTTTAATGCCGGGTTTCTCAACAGCAGCATTATTGACATCTTGAGCCTGTTAATTCTTTGTTGTGGGGGCTGTCCTGTGCCTTACAGGATGTCTGCCAGCATCCTGAGCCTCTATCCATTAGATGCTACTAGGAATCTCCCCCAGTGACAATAAAAACTGTATCCAGACATTGCCAAATGTCACCGGGGGGACAAAATTGCCCTCAGGTGAGAATCGCTGCTGTAATGAACTAGAGACAAGGGAATGTACCTGTCTGTGGTATATTAGGGCAAGACAAATATTCATTCCTTTTTTTAAAAAACATTAAGTCTTGATTATTTTTGCATTATAGCTGGTAATCCACAGGACTAGCCCTATCTTGGGAGACAAAAAAAGATTGTATCACTTAACTGGTTTTTCAAACTTGTTTCACAAAATGAGATCTTTAAGTGAATGCAAGAATGAAGTCTTCCAGCTTTAGAATATCCAGGGATATATTTTCATAAATCTAGCCTGGAGCCAGTGGACACAACTCCAAGCAGGCAGAGAGTAATAATACTGATATGATTCTAGATATTATCAGTGTTTTGTTGGTGCCATTTTTACCCGTCTGGCAGGAAACCACAGTCCTGATCTCTCAGAATTCCTTGCCAGAACTTTTTCAGGCTTTTGACTCCCCTCTCCCATCAAGACTGAAGCAGCAGAAAGGAGAGGGAGCTCAGTCATTAGCTGGGAATGTTGCCCAAATGGAAGGGGGGAGGGGAGAGGTGTTGGTACACATGTGTATCCAACATGTACCTACACGACTGTGTGAGATCAGCAGGAGTGGGAGAGATTGTTCCAGATGCCAAAGGAGCAGACGGAGGTGCATGTGTTCGAAGGCTGAGATGTAGGGAATTGGCTGCTGTCACCTGAGCTCCTGCAAATGCTACCTCGCTGCAGAGGTTGTAGTTGAAAGGCCATGTTTTAAAGCAACCATATATTCCTTGAGCAGATGTGTATTACACACCTCCCTGGCATAGAGATTCAGGAATAGGAAGGGAAGAAAGGGAAAAGTGTAGCTAATTGAGCACCTGCTGTATAATAAACACTTTCATATTTGACGAATGAATGAATGAGCCTTTAAGGAGAAAAAGAACCCACTGACTCTGATGTTAAGTATAATGGTGACAGGACAAGGCATCGTGCTGTTGGCTGAGAAGGTCACCACAACCACTTAACTTCTGAAGTTTTAGCCTCACACTGGCCTGTCGTGCTCACCACCACAGCAGTGGGATTTGAGGAGTTGATTGATGGTCTCCCAGCCATGCCTGGCTGTCTGCTCTTCTGAAAGGAGCTAGTAACCAGTGGTGGGCTTGTGTGTGGAGGCCCACCACTCCACCGGCAGCACAAACAAGCCCCACTCGGCCCAGGCGAGAATGCAGGCCCTGCTCTTGGCACCGTTCCTGGAAACGAAGAACAGGCTTCTTTATTCTAGTCTCCAGGCTTCTGGCTAGCAAGGAACACTGCCCGGCTGTGAAGCGTTTTATAGGATTATAACGGGTTGTGCTGAAGGCGAGTTCTGAAAGACACTTTGTGCCATTGCTTTGAGTGAAGCTGACTGTTAGGGCAGTGTTGTTCCTAAGCCCATAAACACACACACAGGCAGGATGGGGAATGCCGGGCTCCTGGGGCCCACTCAGCCAGGCAGCACTGCACAGTTGGACTGGCTTCCCTCAGTTGTGACACCAGCCTCAAGGGTGTACTTGGGAACCCTCCTGTAGAGCACCCTGCTTTCTGACAAAGTCTTTGGTCACAGACACCTCTGGGTGGAATCCTAGGCCGAATACCCAAACCCCAAACCTGCTAATGTTGGAGCAGCACATCACACATGGGGAGGTTCTGAAGTCAGGACACAAGGTGGACATTGCATGGAGTCAAAAATACCCTTGAAAAAAATTTAAATGTCTTAAGGACCACATGCATACATGGCTTGCGTATACCCCAAATTGCCAGCTTCAGTTTACGGGCCTTATTGTACCAAAAATCTATGTCTTTAAACACCAGAGCCCTATTTATGGTGGTGAGACATTCATGCTTGGAGAAGCTTAGAAGCATAGACCAGCCAAGGAATTCCAGGTCCCCATCTTTCCTTTCACACTCACTTGGGAGCTTATGCTTTTTTTCCCCCAGCACTATGTAAATAGTTACTAGCCATTAGCAATCTCTCTCTCTCTCCTTCTCTCTCTGCCTAGCATATATACACATATGTTCTGTGGCCATGTATATTACTTGATTTTTATTGTTTCATATCTTTTGGGGGGGGGTTATGAGAGAAAGTGGATATAGTGGCCTTCCCATCAACTAATATGACTATTCTTTGCTCTACAATTGTTGTACTTAAACTAGAGGTTAAAGTCCCCACTTTTCCATAGGGTTTCTCTATCGCTACCCTGGACCTACAGTATGTCAGACTCCTTGCCCAGCCCTGAGGATCTCGCAGTGAATGGACCAGTCGAAGTTTGCTAGAGTCACTCTTTTCCTCATCAAGTGCTGGAAGTGCAATTCCCAGCTGGAGGATAAGGCCCCGTGAACTCAATCAGAGATCAAAGCTTGTCCCCGAAGGGGCTGTTGCTGGCCAGATCATCCTGCTCTGAGGGGGCCAGAGGAGCAGGAAGAAGACAGGAATGAGGAGCAGCTCCATGTGCTTCAGCTCCCATCCTCAGCACCCAGGGGAGCCCTGAGCGAGGCATGTCACTGCCTCTCCTGGCCCTCGTTTGGCTACAGAATTAATCCGGGGCTGCGTTAGTTGGGTGTCTTTGGAGATGAGGTTCCCTTCACGCCCCCACCAAGCTTGGTCAAGCTCACAGGGAGCACTTACATAAACTCCCCAACCAGCACAGCTCAGGTTATAAAAGGAAGTTGTGTTTGGGAATACAGGTAGAAAAAAATCAGTAGTCCAAATGGGGTGCCTGGGTGGCTCAGTGGGTTAAGCCTCTGATTCTGGCTCAGGTCAGATCTCACGTTTGTGGGTTCGAGTCCCGCGTCGGGCTCTGTGCTGGCAGGAGCCTGGAGCCTGCTTCCAGTTCTGTGTCTCCTTCTCTCTGACCCTCCCCCTTTATGCTCTGTCTCTCTCTGTATCAAAAATAAATTAAAAACATTAAAGAAAAAATTTTTTTTAAATCAGTGGTCCAGAGGCATCTTTCTCACTGCAAACCTCTTCTTCGATCACCTCCTTCCCACTGCTTTAGGGTGTATATTTGAGGGGAAAATATTTCAGGTGTTTTCTCCAATCTCAGCTGGAACCCCCTAATTCAGGAGTCTCCTTTACATGGGTAGCAATAACAGGGCTAGCAAAACTGGCCAGATTCTCCCTTTTCTGAAGGCAGTTTGTCCACACTAGCTGGACAGGAAAGTAGGTGAATTTAGTGCCAAGGTGTGGTTTTGGTACCTGGAATGAAAGATCTACATATCCTGAGGTTTCCTGCCTGGAAAGTGGAAACTGGATTCTGGCCTTAGCTGGAAGCAGAGAACACTGTAACAAGGTCTAGATATTTCCATTCCCATTGCCTCCTGTACACCTAAGAAGTCAAAGCAAAAGTCATCAGCTCCCCAGATCACTACCTGCTGTGCTCATGACTTTGACGTGGGGCAGGGGATAGAATTTCAACAGTACAGTCTACAAAATAACTTTTGAGACAATGATCATTTTAATATTAAAAAAATTAACTTCTAATTTCCCAAGTAACACATAAATATATTTTCCTTATAAAAATTTTAAGAACATTAGTTATAAATTTAAAGTCTGGCATGAATTACCTCCCTTAGCCCCAGAGGGACTTGTAAGTTTGCTGTGCAACCCTCTGGATGGTTTTCAATAGTATTTACCTACAGTTTGCTATAGAAAATACATAGTATTATGTAGATGTGTTTTCAACACAAATGGTATTATACTGGACTTACTCTGCAATTGTTTTTTAACTGAGCGTAATACATAGACTGGAGATCTTCCCGTGCCACAACCCTGGACCCATCTTCTTTTTGACTGCTGCTGAGTCAAGTTTTTTAGGGAGGAAAATTTATTCAAGCATTCCCTATCGATGGATAATCCAGTTGTTTCCAGTTTGGGGGTTTTGTTTGTTTGCTTTTTATTGTTCCAGACTGAGCTGCAGCAAATGATCTTAGAATTGCCTGTAGGACATTTACAATGTATTTCTCCAGTAAGCCATGGTATAGCCAACCTTGTCCAGCTGCACAGCTTCATCTTGAACAGACCCTCCAAGATTGCCCTTCTGAGTGGCTGACAGCCACTAATCAGCCTCTTCATATTTAAAAATGGGTACAGAGGAAGACACCCAAGGAAGTCTCTGGAAGTGGTGGAAATATATTTCCTGATTGTGTAAGCGGTTACGTGAGTGTTTACATTTGTCAACACTCAACTAAATGTATACTTAAAGGGGACACACTTACTGTTTATAGATTATACTCCAGTGACGTTCAGACATTCGCTTAAAAAAAATTGTCAGGGGAGACTGGCTTGGAATAAGGCACGACGGAATACCACCTCTTCTTAATATGGGCTTTTAAAGCGCTGGCTTTTCCTTCCACCGGGTCTCCTCTCTACTCGCCTTCTCTTCCTTTCTCGGAACAGCGGGGAGTCGGTGCACGGGTGGCCTCGGGCCTCGGGCTCGCGGAAGGAAAAGACCCAAGGCAGAATCGCCCTTCTCCTTGCTGGGGGGTTTCCGCAGGGCGGTACCTGGGCGTTCCGGGGATGCACCGGGGCGGGACCGAGGCGGTGCCCCTCACCGCCCCAGATGGGCGGGCTCGCAAGAGGCTCCGCCCTCCTTTCAGCCAGAGAGCCGAGTCGATCCCACCCGGCAAGAAGCCGGCTGTCAGTCTCCGTAACGCCGCTGCCGCCGGGCACCGTGGAGCTGGGGCCCCCTTTCGCCTGGGAGTTTTGTGGTCGCCTTGGGTCAGCGGTGACATCCCAAAGAGCAGGCCCGGCAGCCACCATGGTGGCCAAGGATTACCCATTCTACCTCACGGTCAAGAGGGCGAACTGCAGCCTGGAGGTACCCCCAGCCAGCAGTCCGGTCAAGGACGCCGAGGTAGGGTCTCCACCTGGACCTCTCCGGTCCATCTGTCAGTCCCTCTGTCTGTCTCCATCTCTCACTCCCTCGGCTCCCTCTCTGTGTCTCTCCCGGCTTGCATCTTTCATTCAGTGTGTTCCTCTTTCTTTCTCTCTCTCCCTCTGCTTCTCCCATTCCCTCTCCCTCTCCCCATTTCTCACACTCACTGTCTCCCTCCATGTCTCACTCTCTGTCTCTGCCTCCTTTTTGCCCCTTCTCTGTAGATCACCATGAACCTCCTCCCCTGTCCTTGTCCCTCTTCCTCTTGGCCAGGGAGCAGCTGCCTCCTTACCCTTGCCTCTGTTGCATTCTGCAGGGCTCTCAGACTGTCACTTATGTCTAGACCCACCAGAGGGACTTTCTCTTACTATATCCTTGGGCCCAGATGTCAGCCAAGAGCTACCTTTCAAGCTTGGGTTTCCTCTTGCCTGGGTTGGGAAGGCCTTTGGGGGCCATCTCACCTGTCAGGCTTGACCTCACAGTTGTTTGGCAGCAGACAGGACCTGACACCTCTGCTTGTCATCTGTGGCCATTGGGGTCATTCTGCTGGGGGTCTGGGGGCTAAATGAGAAATTTGAGTATCTTGTACATGAATCCTGAAACTGAATTAAACTCCTTGAGGGCAGGGGAAGCTGTCTTGGAACACTGGAAACAATTCTCTTTTGGGGAACTTTCCGGTGCCTTAAGGTGATGTGAAGGAGTCCTCCTGGCTTATGTTTAGTCTTGCCTTTTACCTTTGTGTGTTATATCTCTGGCAAAGAGCTTAAAAGGTGGGTTCAACTGGAGGAGAAAGCATTGTTCTCTGTCTTTAAGGGTCTTAGGGAATAGAGTTGCTTCCATTAGGCCACAGCTTTGCTGTGGCTGAGCTGTAGCGAAACTCAAAGGACCATTGGCTCATCACTGCTGCTTATATCTGTATCTGAGAGATCATCACTGTGCCCAACCACGACTGGGGAAAGTCTTGAGGCAGATGTGCATCCGACCTTGTCACAGCATTCTTAAAGGTTCTACCTACCCGCCACTTTTGGGTCTACCTAGCTGGTGTGCACTTGGCTCACTGAATTATGTATGTTTGGGAGGATAGCATCAAAGATTCATTACCTCTAACAAGAGCTGCTCCAAGCTGACAAGACTCCAGTCTCTAGTTATAATCAGCTTTCTGTAAGCTGAGCACAACTAACTTCTCACCCCCACCCCCACCCCCACCCCACACTCCAGCTCAGTTGTATATTTTCACAAAGAGTTTTTGTTCCTAGCAGCTGTGGAAGTGTGATGGCCTTAATGGTGTTTGAATTTTTATGTAAGTTTTGACAAGATAGCACCAGCATACAGTTCAGTTTGTTTGGACTTGGAATAGATATAATGATTTTTCCATAGGAACATCATAATTTAATGAATATAGGAGCAGTGAAGCTAGTGCCCCGCAAATTCCTTTTCAAGGAAGCAAATCATAACCAAGTTTAATAAGTTGAGATGGATTAAAGGAAAAAACAGTGAGAATAGCTCTGGACCCTAATCCATCCCTTCTTGCCATCCCTTATTCCTATGTTTTCTGAGCAGTTTGGCAAAAAGCTTAGGTAAAATTCATCTGCTTGATCTTTTCTTATATGTAGAATATAAATATATCTGTATATGACAAATGTGATGAAAGAAATGTATCACCAAATGTCAAATATTAGTTTTCTTTATGGTAGCCAGATACAGATTTTTTTAAATGTGACTTATTTTCCTTTTATGGGGATATCCTGGTATGGGAGTAAGGATAGGTGAGGAATAATTTTGAAAATGGTAAATATTTTTCAGGTATCACCATCGAGGATTGTGTGTGTGTGTGTGTGTGTGTGTGTGTGCACAGTTTAAGTCAGAAGTATCACGTTCACTCTATACATCTTGAGGCAGAAATGTCCAGTCCTATGCACCTCCTAGCTTCATTTCCTGATAATGGCGACAGGCAAAGTTGGGAAAAGAAACCGAAGTGAATTTAAGGGGTAGTTTTCTGGTTTCGTTATCTGTGCAAAAGACAAGTCAACCCTTGTCCAGGCCTTAATTCTCCATGAGCAGTTAACTAAAATATATTTTCTACCAGCAGGTGTCATCAGTATTTGTAAGTGTTTAAAGAACAGCATACCCTGGTACGCCTTTTGAAAAACATGATTATATACATATTTATAAACTAAGTGTTGACTTTTAATTCCTATGAAAGTAATTTTTTAAGACTGATCATTTTTTTCCCAAAAATAAGATGGTTGTAAAGAGAGAAACTGGCTTCTCCAAAGTGCTTTTTGACCTTCCTAGGCAGCGAAGCACCTGTGCCCTTTAGGCATATAATGGCCATTCCTTTGTAATTTGCTATGGGAGGAGCACTGCTTGGGCCAGTGCCTTCTAGCATGGTTCTTGTGGTTGCGGCAGGCATGCTGGAGAAAGCCGCTTAGGGAAAGCCTTGTGGGGAAGGGGCTGTCGTGCAGTGATGTGCATTTCATACCGTACACTTGAGTTAAAAATCTGCAACAATAAACATTCTCTTAAATGTAAATCATAACATTTCTACTTGAGATTTAAATGCTTTATGATTTTTAAAATTTTGGCGATGGTTTCCAGTGAAAGGAAAAGGGTGATATATTTTTAAATTTCATTTCGTTTTTTTAAAATAAGTATTTTCCTTAAAATATTTACTTAAAAATTTTTTAATGTTTATTCTATTATTTTAGAGAGAGAAAGAGGGAGATAGAGCGTGAGTGGGGGTGGGGAACAGAGTAAGAGGGGGACACAATCTGAAACAGGTTCCAGGCTCTGAGCTATTGGCACAGAGCCGGATGGGGGTCTCGAACTCAGGAACATAAAGAGCATAACCTGAGCCAAAGTCAGGCATTTAACCAATTGAGCCACCCAGATGCCCCTAGAATATTTATTTTAAACATGAAAAGTATTATGCATGGATTATGGTATTAATATAATACTGTTTCTTAATCTGGTATTTCTTTATGACATGGATATGTGAGTTGGGTTGCAGGAGTTTAATTTTAATACTCATAACCAGCTAGGTCTTCCAGCTCTAATATTTAACTCTGAAATCCAAAGTGCTTAGTCCATTTTTTAAAAATGTTTTTTATTTTTGAGAGAGAGAGACAGAGTGTGAGCAGGGGAGTGGCAGAGAGAGATGGAAACACAGAATCTGAAGCAGGCTCCGAGGGATCAGCATAGAGCCCGACTTGGGGCTCAAACTCGTGAACCACGAGATCATGACATGAGCGTAAGTCGGCCATTTGACTGACTGAGCCACCCAGGTGCCGTGAGCTTAGTCCATTTTAGTCCATGGCTCTAGACTTTCACAGAGAAGGGTGCTATCACATGAACATCATCAAGCTTGCTTCTTCTGATCATTGATGTAGTTTCACTCAATTTATCTGTTTTCCTATTTATTGGGTGCTTATTCCCATGTCAGGAGGAACTAGCCCCTGCAGGCATGTTAGGTACCCTGAACACCTGATCAAGTCACTAGAAGGAAAGCTGTTAGCTCTTAATGAATTACACTGATTGTAAGTTAAAGCCACTATTTCCATCTGGTGAAGTTTGCTTTTAAAGAAGGCTCTGGGGCACCTGGGTGGCTCAGTCAGTTAAGTGTCTGACTTTAGCTCAGGTTGTGATCTCGCAGTTTGTGAATTCAAGCCTGCATCAAGCTCTGTGCTCACACAGCTCGGAGCCTGGAACCTGCTTCGGATTCTGTTGTGTCCTTCTCTCTGCTCCTCCCTGACTTGTGCTCTCTCTCTCTCTCAAAAAAAAAAAAAAAAAAAAAACCATTAAAAAAAGGAAGGAAGGAAGGAAGGAAAGCTCAAGTAAATGGATATGTTGGCTAAGGGTGCTGGAGCCTGATGAGAAGGTTTTAAGAGTTTGGGGTCGATCTCATTTTTAATGATAATACAAAGATGTTTCTGTTGTTTTCTTTCTAAGAATATATCTGATAATTTGATGGACAGCTCACTTTGGTTTTTAAGATTCACTATTTCAGATGTTGGTCAGGATTCGGTCAGATTTAGTTAGCAGTATTTGTAATCATTGCCTTTGTTTCTCAAAAGTCTATGGCTGATTTTGATTCAGCCAGTAGACTTGTGTGGCCCTTGGAATGACATGTATCTAGAAATGAAGAGCTCTATTCCTTTTCTAAATACCATATCTAGTGTCTCACTTGAGACCTAAACCCTATTGTAGGGTTAACATAAAGTACATATTTTTTCTCACTTTATGAATAAAGATACTGAGGGGAGGTGACCTACAGAAAGCCATGAAGAAAATCAGCAGCTCAACTGAGAGCCAATACCAGGTTTTCTGATGGATATAGTCCAGCATTTCATACCAGTGTACCTGGTGGCATCTAAGGGTGTTTACCTCTATGAAGAAGGATGGAGGGGAATGAAGACTTAACAGATATATAAAATGCTTTAAAATAGTTTCTTTTAAGTACATAATCATGAGTACTTTATGGAAGTGCCCCTGTGCCCCTGCCGTAATTTATGCCCCAGTCAGTTCACATGTGGACTTGAAAATTGTATGCACCTGGGCCTGAACTCTTTGCATGCCAGCTGGAGTGCTAAAGAAGTCAAATGGCTTCCCGTAATTTACACATTTCTTGGAATCTGTATCGTATAGTGTTGAACTGACCGTATATATAACCAACTGCATGGAAATAGTTCTGACGAGTTATAGCAATTAGAATCCTGGTAGTTCTAGTGAATTTGTCTGGGAAAAGGCCATTGCTTGCTGATAGCATTTGATTATGGTCATCCAGCAATGATTCTGAGGCTTATTCAGATGGCGTCTTGGGCTTCCAGAATAGGATGTACATGAACTAAGAATAGATATATTAGAGAAAAGCATATTGACTTTACACATGTACATTTGAGTATGTTCGGGGTATCAACTCTGGACTGACTCCTAATGCCATCACCTGCTAGTGGGTATCACCTTGGACAAGCTACTCTGCCTCCCTAAACTTTGTTCTCCTCAGTATTAAAATGGGGTTGATGATAATTCCACCTTCTAGGACCATAGTGAGGGTCAATGAGATGATTCATGTATAGTTCTCAGTCCAGTGCTTGGTACATAATAAATATTCAATAAATAGCATCATCATTCATTGAGACTTCTGCATCTTGAAAAGATTTCCCCAAACATTTTGTAATTAATGATTACCATCCTAATTTTCTGAGTGCTGTGTTACAGATAACAGGGCATCAGGGGCCTCATTGTAGGTCTTTTTTTTTTTTTTTTTTTAATTTTTGAGACAGAGACAGAGCACGAAGTGGGGGAGGTAGAGAGAGGGAGATACAGAATCTGAAACAGGCTCCAGGCTCTAAGCTGTCAGCACAGAACCCAACGCGGAGCTCAAACTCATGAACTATGAGATCATGACCTGAGCCGAAGTCAGATGCTTAACCCACTGAGCCACCCAGGCGCCCCTCATTGTAAGTCTTTATCCCCACAACAACCTTTAAGGTTGGTGTACTTGTCCCTTTTGGTAGGAGAAACTGAGACTCCGAGCTGGGTAGTAGCCTTTCCAGGATAGCTTAGCTACTAGGTGGAGGAGCCAGGATTCATACCCCTGTCTGGCCCTGAAGTCTGTACTTTCTCGACCACATTACATTGCATCTAACTGACTAAATCACAGGTCTCCTCACCACATCACACATGAAGGATGAACCTGCTTGCTGGAGCAAAGAGCCTCACAGTCAAAAGCCTATGTTTTCCTGGGTGTCTAATGGGAGACTCCACCATTACTCAGT
This sequence comes from Suricata suricatta, assembly GCF_006229205.1. Taxonomy (NCBI): domain Eukaryota; kingdom Metazoa; phylum Chordata; class Mammalia; order Carnivora; family Herpestidae; genus Suricata; species Suricata suricatta. The sequence goes on along the minus strand of NC_043711.1, from coordinate 24,323,006 downwards.
GCTTCTGGCAGCTCACTTCGTAGAATGGCTACAGCCCAAGGAGTGGGAATTTGCAAGCCTCCATTTGGGGAGGTTTGGGTAACTTCCGTTCTGTGTTTCTCAACACTGAGGAGCTGGTCTTTGGCAGAATTCCGCATGCTCAGCTCTGTGGAGGTGACACTGTTAGTTCTGCAATTAGTCATTTTGCTTATCTACGTTAACCACCAGCCTTCCACCTAAACCAAATAACTGGAAGGCCCTGACTGCCATCTGGACACTTGCAAATTGTGTCATTTTCTCAAGACACTCTGCAACTGCCTATAAAATCCTGGACTGGTGCCACTGTTTTCATAACAACTGAATGAAAATAAATTACCGACCATACCCTAATTTTGCAAAGCCCTGGGCACATGTAATTGTTATTAATGGCATGTGTATATCTAGAAGGGCTACTTCATTTGTGATGTATGCATGCAGTTGCCGTCCATAATTTGTCAGCATTGGTAATGTGTACAGGTCACACACAAAATGAGGAAATTGCTGTATCTGCATTGCCATGTATTTTTGTCTTGTCTCATGGACTGTCAAGAATGAAGGCCAGTGATTTCTAATGCCTTCCATTTTTTAATGAATTGACACTGTTTATTAGCTTAAAAGAGGCTGTGTCACACGTTAATCAAGAAAGGCATCTGAACCTTCAACTGGCTGGGAAAGAAGTGGTTCTTTTTAAGTCTAGAAACACTTGTGTCTAGACTTTCTGTGTTTGAGCCATTGTATTCTTTTCTGAGAAGACAGCCCCGATTATTACTAAACTTCAGTTAATTGGAGCAAAACCAGAAACCTTAACGGTAAATTCACTGGATCTTTCTCCCCCCTCCTCTGGCTCTTAAGATGAAGAGGTAAAGAGTAGCAAAACAGGCTTTTTTTTTTTTTCCGGGGATTTATGAAACACAAACAAAACCAGCCTCCAGGAAATGACCCAGGGTCATTGCATTCGAGAACCTTAGAGTGGGAAAGGCCTGTTGAGAACATGGAGCCCAGTGCTAATCCACTGCTGGGTTCACTCAGTCTCTGCTTAAACATCTCTAGAGACAAAGAGCTCATTACCTTCTGAGTCTGTACATTCCATCTTTGTTCAGTGTGGGTCATGAAAAACATCCCTTCTTAACTACAACATTGCTTTCTGCAACTGAATAATATATAGGAATATTTTCTGATGTGTTTTCTCCTTAAATATTTGAAAACTGTTCTCTCTCCCCATTTACTCCCACTCTGCACATAGATGCACATGTATGCATGTGCACGCACACACACATAAACACACACTTCCCCCAGGTGCTTGTTTCTCTTGGCTAGACATCCTGGTTCCTGATACTTTTCCAAATGGGACTTACTGTCCAATCTCTTTCTCTTCCTTGCTTGTTTCCACCGGACATCCTCAGTATGCCTGGAAATCTTGAGTATTGATCAGCCCAAAGACACACTGGATAGTGCTCTATCAACAAACAAGGTTTCTGTTATGTTTAACATGCTTCCTTAGACAAGAGAAGTAGACTAATAACATTGAAAATTTTTGAAATAGAGATGACAGACTGAAGAATAATGTCTTTGTCATATAAGTAATTTATACAGATGTAAAAGAACCCTTTAAGAAGTCCTTTGATAAATGGGCAAAAAAACCACTAATAGTTCATGCACAAGGAACTGTGAAAGTAAACATTATTTAAAATGTTCACTCTAATAGAAATTATAGAAGTGCAAAAGGCAAATATAATAATAAAGTGCTCTTTCATCCTTAATTGATGTCACAAATATTTTAAGGACACGATATTACCCAGACCTGGGGATGTTGCAGGGAATAACACACTTCTTTGGGGAATGAGGGGACTTGCCAGTGTATATTAACACACGAAAAAGGGATCCTGGGTGTCTCAGTTGGTTAAGCATCCAACTTTTTCAGTTCAGGCCATGATCTCGCAGTTTATAGATTTGAACCCTACATTGGAGCCTGCTTGAGATCCTCTCAATCTCCCTCTCTGCCCTTCCCCAGCACGTGTGCTCTCTTTGTCTCTCTCTCTCTCTCAAAACAAATACATTTTAAAAAACAATAAAATGAAATAAAGCACAAAAAATGTTCAAATCTCTGGACCCAGTATTCCAGGAGGGAAAGTACTATTCAAAGCTGTTCATAATGATGATATTTGCAATAATGATCATGTTGTATGCTTGTGGATTTTATATGTTTCAAAGCATTTTTTATATTCTTTTCCTCACCTGAGTGTAATTATTCTCATTTTAAAGATGAAGATCCAAAGAATCAGAGAGATTCAGTAATTTTCCCAGGATCACGCAGCTGGGCATGGCAGAGGTGCAGCTTGAAGTCGGTTGCCTGATTTCAGTTTAGCATCCTTTCCTACTTGTTTCTAACAGACAGAAAAGCCAACAACCAGTCTGACCTATAATGAGAGAACGGCTCCATGTACCATGGCCTCTGGCACAGGGATCAATGGCATCATTTGTGCCATTACACACTAGCTAACAGAAATACCTCAACGTTCTTGTAAAAAATAAAAAGGAAAAAATGTGAGCATACTTACACACATGATATAACCAATTTAAATGTATCCGTATGCACATGGGATGTAGAGAAGTCAGGGAAGGGATGTTTCCATTAGCACACCCTCTTCCTCTCTCATCACACTTACTAAATTCACAGCAGTGTCGCCCTGTGTTCGAATAGCAGTCAGGGATTTTCACATGCATTATCTCCTTTGAACCTTGGCTGAGGAAGCTGAGCAAGGCAAGGACTGTGCGTTTTGTTTGTCAATTGAAGAAACAGAGGTTCAGAGAGATTAGGAGGCATGGCCAAAATATTGGGCCCACCTTGTCCAGCCTTGACCTCTTAGCACCCTTCAGTGTTGGATTAACCCAGTCATACTCCCGAGGGAGGTTGGTGGTAAGCAGCGCTATTTTGGGGGGAGGTCCAAAGTGAACCCCATTAACTTTAGAACACTGCATGCAGTGACCTCACCTGGGAGCCAGTGGACTGGTGGACCCATCCCTTGGCCTGCACTCCAGATTCAAGTGCAAAGCTTACTTTGTATTTGATGTAAGATTGCTGTTAAACAAGAAGTTCACAAAAAAATGGATAGACAGAAAGTTATGTATAAGTAGAGAACATCCCTTAAAAAGATGTCTTCCTGAGCTCTATAGATCTAATGTTTACAGCAGAGGTGATAATTAAATGGTAAGGAAAAATAGAGGACTTCCCCTAAGGGGATGGTTTCCGTAGATACCAAGAGAAGTAGGCAACCTAAATGAAATAAAACTAAGAGCCTATGTCAGGACCTTGAAAAAATATATTTTAAAATGTTTAGCAGGTGCCACCATTGTCAGATTTGGAAGTTTGGAGTCTTCCTGAAGGGAGAAGCCACAGAAGGGAAAGAGGAAGCAGCCAGTGGGTGGAAAGAGATGGATCAACACGCCTGATGGCCCAAAGGGGAAGAAGTGATAGAAGCCTTCCCTCTGTGTGCTTTCTGGCTCCAACACAAGGCCAGTGCAAGCATCCCTCTCAAGGGGTTATCTTACTTTGAAATGCTAACATTTCATAATCCCCAAGTGACTCAGGCATGTCAAGAAGGACCCTAGACAAACAAAGAGAAGATAATTAAAGGTCACTGGTGAAGATTCTTGTATGTTTGACTTTGCACAGGACGGGGAGGGGTGCCGGTGGCTCATCAGTATCCTGTTAGGTTTTTGGTCTTGTTGGTTCTCACACACCTTCAGCCGTCCCCCTTGCTGCTCGGTGGTTGCCTTGGGTGCTTCTGGGTGTGGTCTTGCAGAAGGGGGTCTGAAACCAGGGTGAAGAAGGAAACAGACTATTTACAAGAGGCCACAGACACATGGTGAAAAGCCATTGCCTTCCGCCTCAGCTGTTTGATGGTAACTTAAATTGGACAGCTTTGAAAGACAGCACATCTGAAAAGAAGACTTGTTTTCTCTTGTCAGTTTCTGAATGCTCTGTGCCCAGGCTCTAAGGGCCGAGGAGAGTGAACTTTGTTCTGGTTCAGCGTCAAGGAATGGGGACTTACTTTGGAGGACTCCTAAATGCTTACATCTGAATTTCTTTAGCAGCAGTTATTTCTAAGCTGGTTCTTACTAGAGCCTCCCTACTAGCCTGGGACAGGATTCAAGTAGAGGCTCAGAGAAGACTTCGGAGTCTTTGTTTCTGGAATGAGAAGACTGGGTTAGATATTTTTTTCCCAGAAGGTGGGCTTCATACCATTTGTGGTAGCCCAGATGATACAGGATCAAGGGGATACAGAGACAAGACACAAAATAATAATTTTGACTCATTTTCTCTTTTCAGTTCTCTTCTTATTCTTCTGATCCTTCTGATCATGCTGTGCAGAAAGTCTTCATTTTAGAGCTATTGTCTTAAACACCTTTCTATCAACTTGTTAATTCCTCCTTTTAACAAAGATCAGGCCTCAGGCTTAGAAGCTTCAGGTAGGCAAGAATATCTAACAAGAATTTAACATTAGGGTTCATTTTTTAAAGTTCGTTTCTATTTATGGCAGGTACAATGATAGCATTTATTTTTACAATATGTTTACTTAAGTAAAAAATAAGTAATTTAAGGAAATGTTACATATGTAATAGTTCACATGGTATATACATTAGCTAAAGAATTGTCACAATGCTACCAAGAGTTTGGAAATGGTGCATTCAGTATGTTCTGAGAGCTCTTCAGCTAGAGATCTGCACCAATAGGTTCCCAAGCTTAGGTACAACTGCTTATAGACTAAATCTTAAATGTGGACTTTGAGCAAAGGACCCAGATTTCAGATATTAAGATTTTTAAACAGATAAAGATGGGTTTTAAGGCATCATAGAAAATTATCCTGGACTAGATGTTAGCAAATTAAAAACAAAAAAATTGGATTTCTATCCTAAGAACACAAATATTTTTTTTCTTTTTAAAGCTTTGAAGTGCCTAAGTTTCAGCTGCAGTCATTTAACCCATCCTCTCCCTTTTCCCCTTCATCCTGAGGGAAAGGTTGGGCAAGATTGTATTTTATATTGAGGCAGCCATAGAGGATAGTGGTTAGGAACTTCAATTTGAGGGGTAGACTGAGCCAAGTTTGCATCTCAAGTTAGCCCCTTGAGAGCCGGGAGACCTTGGACAGTGACTCATCCTTTGAGCCTCAGTTTCCTCCTCTGTAAATGAGAATTTCCAAGGGGACTGTGAAGATTAAATGAACACAGAGGGCTTCCCCAGAGCACATGTTCCACAACAGCAGCATCTATTGTCAAAGTACATCAGCTGAGTGGAAGCTGTGGCTGGTCATCCCTATCAAGGGGTCTGCTGGGAGGTCACTCTTTCCTTTGTAGGAAATACCCACCCAGGTTCCCAGGGATTTGAGTTGGCACTGGTCATTATTTTTTTAAAAAACAAAAGATGTTCCAAGCACACTGGCAAGATTCACGTTCATTCCTGCCAGGCAGGATGAAAAAAAAATCTAGTATGGTTTTCTGATGTTCCCATAATGACTTTCAAGCAGGGAGTGGGGTGTGAGCTCAGGGTAGAGGCACCCTGGTCATGGGAGATGAGGAGCATGTCATCCCTCCTAAAGGCTGGCTCGCACCTGACGTGCATCATCTGGGTGCCTCATCTGGGAATCTTAACCAAGCTCCAACCGCAGAGACAGACCCAGGGCGGGTGAGGAGGATTAGGTTGCTTGGGGAGTTCTTCCTGCCCTATTCATTAGCAGGGCATTTTAATTATAAATAGATCTTTTGTTAGAAATGTGGGGAAATTCCATAGCATGATTGATACAACTTGGTGAAGAGCTCAACAACTAAAAATGACCCCTATTGCTCTAGGATCGTCAGTAAATGCTTACTGAGACCAGACTCTACATAACAATTACTCCTGAGTTTAAAAGAGAAAGGCATGCTTTTGGCCCTCAAGGAACTTATACTCAAGTTGAGTTTGACTGAGTCATTCAGAGTCCAGACTGTCAATCAGCAGACATAGGGATGAGAAGCAGGCAATCTCACAGATTGGGAGATGGTCATCCACTGCTGTTGCTGGATGCTCACAACACCATTTCCCAGGTGTGTCTTAACGGAGGGCACTGCCCACTAGGGGTGCATGATCAGGGCACCTGTGTACCTTACTGGGCCTTTAAGATGCTAGGGGAGGGGGCGGGAAGCCAAGAGGGGCTTCTGATTCCAGAGTGACAGCGTTTGAATGTTGAATGAACAGTTTCAGGTTTTCCATTTCCTGCCTCAGTCTCCATGGTCCTGCCTCTACCATGTTTATTTCCACCAGGCTTCCTCAAGGCTTAGGAAGTGAACAGGGCTGTGGTTAAGAATGCAGGTCTTATTTTGCTTAGCATGACACCCTCGAGGTCCATCTACTTTGCTACAAATGGCCATATTTCATTCTTTCTCATTGCCATGTAGTACCCCATTGTATACATATACCACATCTTCTTGAATAAGTCAGGCGGAGAAGGACAGATACCGTATGTTTGCACTCATAGGTCTAACAGGAGAAACCTAACAGAAAACCATAGGGAGGGGAAGGGGAAAGAGAGCTGGGGAGAAAGAGGGACACAAATCATGAGAGACTATTGAATACTAAAAATGAACCAAGGGCTGAAGGGGGAGGGGGTTGGGAGAAGGGGGTGGTGGTCATGGAGGGGGGCACTTGTGGGGAGAAGCACTGGGTGTTATATGGAAACCAATTTGACAATAAACTATTATTTTTTAAAAAATGCAGGTCTTGCTGAGGAACAGCCTTGGGGCCCAGTCCTGGCTCTGCTACTGACTGTGTACACTGGCTGTGTAACCTTAGGAAAGTTTCTTAACCCCTCTGAGCTTCAGTTGCCTGCTTTGTAAAATGAGTTTGTTAATAGTACTAACTTAAGAGAAGTCTAGGAAATCCAAACCAAAGCACATTGGCACAGACTGGCACAGAGTCACCATCAGTGTTATTGCTCTTATGTTATAAAAAGTTGTATTTTCTGGGAAGCCAGTGTGGGGGGTGGCAGGGAAGCCATTCAGGTCAGGTAGATTTGAATTTGAACTTCAGCTCTGCCAATTAATTACGGAGTATGACTTGGGGCAGGTCACTTTACTTCTCTAAACACCTGCTTTCTCTTCTAAAAAATGAGGTGATAGAGTTGCTATCTGATAGAGATTAGTGTGTGTGTGTCCCAGCACCTGGAACAGGGGGTCTCCGTGGTTCTTGGTGCCACCTCCTCCCCACCTAGAGTTCCCCCATTGTCTCCATTTGACAGAAGAGTAGAGTCACACCTGGGTCAGGTGTGAGATGACTTATCTGTTTCTAGAAAATTGCTGGAATCTGTATAGGTAGGGAACCTGGCAGGATATAATTTGATAACAATTCTGAAGGCTTTGCTGCCCCTGACATCATTCTGTGCAGCCCTGCTTTGGAAATTCAGGAGCAACCCCAAAGCCCGACCCCAAATGGTGGGGGAGGAGGAGCTGGAGCGCCTGGCCAGTGAAGGAGATTTTTCCCTCTATCCCTGGAGGTACTTCAGGAAACTTTTCCAGGGAAATCTTGCCAGGTTAGACCCCATGTGGTCTTACAAAGGAACCCTCCCATCTATAGATGGCTTGAGCTGAAAGACTCATGAGAACTTCGCCCATTTCTACCACAATAAATAACACTTTTCTTTTACCACAAAACTGCCTTTGTCTTTTCTGGAAACTTTCATTGGCATCCCTTACCACTGAATCTCCAGCATTTTTTTTTTTTACAAAACCAAACAGTCAAATCACAGGTTTGTATCTACTTCTTGTCTTTTAAGTTGACTGCCATTGTCTATTCATTTTCTCTCTTGTGACTTTGTGATTGAAATGAGTTTCAAGTGAGGTGGGGAGCAGAGCAGGTCTTGAGGCTCTGCCTTCTTTGTCGTGTGCGTGATACACTTTTTTTCACATTTGCAGTCTTATGAATTTTAATAGACTGTAGATAATGATACATCTGGTAGCATATTAATTGCTCAGAGTTAGAAATAACACATAATCACTATGTTTCAAGGTTGCAAATGTACAGCACTGAGAGCCAGTGTTTGTTATGAGCTTTTGGGAAAAATCCATTGTTGGGCATTTTTAAATTCCTGTCATTAAAAATGTGCAATGGAATAAAAACTGTCTCAAATAAAGCTAGTTTTGTGTTCTGTATGTGTGTGCACGTGTGCAAGTGCATGCACACATGTGTGCACACACAGACACACATCTCCCAAAGGGTAACATTTGAAGCTATTCATTTGCTCAGTTGGAGTTTGTGGGGGCAACAGAAAGGCCATATGAATCCATTGTAGATTACCCACCTCACAGCCTCCTGAGCAGCATGCCCTGTACCTTCTTTTTCTTTCTTTTTTTTTTTATGTCTTTTATTTATTTTTGAGAGGCAGAGAGAGACAGTGTGACCAGGGGAGGGTCAGAGAGAAAGGGAGATGCAGAATCTGAAGCAGGCTCCAGGCTCTGAGCTAGCTGTCAGCACAGAGCCTGACGGGGGGCTTGATCCCACAAACCGTGAGATCATGACCTGTACCGAAGCCAGACGTTTAACCGACTGAGCCACCCAGGCGCCCCCCTTATTTTTCTACATACCATTGCTCAGTGGGTGGTAAGATTTCAACTGAAAGCTGAAAACAGGAAAGTTTACTTTTTTTTATTTTATTCCCAATTCAATCAGTCCCTTGTGGCTATGTCACTAGTAGTTTTTTTCCATTTTGAACAATCAGATTTCAGTGTATTCTGTTCTCAGTTGAGGGCAACCTTCCCTGGTTCTAACCAGAGGCATGTGCTACTGAGGATGAATGTGAACCCAATGATTTGAAGGGATAAATTGTGCTAGGAGGGGCACTGGGGGGTGCCAGGGAGTGTGGCAAACGCATTTTATATTTCTCTCTGGAGACCACATTTCTGCAAGTCTCATCTGTTCAGACATTGTTCTTGTCAAAAACAGAAGCTGACTGGGCTGCAAAAGAGGGTGTCTGTGTTCTCATCCTGCAGCCCTTGTGCCCTTGGTCAGATGTCCCTGTAGATTTTACCCAGCAGGTGTATGTGGGATTCCTGGTCCCAGCCTAGTCTTTCGTCAGATGGCAGACCTGGTTGCCAGCTTTGCTTGCCTGCCTGAGACGTACTTGATCATCCCAGATTCAGCTGGAACAATCTGTCCCTCCTTTGGGACATCAAGATTAAGAGCTGAGCATCTCTTTTAATTTCTGTACTTCTTTTTTCATTGTTGGGAAGTGAAGATAATGCTGAGTTTCAAAGGATAACAAGTGGATGAGAAAGATAGAGGACATGCCAGTGGGTCTGTATGGCTCTTTCTGGAAGCCAAAGGTAACATGTTATTTTGGGAAGAAATTACACCTTGCTCATCTGACATGGGTTGAATGCCCAGAATTCCTTTCAATGTCTAATCCCACATAGTACTGGGATCTGGAAAGATTGGAGCACAGCTCTTCTAGCCCATAATTTAGCAATTTGGGGTAGGATGGGAGGATTTTGGTTCAGACCTTAAGACCTACCTGGATTCCCTTCCCCAACTCACTCAGGTTCTTATCTTGGGATTTCACGGCTATTTTCCTCTCATCCGACATAGCCTTGGATCTTGCCAAACCACTCCCCGTTTTGCTCTATCCAGCCAGAGCTTGACTAAACATATGATAAAGCTGCAGGAAGAAAGGGAAGTCAGGAATGTGGAATCAAAATATGTGGTCTCATAGCAGCCCAAGGTATAGTGGCAGGAACATGTCATCAGTGAGACTGTGGTGTGGCAGGTAACATGGAGCTCCAGCTTCATCCTTGGGAGGCCCAGGGCAGAATCTAGTGCTTCAGGGATGGATGAAGGCAGGAGAGCAGGCTGGGGAAGGGACCACACCTCTCCTTGGGCATCAGAAGTAAGGGCAATAATCAGATATTTACAGGGAGCAACTTATGGGGCAGGGTCATGCCAAGCACATTACCTACATGATCTCATATCATCTTCCCAAAAACCCTGTGAGGGGGCAGGAGAGTCACCCCCCACTTCACCAAGCCCTTGGAGGTAACATTGTTGTTCTGGGGTCATAGGACATTGTGCTCTGGCCAGAAAGGTTGGCTTATATTATATCCTTAGATCCTTTGCAAAGAATCAACACATTCTTTGGGCCAGAGTGATTAGAACTTTGTGACTTGCTGCACAATCTCCAGCTTATTCCAAAACTCTGGGGAAGCTTCTGCAAATATCCTTAAAGTATTTGTGAAATCTGTACATAGCAGCTCCCAAAGCCGAAGCAGAGGTGAAATCCCCAGTGGCATTTTTTCCCACCTCCCTTCTAATTCAGACCCAGGGGAAGCCAGGGAATCCCTTTGATAGAGATAAACAAATGCAGAACTTATATCCCACCCAAGGGTTTCCAAGAAGTCAGTAGGAAATGACTGAATGTGAAACCCCAGAATCACCAAGGCCTTCCGCTGGGCCCTGTGGCTGTGATTAGACCCCCACTGCCACCTCCAGGTGCCCCGTTGGCATTTTGCAACCAGAGATGTGTGCTTTGAACCCATTTTCTAGACCTACAGATGGGTGTGGCATGGGGGGCACATCACTTCTGTGGCATTCTTGCCAAAAATGCATAACCTGAATCTGACCGTGAGAAAATATCTCCTGGGCCCAAAGCTGGCCTTCCCTTATGGGCCACAGAGGTACGACTCTGTTGGCATCCCTTATCCTTTTCCAGGAGGCCAAACTCTTGAAGTGCTTCAGCCTTGAGCATCTGGCCCAGGCTGCCTCAAGAAAGTAAAAGTTTTGATTGACGTTTGGAAGGCAGATGTGGAATCAGGGACTGCAGAGAGAGCTAAATATTTGGCTTCCTCTTTCTCTGAAGGTCCGTAGTGCCATGTCTGGGCATGACCAAAATGAGTTTCAGGCGATGGGTTGGCGTTTGCTAAAAGGAACTTAACTGGGGTGTGGGTGTACCTTTCTCCTCTGCCCAAGGTTAATAGTAACATCCTGTGTAAGAGAATTTGAATGTGGTCTTCTACTAAACTCCAATATTTTAGGGCTATTTATTAGATGTGTTTAATCTTGGGCCAATTTAACCAGTAGCAGACTAATAAAATAACAAATTTGGGCTTGCTGCCAGGACAAATGTTGACTTACCCTTATAATGTTGACTGAAACGAATATCTTTGAAAGTAATTGAGGAGTGAAACATTTGCCAAAAATACAGTGTCTGAAACAGTGGTTCTGTTTTATTTTACTGGCACTGCTCAGAGATTATGTTCATAACCTAGGCTGCTGCCTGCTTCAGCTCTCAGAGAGTCCCATGTTTTACCACATTATTTCCCAAGGTTCATTTCTTTTTTTCATCCCCTCACCGTCATTTAGCAAAAATGAATTTCCCCAAGGCAGACAAGCAGGGCCAGTTATTTCTCCAAAGTAGGGACACAGATTCAATGATCACCAGAAGAATAAAGATAATCTGCTGTTTGAGGTCTGCCCTCAGAAACAAAATGGTTTGCCTTGAACATTAGCCCTCTCAGAGTTTGTAGTAAAATTAATTACTTCTGCAGGGTATACTGGATGAAAGCCATCTCCCTCACCCCACACCACCCCCTTCCCTTTGCCATTTAGTTTATATGAAAACTAAGGAACTGCAGCATTTTGCCAGCATGCGTTGTAGACTTGAAGAGAACAGGGAAGCCTGGACGAAATGAAGCCGGGATGACCACAGAAGTTATCATAAACTGTGATTTCTTTCGATGCTCATTTTTTTTTTTTTGGCTTTTTATGGGAGACTGTGTTTGGGGCAGGGATGGAGCAGACTTTTCCAGGCTCATCCAGCATTGTTTCAGCCTAGTCACATGGCCTCCTGATGCCTCCCCTTCATCAGGGCTTCCCAAAAGCAACCACCTTACAGGCAGACTTTGACCAGATGCCAGAGGTGCTAAGTGGCGTGGGCAGAGAAGACTTGATGTTCAGGGAATAAATATAATCTCTCCAACCTTCGCGGTTTCGATTTTGGGGCCCGGAGAGCTGATGGCTTAATCTGTGGATTTGCGCAGACCATCCTGTGACATCTCTGTCATCTGGTGTTCAGTATTTCCATGAGAGGAGGCTAGAGACATTGTTGGAATCGCAACATAGCAAATCCAATACCCTGTCTGCAGCTTGGCCATGAGACCGAACTAACTCAGAGTGGTCTGGTTTATTTATCCAGACTTTCCGGACACTTCCTTAGCAAGGAAAAATACAAAAACAAAAATCAAAATAAACGAACAAAACCCACACAGCTTTTTTTTTTTTTTTTTTTTTTTAAGAAATTGAGATGTTTTTCTTAAAGCATCTGATATGGAGAAAGTTGGGCCCTTTCATCAAAGAGAAAATCAAATTTCCCCTGGATGCACAGGGCAAGACAACAAGACTGTGGGAGAGCACAAGCACAAGGGTGTGGCCCCGTCTTTGAGATTAGCTGAGACAAAGTATCAAGGATCCCTTCAGGCCCTGTTCCCTGTGGTTTGTCAAAGTCCACAAAATCTGTAGCCCTTTTGTTGGAACCACTGATAAGAATCTCTCAAGGAAAATTGTAGTTCTGAGTTTGAAGACCTTTTGCTCACCTTGTGGGTTAGAAACCAATAATTTTGAAATGTATTTGGCCTCATCAATGAGGCCAGGTTTCTGTTGGAATTTGGGCCTCATTATTTGCCTTTCAACTTCTGGTAACACTAGGTCAATTAGCTCAGTGCCAGGGAAAAGACAGCAGATTAAAAAAAAAAATTTTAATGGAAAATTTGGAAACTATTATTTCATTATTGTCTTTTTCTATTTCGAAAAAAAAAAAAAAAAGTAAGGTGAAGAGTCACTTGCAGGCTCCAAAGAGGCCCCCTTTCCTATTCCTATAGCCCTGGTCCTCTTGCTCCAACAGCTCTGTGAACCCCCCCCCCCAATCGCTGGCTCCGTGTCCCGCATGGCCCTGCGGTCCACTATACCCTGCCTGCTCATCATCTGCCCCTCGCCTTGCCCACCCCAGCCAGCACTGACTCTCTTGGGTACCTTGCCTGAATCAGCCTTCTCGTTCTCCCTGTTGAGCCAGGAGACATCCCCGCCCCCCACCCCACCAAAGCTGACACATGTACACATCAGTGAAGCCAGTTTTGCAAATGCTGGGTAAACAGTCACAGAGTTAGATTTAAAAGGGTGCACATAGTCACAATGTATCGCTTCCAATATATGTATTAATGACAAAGGGAATAGTAACCTTACAGGGAGAAATCCAGCAGATAACATCTGTATTAGTTTCCTAGGGCATCTGCAACAAAGTACCCCAAGCTGGGTGGCTTAGAATAACAGAAAATAATTTCTCACTGTTTTGGAGACCAGAAGCCTGAAATCAAGATATTGGCAGGGACATGCTCCCTCAGACACCTGCAGAGGATTCCTTTCTTGCCTCTTCCTAGGTTTTGGTATTTGCTGTCAATCCTTGGTGTGCTTTGGCTTATAGGTACATCATTCTAGTTGCAGCCTGCATCATTACATTGCCTTCTCCCTTTGTGTCTTTAAATTTCCCTTCTATAAGGACACCAGTGACTGGATTTAGGACATACTCTAATCTAGTATGAAGTCATCCTAAGTAATTATATCTGCAAAGTTCCTATTTCCAAATAAGGTCACTTTCACAAGTTTGGGGGTAGAACCTCTACATATTTTTTAGGGATATACAATTCAAGCCATGACACCACCTTAGCCAAATGGTCATGGTTACTATTACCAGCAATAAGATAATGTTACCCTGATATGATGTGCCAAAAGGACACGTCACTTCTGATGTGTCCTTGCCAAAAATGCACAACCTTAATTGAATCGTGAGAAAACATGAGGCAGATCTAAATTGAGAGACGTTTAGCAAAATAATTGACCAGTGCTCTTCAAAAATGTCAATGTTATGAAAGACAGACTGAGGAACTGTCACAGATTAGAGGAAACTGTAGATATACGACTGTGAAGTGTAAATGTGAGGTTCCGGATTGGATCCTGAAACAGAAAAAGGTTGCTAGGGGGAAAACTGATGAAATTCTAGAAAATCCTTTAATAGTTTAGTTAATATTATTGTAGCAATGCTAATATCTTAGATTTGATAAATGTGCCATGGTTATGTAAGACGTTAACTTCAGGGAGGGGGGTACAGAGTATACGGGAACATTCTGTACTATTCTTGCAACTCTTCCATAAATCTAAAATTATTTCAAGATAAATCTATTTTAAAAAGAGAATACATATATTGAGTGATTAGATAAATTCACCTGTTCTTAGTGTTAAAGGGGAAGGGGAGGAGAAATAATCTAGTAAAAACATACCAATTTGTGAGTTCAATTTTAGGCTGTGTTCATGGAAAGCTTACTTTTTCACAAGGCACTGTGCTTTGCACCTATTATCCTTGTCTCTTGGGCAGAATAGTGTAGCTGAGGTGTGTGGTCCAAGGTATGATCCACATCTTTGCCTCTGCCCCCTGACATAGGTGACCTGTGTAAGTACTTATGCTCACTGAGCCTCAGCTTACTCATTTGTGAAATGAGAATAATGGTATTAGTTCTCTCATTGGATGTTCTGAAGATGCCATGAGCAAATCCATGTAAAGCTGTCCGCCCAGTGCCTGACACAGATTATAAGCTCTTACAGAATTAAATGATAGCTCTTATCCACAATTTTTACTACTGCATTATAAAAGAATTCTTTCCTTATTCTTCAGTTGAAGAAACTGTAGATAAGTAACTTGCTCAAGATCATGCCGATAGAATGTATGACAGCCAGAGAGAGAGAGAGAGAATAGATTTTTAATGTGGTTCATTTTCAATCATTTGGTTAGATAAACATTAACTAGGAAGGAGAACCTGCAGAATATCTTGTCTTTGAGGGACAAGATGCAAAGCAGGCTGTCTGGTCCCCCAAAGGGGAGGAGTGGAGCCACCTGAAGGATACCTGGGACTTGGAGGGGGCACAGGCAAGAGTAAACGAAATGGTCAGTGAGTCAGTGAGAAACCCTAAAAGGGTGGGAAGGCCTTGGCAATAGGAGGTGTCAAAATAAGTGAGAACACCATATTTGTGGTGGCTTAGAAGTTTTGAAGAGTGAGAATCTTGGGCGTAAACCATAAGACAGCCTGAACCAGGTCCTAAGGATGGGTGGGGGTGATAAAATCAAGGCAGTCATGTAGTCATGAGTTTCGTTTATTTGGCTGGAGAGAGGCAGGGTAGGAGGGAGGATCTAGCAAGGATGGGAGATCTTTGCCTTCTTAGTAGAAGATGGTGCTATTGTAGGAATGGAGAGAAAAACGTGCATTTGGGAGGCAGAATTGGAGAGAGAAAAGCACACTCACAGATTAAAATAAATCCAACAGAACGAGGGCTCCCCTCCCTGGGCAGGCCAACCTTGAATGACTCCTATTTTCTCTATATGTTTCTACATCTGATTTGACCTCCACCAGAATGTTTTATGTCATGGAGCCCTGTGATTGGCAGCTTGTTGATGACTTTCTTAATGAGAAAACCAGTCAGTAGCATAAAGCAGACTTTAAGGAGTCTGGTGGCTGGGTCAGTGCTTCTCCATGGGTTTGCTCATCTTTAAGTTTGAATGTTTCAAGGTAGCTCTCTCAGGTTTTGATTTCCCAGCTACATGGACCCTTCCCTATTCTGGCCTATGTTAGTTGAAAATTACTGAAATTTTCATTTCGGGATGAAAATGGAATATTTTTTTCATTTTGCCAGTTTTTTTTCTAATTATGTTCAATTCTAGATAATTTGTATCATCTGTCTCTTTCAGTATCCTTTCTCACTAGGCCCTCACTAACATCTGAAGTAAAGATCTTTGATGGCATCTGTCTGCTCACTGATACGTTTGCAAAATGGTTCTCTGTCCATTAAAATAAACCCTTTGTATTATCTAGCATTTTGACTACATAGCACAGGCAAGACTACGTACTGAGTTCCCTGGGCCCAGCCCCCAGCTTTGACAGTTACCAACCTGTGATCAGCCTTGTTTCCTACACATCCCCACTCCCTTGCCCTGTATTACTGTGAAGCAGATCCCAGATATCCTAATATTTTAGTTGTCCCTTATTTGTAACCATCAATGGTCAGGGAAAGTTTGTGTCATGTTTGGGCTGATTTGTTTGGAAAGTTAAGACAATAAAACGTAGTGGGATAGGGTTTACTCACATAAAAGATGAGTCAGATATATCTATATCTCCTGCTTACCAGGGGAGGACCCTGCGTAGCTAGCTCCAGAAACAATAAGTGAATCAAGCCTATGCTCTCTCCAGAGTTTGATGCTTATCTAAATGTGCCTTGGGCGGGTGCTGTACCTGGGAGTCTCTGGGCACGTCACAGCAGAAAAGCTGATGCTGAGGACCACGTACCCAGCAAATGACCATTGTAAAGCCAGCAGTTGTGTTGAGCAGTGGTCTGCAAACTATGGCCCACAAGCCAAATAGAGCCTACTTCCTGTGGTCTTCGAGGAAAGAATGGTATCTATTTTTAATGGTTGAAAAAAGCAAAAGAATAATACTTGGTGACAGTAAAAACAATATAGAATTCAAATTTTAATCTCTATAAATAAAGGTTTTAAGGAACATAGTCACATTCATTTATTCACATACTGTTTAAGACTGATGACAGAGATGAGTAGTATGACAGAGGCTAGATGCGCACAAAGCCTAAAATATTTACCATTTGGCCCCTTACACAAAGCTGTAAGGCATTGGCTCTGAAGCCAGCCTGCCTAGGTTTAAATTCTGGCCACCTTTTGTCAGTGACTTTAAGCACATTGCTCATCTTTTACCTCATAATAGTAGCTACCTTTCAGGGCTGTTAGGAGGAATAAATTAGTATGAAGAGGAGTCCCTGCAATAAATATGAGACATTATTATTATCATCATTTCATAATGCTAGGGCTTCTCAACCAGTCTGAAATTAGAACCTCCTGTTTAATGTGAGGATGATGAAAACCTCCCGGAGGGGTACTAGGTGGATTAAATATGACCCCTGGGTGTGCAGTTCCCACCACACCTCCTGTCACACGGATGAAGCCCTGCCTAAGGCCTCCCTGGTGTTTTCAAACATTTGAAAGACTTTTCTGATTCCATGAGCTCACAGGTGAAAGCATCTGCTAGCAGTCAATTCTCATCAGGTGTGTAACAGCCGAGAGCAGTGTTGTCCTGCAGGAGAGTGGTCCTCCTATGCTGATGGATGCATTTCTCGCCCTCTTGGGCTGGGTTTGTGGCTAAGTGAAGGTGGTCACTGGGCAGCTACAAACATGATAAGGAAAATCCTCCTATTGTTCCCCAACCCCACCCTAGCTGCAAAAATGAAATCTAGGGAGAATGAATGATGATTTCCTTGATGCTATGTCTATTTGAATGGAATCATTTTTGAAGGAATAAAAAGTTGTGCTACATCATATTGTTATGATAGGTACTTTCTTACATGCATATAATCTGCTTTGGTTTTTACCTGTTGGGAGGTAAGAATATGGAGAGGGGAAAAATCACCGTCTCCCCTAGGGAAGGAATATTAAAATCTATTTCATAAAATTTCACATTAAAATAAAATGTCATTGAGTGCTTTATTATTTATTTGTTTCTATTTCTAGCACAAGATATGTTTTAAATTGCTGTGCCAATTCTTTTATGAAAATATGTGACCTCCATCCTTTTTTCTTGTTTCCTACCCTTCCTGCTACCTCTCCCTTCTTTTTTTCTCTTTCCTTGTCCTCTGAAAAGATACAGAGAAAACATCTGATAAAGGTCCATATTCATTCATTATGAATATTCACAGCAAACTTAGCATAGAATAGAACTCTTTCTCCTCGATAAAGGGTATCTCATCCATGCTCTCAGCAAACACAATTCCTAATGATGAAATCTTCATAATAAGCACGTTAGAATTAAGAATTACTCTAGTGTACCCACTACCTCCACTTGGAATCAGTAATATAGAGGTGGTCCTAGCTAGTGCAATATGACAAGAAAAAAAAACATATAAGGCCTAGAAAAGATGAAGCAAAACATTTTTATTCAGAAAATACTGCCAACACACAATACTCAATGCCTTTTTCTTTTCTGTTTTTTAACCTTTTTAGTGAGATGCCCTCTTGCCCTGTCTTAAAACTGCACAGTGGGGGTGGTCTCCCCACTTGAAACAGGATATCTTATGTCTGGGCTTAGCACTGACCTTGCCCAGCTTGATCTGGCAGCTGATTTGTCTCTGCAGGTCATATTCTGTCATCTCTTTGTAAAGCCGAAAGCATCCTTGGAATTGCATTTGCTAGTTTTCAGTAGAGCTATTTACCTAGAATCTGGAAACATTTTTCCTGAGGGTTCTTTTTAGATAGCAGTAAAATGCAGCTGGAGACATACTGAGTAAATGGAAAAGAAAAATCAAATTAGGCCAAGAATTTTTTTAATCTCCTATTCTCACTGAAGCCCTTAAGGAGAAACCATAATTCATACTTTGCTTGTATGGGTCAGGCATAAAGCTTCCTCAATAGATCCAATAACCTGCAAATGTTCTGGTTTTAAAGTTGTATCTGCCTGCTTTGCTGGATCACAGCTTCAAATCAGGCAGCAACGGTTTCTGGTTCAATTGTTCATTACTTGAGAATGTCAGATTGCCAGAGAGGAGCCTGATATGAATTCCAAAAGGCCAATGCCTTAGGAAAGGACTTTTAATTGCAATCTCATGTAGCAGCACTGCAGACAACCTGCAGAGGGGCTAGCATTTGCAGTGTGCTTATATCTCCTAGCTGTGTGGGAAGCGCCCATCAACTGGGTCATATAAAATGGGCAGCAAAGTCAGCAGAACCTTAGAAAAGATGACACAGCAAGGGGAACCGAACTGAATCTTTCCCCATCCTGCCAAGCATGCAACGCTCCCTGCGCCTTTTTAAAGCAAGAGAACCCAATTGGCATTTGCCCTTCAGCTTTTCCATTCTGACTGATACAGAATCTGTGATCCAGCATTCTTCGCCATTAAAAATCTGGGGATGAGTCTCCGGGCTCTGAGGTGCCTGCAGGATCATCTAAGACCAAGTTCTGCTGCCCTGTGAAATCCCTCATCTCCTCGTTTGCTGCAATGCAGTTTGTGACACCAAAGGTGGTAATATCACAACTCTGGCATTTCCAGCCCGAAGCAGGAATTATTTAGAGAAATTCAGGGGATGCTCAAGAGGGGTGTGTGTGTGTGTGTGTGTGTGTGTGTGTGTGTGTGTGTGTGTATTTAGTTTGCTTTTAGTTTGCTGATGATGCAGCTGTGACGTAAAAAATATTTTAAAAATCCTCCTCTGGGCACAGATGCTCAGGAGCCAGGCACTGGACAAGAAGCATCCTGAAGGACACTGTCACCTGGAAGCAGAAGGGCTATTGGATCTTTCTCTTCAGCCCTTAAATAATAGTAACGTGATAGCCCTCATATTGAGGATTCATCCTTTGCATTTTGGAACTGAGCCTTCCTAGTGTTCGGAGAGTTTCTTACTGTCTGTTCAGCTTAGCATGCCAAAAAGCTGGAGAGGTCCCCGGCAGCCCTGATTCATTATCTGTCTTGGAAAAGTATTTCACTGCTTCGAGAAATCATGAAGTCAATGCTGGCAGCATCGTGGAATTATTTTGCACTTTTTTTTCTTTAGTCTTTTAATTTTTTTTTTCTATTTAAATGCTGGAAAGGGTGGATCTATTTCCAGGAGGGCTTCTGATACCTGAGATTGACAAAGGCACGAAATGACATGAGAGTATCTCGGCAGAATTCCAATTTCAGACAAGATTTTTCCAAGCACCTACTATGTTCAAATCACCCTGCAGGGATGTCCTGGAGACTCTGAAATTCTGGCTTAACCCTCAAAACTTTGAAAGCAATGGCTGAAAAAGAAAGATGAGCATCTTGAGGCTACCTCTGGAAATGGTTGAGGTTCACTACAATTGGCAAGTTTGGCTTTTTCCATCAAAATTTGGTGTCTTCATGTGCTGTCCAGCATCTACTGCAGGTCAGATGGACCTTAGGAAGGCAAGGGTAACTGTTCTCTTTGTCTTTGTAAAATATTTTGTCTGTCATGTCCTTCTTTCTCACAGCCTATTGTTTTTATGTAATTCTCATCTGCAGAGTCACTGAAATGGGTCGGCTCTGTCTTACCCATCAGCTTGATTTGGGGTAACTTTGCAGATTTGCAAGTTTTATTTTGCATGTTTTATGTGGAGATGATTTTCAAAACTTGTGGCTATATGAATTATAAAAACCAATGCCCATGGTGTGGTTTTCTCTCTGTACATTTTCTTTTGCTGGTTGTTGTTTATAAGTATTCATATGTGCATTTCAAATATACTGTAGATACAAAGATGCTTTTCAAAAAGCCTCGTAATAGAAGAACTTCCTTTAAAAAAATTTTTTTAATTTAGTGAATGAAAAAAATCAAACATTCTTTGTACTTTAGAAAAGCCATTGCATGAAAGACGTTTGGAGAGTGGCTTTGGGCAAGGTGGGGAAAACGTTTTTAAAAAGATGAAACCAGAAGCATCAAAACACAACTGTCTGACAGGGTCATTAGATGGGAAATCTGAGGCAGCTTTTCTCTATAGGAAGCGTTTGGGGAAATGATTCTAAGTGGAAGCTTCTAAATTAAAAGCTGGCAGATATTGGGCGTGAGGAGTATGAGGCAGACCCTGTCCATTTGCTGTCTGCTCAGAGGCTGCTCCTGTAGATGTCTCCCTGTCATCTCCCCTTTCATGAATCCTGAGCCAGGTCATCTCCACACAGCTGGAGAGAAACAGGGCACTGTTTACATTCCATAGACTGTGTGCAGCAGCTCATGGCTTGGGACAGGCCTGTGTGATGGAGTTATGTTGTCTGTAATTAACCTTGACATTTTCCTTTCTTTTCTTTTCTTTTCTTTTTTTTTTTTTATCCTATAGGAGCCTAGTAATAAACGGGTCAAGCCCCTTTCCAGAGTCACATCACTAGCAAACCTCATTCCACCCGTGAAGGCCACACCGTTAAAGCGCTTCAGCCAAACCCTGCAGGTAAGAAGGACACGGTGGGCTTGTGTTTGCAGAAAACCATGTTGTGCAGGAGGGGACATGCCTTTTCTACCCAGAACCTCCCCTGAGATCTGAATCAATGCTTATTTCAATGGAAGGAAGCAAGTGAGGGAACTTAAAAGGAAGAAAGATGTGTTTTCAAGTTGTAAACTGGGGTCAGATGGAGTCCTTTGAGGGCTGACTTGAGGAGTTGGGTCTTTCATCCGAGTCCTGTACCCCATTCATATGTACACTCACAGGTTTTGTCCTAAAATCTCTATGTGCTGCCTAAGAAAACCAGCAGTGACATGAGCTGGAGGGTAGGAGAGCCTAATGCTTAGACTACAGCATGCAGAGAAAAATTTAGCCCACCCCCGTTTTTCTTATGGTGCACAAGCTAAGAATGGTTTCTCCTTTTAAAATGACTGGGGAAATGGGGCACCTGGGTGGCTCAATTGGTTAAGTGAACAACTTCAGCTCAGGTCATGATCTTGCATTCATGGGTTCAATCTGCATCAGACTCTATGCTGACTGCTCGGAGCTTGAAACCTGCTAAGGATTCTGTGTCTCCCTTTCTCTGCCCCTCCCCTTGCATTTGCTCTCCTTCTCTCACTCTCTCTCCCTCTCTCAAAAAATAAATAAAACATTTAAGATGACTGGTGGAAAAATAAATAAATACAAAATGAAAGTAAAGTGACTGGGGGAAGGTCAAGAGAGGAATAATATTACACTGAAATTCAAGTTCAGTGTCTGTAGTAGATTTTTCAGAAAACAGGCATACCTAAATATTTATGTATTGTCTGTGATTGCTTTTGCATTGCAATGGCACAGTAGGGGAGTTGTGGCAGAGACCATATTGCACACAAGGCTCAAAATCTTTACCATCTGGCCCTGTACAGAAAATGTTTGCTGACTGCATGCTTAGCACAAAGGCCCTGGAGTAGAAGTACCTCAGTTCTGACCTTGGCTCTGTCACTCAGAGGCTTTGTTACCTTGGGCAGATGACATAACATCTCTAGGTCTTGCTTTTATTCCTAATGGGTAAATTGGAGGTGACGCCACCAGCTTCTTTAGAATAGAATCGTTGTAAATATTTATAAGATAATGCATTTAAAGTCCTTAGTACTAGGGGTGCCTGGGTGACTCAGTTGGTTAAGCATATGACTTTGGTTCGGGTCATGGTCTGGCAGTTTGTGTGAGTTTGAGCCCCATGTTGGGCTTTGTGCTGATAACTCAAGAGCCTGGAGCCTGCTTCCAATTATGTGTCTCCCTCTTTCTCTCTGCCCCTCCCCTGCTCGAATGCACACACACACACACTCTCAAAAAATAAAATAAAAAATAAACATTAAAAAAATTAAAGTCCTTAGTATTTATGACAGTGCATTTAAAGGGCTATTTTGCTAACAAAACTATACTAAGCCCTTTCTTAGCAATCACTAATTTACTAATTAGTTGGCTAAGTAGTAGACATTAGCTACTATAATAACTCTTTGGTAAACAAGTGGCTATAGTTGTTCTTAAACTCCCAATAAAGCTTATTTTTTAAGGTGAAAACTGAGATTTGTCTAAGGCCTGGGACCAAATTTGATAATCATAAAAATCCCCTTGTAGACTGAAACCAACAAAAGCCATGCCATGGAAAGGCTTACCTTGCTTAGCTGAGAAGTAATCTTGAGTCTGCCATTTCTTACTTGTCCTGAATACTTCTGCTTAGTCATATTTTTATCTTGGCTTTCCAAGTTATTAAGAAAATTGTGGACCAGAACCCAAAGCATATCCTATGTTACGAAAATCTATGATTTGAGAACTATTTTAGGTCAATCTCACCCCCTCCTGCCATTGCTTCTGCACCATTCAGCCAACATGTCATGATTCTAGCCCAAGAATAGCCCAAGCTGTTCCTGCCCTTTCCCTGTGGATGCTGTGCTTTTTCGGTGCTCATTCCCTGCCTATCCATTCCCCTGTTAGCTCTTCATAGTTTCTCCTTAATGAATGCCTCATCACCTAATTAGCTATAGGTTTGGCTCAGTCTCTCTTGGTGCTTGGGCCTCTGGGCCCTTGGTTATCCCCGATCCCCTTTGTGGGAGAATGGAGAAGAAAAAAAGAAAATAGGTCGTCTGGGGGGGGCCAGATGAAGGGCTTTGAAGCTAGTGAAGAAAAATGTGTTTACCTTCTCTCCCCCGTGACCAGTCCCTGAGCCCTCTGGCCAAGTTCATCACAGGCTTTCCCTGGAAGATTCATCACTGCCCTAGTCCTGCACATCTGGTCTTTTGCTGAGTTCTGCTTTTTGAAAATTCTTTAGCCTGTCTACTTCCATTTCACCCTTTCCTTTCCATCCAGTGGCTGGAGCTCAAATTTGCGCTCTATTTCCTCCCTTGATTACGAGACCGCCATGTGCCAGCCATTTCTTCCCATTGGCCCCCAGACAGTCAAACCTCTTCCCTGGGAAGAACCTCACTCATTCTTTAAGCATCCGATGGGCCCTCATCAAGCACAAAGCTTGACATCCTGCTCTCATGTTGCTTACAGACTGGACAGAGTTCCTTCTAGTAGATTTATGGCCACATTTGGCTGTCAAGTTGTGTTTTGCTTGGCTGTGTAGCATTTAGAGCTAACTTATAAAATCCGAATAATCAATATAAGAATTTGGAGTTCTGGCTTCTTTTAAAGAACTGAAAGTCTTGGCAGTGCTAGTCCTGTGTTGCCACATGGCAATAATGAGCTAAACCTGAGTAGCTAGCCAACTGTCACCTACAGATGTCCCCACATCTCCCAATTATCCTTCCAACACCTAACCCTTCGACTTACTGGCATCACTTTGCCTGGCCTGTGGACTCCATGTTTGTGCTCCTAGGTCTAGGATATAGTTTGGTCTATGCCTCCCACCACAGCCCAGGCCTGACTGCATGTTACTATAAGATCCTCCATTGTCATACTTTCAAAATCTT
Organism: Suricata suricatta; assembly: GCF_006229205.1. Taxonomy (NCBI): domain Eukaryota; kingdom Metazoa; phylum Chordata; class Mammalia; order Carnivora; family Herpestidae; genus Suricata; species Suricata suricatta. The sequence continues at coordinate 24,298,995 of NC_043711.1, read as the reverse complement.
TCCTTTGGCTTCCCAGGCAACATTTATTCCTCTTCTCCCATCTCTGCTCTACACAGATCCTACACAGGGAAGGCTGCAGGAAATATTTGATCAGCTTGAAAATTTGCATTGACCTAGAGAACTGGGACAGAAAGAAATCAAGCCATGTCTGAAATCCAACAGACTGAGGCCAAATAAGGATGAGAAAGCCAGACATGAAGGAGGGCTCTGACATATGGAAATTGGTTTCTAAAACCTCAAAGAATATTTTTGGCAAAATAATTTTTTAATTTACTTTTTTCAAATATCATGATAAATAGCTAACTCCAGGCTCCATTTATGGGACAGAAACAACCTGGCAGAAGCAGAACAGCTATTCATAGTGGTTATGCACATGGACACAGAGAAAACTTGAGCAGTGTCCTTATGTTGTGAGTGTGTCCTTGGAGGGAGCGGGGGGTGTCAGTGAATAGAAATATGCCCCTGAATCTGTGAGCAGAGTTAAACAGCCATATTTGCAGAACAGTCTGCTAAGCTCAGAGAATACTCTCTTGCCCCTGACGTATCTCCCTGTTGGTCACCGTGGTGCATACAGCACATGTTTTGCAGAATTATTTCCTGTCCTTGTATCCCAGTAATTGCTCCGTGACTTTACTGCTTCCCTCTCCAGCTAGACTGGGATAGGGTGCTAATGTGGCCTGAAAGGCAGGGAGGGGGGGGGGGGAGGCCCCAAAGGGGTACTCAGTAGGTCAACTTTACATCCTCTTCCATTTTGTATGCAGGGTCTCGATGCACATTCTGAAAGGGGAGGAACAGAGAACAAAGGAGGGTGGGGTGAGGTCTTCCCCAAACCTCTCAGCATTCATTCCATACTCCTAGATGTGTATTATAGATGTCTCTTTTCCTTCCAGAAACAACTTGAGACTGTAACCTAGCAGCTTGGTTCTCTGTCATAGTATCCCTTGTCCCTGGCACCTGGCCTCATAGAGACAGACATACATATCCCTTTTAGCATCCAGTTATGTCTGAGGTTGGGTTCCTTTTATTATAGGAGAAGGGTTGAGTTAGGCCTGAACACCCAAACACAATCCTTTCATCAATAATGGAACACTTGGCAGTTCTTCCTCTGGCTCCCCGGGAGACCACAAGTTAGCCCAGAAGGATATCAGGACACCTCGGGGCTGGCACCCTGTTCCAAAAAGGTTAAAACCCCGGCCACAAATGTGAGTGGCTCTGGCAGCAACAGTTCGGCAAGACACTGCAGGACTTGTTCACTCTTGCCTCCCCTGTGCCCCATATGGATGGGGGCTTGGGCCTCAGCACAAAGACAGCGTTTGTAGAAACTGGAGCAGGACAGCCGTCTGCCTGGCCTTCCGTCTGTTTCTGACTGGGAAGTTACTGCTGCTGATAGACTAGAGCACAGATGTCTGCATCCCTCTGGGCCTAAACATCTCCTCACTGGCTTGCTGGAGAGAAACATGCAGCCCAGTGCTAAAGGGGCCTGCGTGCGCCCCTCTTGCTTAGTGAGGACAGTGAGCGCACCTCGGGAGAGCTGAGCCCTGCCTGCCCCCCTGCCCCCGACTCCGCACAGCTGCTAGATGCATTTGAGCTGGGTCCAGTGCTGGGCCCAGCACATGCTATGGAATGCTGTGTTCACAACGTTGTGGTTGAGCCCTATGTTCTCTCTGAACATGAGCTTCATTTCTTTTCCATTAGAAGAGTATATGCTCATTGTGGAAAAATACAAAAAAGGAAAAAGAAAAGATTCCACTCCCAAACAGCCCCTGTTAATATTTCAATAATTTCCTTCCAATGTTATTCTAGGTATATCCACATACCTTACATACCCTCAACCTCATTTGGGGTTACTCACAGTGTACCCAGCATTATCTTTGTATGATCTGTCCACTCTTGGATTGAACTCTCCCGCAGGGCACTGTGCATGGTCAATTTCTCTAGGGTTTCTATTGGTCTTGGCCCAACGTAGTTCCAAGCTATGCAGTTAGGGATAGAAAGGTTCCTCTTCATCATTGTTAGAGCCTCTTGGGGAAACCGTACCTTTTATTAAAGTTCAGTAATCCTTTTTATTTTTTTTTAATACTTTTGGTCTTGAGTTATGTCTTTTTTTTTTTTTTTTGCATTTTGCCTACAAAATCTCTTCTTTCCATCTCTTTTATTTGCATCCCTCCCTTTGTCATTTAACTGGATCAGAATTCTGTTATGGCTTCAGGGAAATAATATATCACAGTTAATCTTGGAAAATGTGATCTTAATGGACCGAGTATATATTATTCTAATGTCTTGATGTGTCTTATTTTACAGAACCACTCTCCTATTGATGGATATTTAGGCTGTGAATATTTTAAATTATCAAAGAACTCTGTATTGAATGTCTTTTGAGGGCATTTGTCCTATTTTTTTTGAAGTGCCATCTAGTTGTGCTTTCTTTTCTAATTATATAACATCTTTTTAAAATTAAAAAATATAGAGAAACACAGAAAAGGGAGTAAAATTCACTTGTAATCCCATTTCCCCTTCACTAAGAAACTTACGTTAACATTTTGGCATGCGCTCAGACAGTCTTTAATATATATCTGCATGTGTTTTTTTAAAAAACAAAATAATAATCATAGTGCATATACTATTTTCTAACATGTTTTTGTCTTAACAGTATAAAATAACCTTATAGTATGAAAATACATGTTTGTGTCATTAAATATTTTTCAGAGTCAATTCTTAATGAATTCATACAGTATTTCATCAAAAAGATATACCAGGTATTGATTCACTCTTTGTTGAACTTTTAAGTTGTTTCCATTTTTCTACCATCATAGAGGACACATGCAGATCTTATGCATGTCTGTATTTCTTCCTTAGATGATATTCCCAGAAGTGGAATTTTGGTCGAAAGATGTGAACCCGGGGCATCTGATATCACAAGAGTCAGGCCTCTCTTCCTGATGTGTACCTGTCTTGGGCAGGATTGCTCCTCTATGCATCCTGGTTCTAGACTCATAGTCACATTTTCCCTCTCTTTTGTCAGTTTTTCTATCTGCTGTGACATCTTCACAAGCTGGCCCTTCCCAGGGGCCCCATGACTTTCTACACAGACTAAGTTTGTCTCTTGCTTTTTTTTGTATGCCTAGCACTACATGTTACTTAGGAATTAGCAGTTACTATTATTACTGCATTTATTACTAGAATTGTTGTCCATTGCTTTTCCTAGGGGCTCTCCTGGAGATGACAGTGGGTGCTCATGTAGTAATGTTATGTAATAATTGGGCTATTTCACAATAGAGTATTAGCCCCTCTCCCACTTCTATCCCCTCAGGGAGGATTGTTGTGACTTAGGAAGGGTTTTTCGTAACCACATTCCCTGGCCCTTAGATCTGAAAAGTATTTCATTTCACCCAGATGCAGCAGAAAATGGTATATATTCGTGTTCCCATCATTATTCATTATATCTTCTGTGTTGTTTATTATGTTCTAGACTTGCTGGGGGAGGTCATCAGCATGCAAAAGGAGATAGGGCCTGCTCTTGAGAAGGATAAAATCTACTGGTTACAGTTGGCTAAGATATATCAGCAAGTTAAAAAAAAAAAAAAGAAATTCCAAACCATTGTATCCTAACTAATAATACACACCCACAATAGTGTATGGATAGGAAAAAGCTAGGAACATCATCAAATTCTTAGGGTGGTTATCTCTCAGGCATGCAAGTATAAGAGATGTTGACAGTTCTTTTGTTTTCTGTCTTATGTTCTCCTTTTTCTCCTATAACATAAGAATTACAAATCGGTAGAGAATGAATAAGCAGGTTGGGTGTATTGAGTTTTATTTGCTATGTTATATATCTCTATCATGCTTGAATTCTTTAAATAATTATATATTATCTTTGCAACCAGATAAAAACGTATAAGATTTTAAAATCTTGGGGTGCCTGGGTGGCTCAGTCGGTTAAGCGTCTGGCTTCAGCTCAGGTCATGATCTCATGGTTTGTGGGTTTGAGCCCCGCAGTCGGTTAAGCGTCTGGCTTCAGCTCAGGTCATGATCTCATGGTTTGTGGGTTTGAGCCCCGCATCAGGAAGAACCTGAAGGTTGAGAAATATGTCCTAAGTCACAAGGCTGGTAAGTGCTGTCGCCAGGATCCTGTAGAGTTTTCCCAGTGCCTCTCCTGAAGCCAGCTTCGGCAAAAAGTCAGCTTGGTCATAATAAAACCTATAGTTTGCCAGGATCTAAAAATAATGGCCAGATTTTGGTCTGGAGCATCATACCTCAGTGTTGCTACTTACTGTTTGTTTGCCTCTGTGGCAGGGAGAGTCATCATTTCCATTTCAGCTCTTGAAATATTGTATCGTTAACATTTTGTGCAAAAGCCATTTTATGGTGTCTAATGAAGAGGTTGGGCTGCTGCCTGAAGCCTCTGGAAGGCTTCCTAATTTTTAGTTTGCACTGAGAAAATTGTACAATATTTTCCCCACACCTGAACCAAATATTTTCTTCAACTCTTCATTCATTCTACTCAGACTCTCTCTCAGCTACAGAAAGACTTCTCCTTGCATTGAGTCTCTGGGGCTTGATATATTTTTTTATTGTGAATTGATTGGGTGCCTTCTTACCATGTTTTTACTACACATTAATCTGAACCAAATCCAAATATGATTTTATGTTTATAGCACCACTTCAAACAATATGCAATGGTCTTGTACATTTGTTTACTGATTTTGCCTTTTCTTAGTTAATATCTCTTATTGAAAATCTCAAAAATAAATGTAGAGAAGTATGGAGATGAAAATTAAAACCATCCATAGCCCACCATTTAGGAGTAACATCTCTGAACATGTTGTTTTTTAAGTGGAGATCTTCCTTTTCTTACTTAACTCTACATGTGACTTTCTCAATATCATTAAGCTTTTCTTAAAAGAATATTTTAACAAATATATTTCATGATTTCATTGTAATTTATTTAATTATTCCCTACCAATCAGTTTAAACTTTTCCCAGATCTTTTACTTTTATAGACAACACTGTGCTTCTTTTCTCCTATCAGTTATCCTAATGGAGGTCCCCCAAGGACCAAGGACCAAAGTCCAAGTAATTCAAAGTTGTATTTGCTGTTTGCTAATGAGTGAAAACATATATAAACCAGCATTAATGGTGGCAGTGCAGCCAATGGTATAACAACCGTGATAGATAACATCCATTGCCTACTGACTACCCACCAGGGGCTTGGCTAAGCCCTTGATGTATTTCATCTTATCTAATCCTCACTGCAACTTTGTGAGGTACTCATTACTATGCCCTTTTACAGATTAGGAAACTGAGATCCAGAGAGATTAACTTTCCCAAGGTCCCTCAGCCATGACTTGAAGCCATGTCTGTTTTACTCCAAAGCCTGTGTTCTTAACATAAATCCATGTTTTATAGTCAAAAGACTGGACTCAGTTCCTATTCCAACACTTACCTTGAGCCAGTCACTAAATCCCCTGGCACTCAAATTTCTCATCTGTTAAAAAGGGCAAAAATGCAAGAACCTGTCCAGTTGCCTCTCCCAAGACTAGAGAGAGGATTAAAGTACTGGAGGCCCCAGATCTGAGAAGTGTTATTTCTCAATTTAAGTTAATTGCTCTAATCAAGCCTTATGTGAGAGACTCCTCCAGGATGCTCTTCAAGAACATTTTCTGGTCCCAGCCATAAGGACTGTACATTGTAGTAGCAACATCCAAACCTGTTTTCCTCTGACAGTCCCACCCGAACCTCCAGTGTTTAATAATTAAAACCATCTGCTACAAAATAGCAGTGGTAAGTGCAGAAAATTTCCCTAGCTTGAACTCTCTTTAGTGGAGCATGTTATCTTTAGCTGTAGAGACCTTCTGTTTTTGGAAAAGGGCAAGGGAACACCCTGCCGAACAGGCGATAGTAACAAATCAAATCTGTTCCATCACGCCTCACCTACTGAGTTTACATTTCCTCTGACACATGTAAAGGGTCCCTCTTTTTCCACCTGACAGATAGTCCCCTTTGCACCTGAAGCATCTTTTCCACACCCCCAGCTCAGGCATAAACATGAGCACCCATTTCCTAAATCTGCATTATCTGTGCTTGTTAATGGCTATTGTTATTGTAGCTGCCAGTAATTATGAGCTTTAGGTTTTTGACTCATTTGCTAAGCTGGATTCCCTCATGGAAACTGTTGCTTGTCCTGGAACATTTTTTTTCATTCCCCACACCCAGAGGGATCTATGTACGTGTTTCTGTTTTTATGCCATCCATCCCAATGCTGGGTCTCTCGTAGTCACCATGGACTCTTTCTCATCCAGCAGTGAAGGTGTTTTGATTGTCACAACTGAGATGAGGGTACTTCAGGCATCTAAGGGTTATGGATAGGATATTGCTAAACATCCTACAAGATACAGGACAATCCCTAACAACAAAGAAGTTTCTGGTCCAAAATGTAACCGGTGGCAAGGTTTACAATCCCTGTCAGTAGCCTCAAAGTCATTTATTTGGGCACATGGACCCACCACACTCTGAAACTTACCCCAGGAGAAGAAGGATAGGATATTGGTTAAAACTGGCAGCAAGGGCATGAGCCAGGACAGGGGGACTGAAATAGACCAGACCTGTAGAGTCATTGAGTTCACCATTGACCTGGGTGTAAATTCTGGAGCACCATTCATTAGCTGCATGACCTTCAGCGAGGTGTGCCCCTTTCTTAGCGTCTGGCTTCTTCATCTGTACAACAGGGGTAGCAATCCTTACTTGTTGGCTATATAAGGCTCTAAAGCTCACCTCACTATGACCAGCATATACAAGCATGCCATCCGTTCAGTAAGCAAAATTGTTGAGGTCCTACTATGTATATGCCAGTTGCTGAAAAGTCCATCAGTGAACAGAACAGATAGATATCCTTGCCTTCAAGGAGCTTACCCTAACTGGGAGGAAGTGGATCTGTCTGAAACTAACCAATAGACAGTACATGGTGAAAATAGAGAAAAGTAAAGCAGGAGGAGGGGGAAGGCCACTGGAAGGGACATGGCTATTCTCCTCCCTCAAGAGGCATCCTCTTCTTTGGGACTTTTCTCCTGTATAGTCACATGTCCCTCCTCCAGCTCCAGTCTTCTTCTCTAACTGGGCTCATTTGTACTAGGGACTGGTAGAGGTGTAGGTCATGGTGTATGGTCTTGACCACCCACCCATAGCTTGGGCCTGGTTGGCTATGGGATGGCCAGCTGCTGACCCACACCTGACTGGCACTCTTTATTGCTTCCCTGGGATTCTTCTTTTCAAGATCCTCCCAAGGTGTGAATCTGAAGTTTGATTGGTCAAAGGGCCACTCAGTCATTATTCCTAAAAGTGAGTAAATGCATTCCCTCTCCTTAACTAGATTTAAAATCTTAGAAGGCCAGGGCCCATATCATGGAAACCTTCCCACAATGCATGATTTGCATGTAAGTAGCAAGTACACAGCCCTCAAGGTAGAAAGAGCTCAGGTTTTGGAGTGAAATAGATCAGGTTTTGAATCCTGCCTGAACAACCCCTCTGGGCCTCAGTTTCCTCATCAGTAAAATGGGAATAAACCTCCAACTTGCGGGTGGTTGTGAGGATGGGAGAGGATTCATCAGAAGTGTTAAGCATGGGCAGGCACAGAAAGAGTGATATATGTGGTCAATTTTGTCCAGTCTCTTCCCACTTTGTTCCTAAGCCCAGCAATCATGGAGGAAGCACAAAACAAGGAATTCTTAACAACAAAGCTCAAGTAATACAGCTCACCTCTCTCTTTTTCCCCCCAAACTACAACAGAAGAAAATATCCAACTCCCTGGGAAATTTTTCAAGAAATACATGAAAATATGTTCAGTCTTACATTCAAAACATGAAACTGAAGTTAAGATATCCAGTTGACCCTTGAACAATGCAGGGTTTAGGGGTGCCAGCACCCCCTACAGTCCTCAGAGAGTTGAAAATCCATATGTAACTTTTGAGTCCCTTAAAATGTAACTACTTAATAGCCTGCTGTTGACTGGAAGCCTTACCAGTGACCTAAACAGCCAATTAACACATATTTTGTATATGCATTGTATACTGTATTCTAACAATAAAGTTAGCTAGAGAAAAGAAAATGTTATTAAAATCATAAAAAAGAAAAAATACCTTTATAGTACTGGATTGTATTTATCAAAAAAATCTGCATGTAAGTGGACCCTTGAAGTTCAAACTCGTGTTGTTTAAGCATCAACTGTGATTGTTTTCTCTATTAGATTGATAATAATATCCTGTTAATGAGAGTATGGAAAAAGGTAATTCATATACCTTTCTGGGGACAATAAAATTGAAACAGGCTATTTAGAGGTCAATTTGGCAGTGGATGTCAAATGTTAAAATGTTGATATTTCTTAGACCAAGGAATTCTACTTCAGGAATTTGCTTTACAAAAATAGCAGCACTAATGTTCACTGAAGCACTTTTTGTAATAGCCAGACACTGAAAACGATTTTAATGTCCATCAGTTGGCAGTTGATTAAATCCATGTGGTACACCTGGACCATGGGATACTAACTCTATACCCATTAAAAAGAGTAATTTTGGAATGATGAAAATGTTTTGGAGCTACATGGAGGTGGTATTTGTACAACATTGTGAATGTACTAAAGGCCACTGAATTGTTCACAAAAATGGTTAATTTGTGTTATGTGACTTTCACCCTCATAAATTATTTTTTTAGAATAATAAGTCTTATTATATACTAACATGGAAGAGACACATTATTGAGTAAAAAGAGAAAACAGTCTGTTTTTTGTGATTATTGGCAAATACATTTAAGAGGTTTGGAAAGATCTAGAATGAACTTAATAGCAGTTATTTCTGGAAAGTAGATAGGAAAATAAGGGGATTTGTACTTAATTTATATACTTCTGTAATGTATTTAAAGTTAGTGTAAGTTAGTTGCAAACTGGCAGTGGGGAGGGGGAATTTGAAGTTGGGTCAGGGGTTGAAACTGTTACAAGGTGGGTGGTTGATTCAAGTGAAAGTGGAAAATATCTTTCATTTTGAATCTTATTTTTGTGTTTTCCTCTCTTTCTGCTCTTTAATTCCCACCCCAGCTATAATCAGAACTGAAAACTGAGATCAGTGAGTAACTGATGATTCACTTTGCTTGTTTTGACCTTTCCCTGCCTGTAGCTAATTGATTCTGAGCAGTGAGGATCTGCAAGCAGTATTCTGGTCACTGTTTATAAGGGCCTGTTTTCAAGAGATCACAAGGATTTGCAAGATACCTTTAGTGAACTGCGTATTTGGTGCAAGTCCTTTCTTGACCAGCACAGGGCTGGTCCGGTGATCATGAGCTCACTAATGAGCCCAGGGGCCCATGGATGCTGTGCCAGCCTGAGGAGCTCTTGCTGCTACTTGCAAACAGCTAGCTTCCTGCTTCTAAAAGGTTGTGGTAATACCCTGAAGCCCCTTGGAAGTTTCTTTTCACAGTTTTCATTTATTCATTTTTTCTCAAATTATAAAAGAAATGTATAAACTATAATAAAAATCACCTATAATGTCATCACACACACACAAAATTTATGGAGTTCCTTTTATATCTTGGCTCATGTGCTTTTTCTCATAATTATAAACAGTATTCATATACAGATTTTAGTTCTGATTTTAACTTATATAGAAGGGATTTTTAGCTGTTAAAATTATCTCAGAATTGTCTAATTGCCTTGATAATATACTATCAAGCAGATCGAATTATAACTTATTTAACAATACCTTTATGCCTTGAATAGCTCTCTTAAAATTTACTTTCTTAAATTTTATTGTTGAATCTCAAAATATTTGGAAGCTAGAATATCTTAGTGATGACAGCTTATATGTCACAATCGAAATCAGTTCTTGCCCTCAGGAGGTTTATAGGTCAGAGCAGGTGACCAGTAAGTATAATAACATGTGATCATTGCTATAGCAGAGATATGCCCAGATTGCCCTGGGAAAGAGTGGGACCACCTTGGTGAAGGCTTCTTAGGGCAGGAGTTTGAGTTATATCCTGAGGACACTTAGGAGTTAGCCAGCTGGTAAATGAAAGAAAAACATCCCCGGAAAAGAAAACTACCTGAAGGATGCATAGACAGATGGCAGAGCATGATGCATTTAGGAAATGGCAGATTGCCTGGTGGGGCTGGAGAATAGAGGACTCATGGGTGAGTGGCAGGAGGAGAATCTAGATATATAGACTGTGGTTAGATTACAAGAGGCTTTCTGTGCCAAAGTGAGGAGTTGGAACTTCTCACTGAAGGCCATAGACATGTGGCCACAGCCGTGTCTTGCTAATTAAGAGTGTGGTTTTGAGCGCAGCAACAATGCGTTGCTTTGGCAAAGTTCCCAGTAAGTGTGTTGAAATCTTCTAGGATGAAGGCTGAAGATGATGTACTCAGCTTTCTTCTTAATCATTTGTATTTGTCATGAAAAGGCACTCCGATAGCAAGTTTCCACCACAAGGGTGAACTTTGGGTAGTTAGACCACCCTGAAGTCTACTAGAACCTTGGGAAATAAAGTATGTCAGGGCAGGCATCATTTGCTGCCAAGGTAGTATTTAGTATGCATATTTGTTGGTACTTTTCAAATTGACAGAATCCCACCTGAGATTAATGTAAACAGAAGGGGGAATGTATTAGCTCCTTAATCTGAAAGTGACTCTTCCTGGCTTCAGCCTGCACACTCCCTTCATCAGTCTCTCTCTCTCTCTCTCTGTCCTTCATTCTATGTGTCCCTTTATTCTCCCCAGTAGCAAACAGACTTAACTGCATGAATAGAGAGAGTTGCTGCAAGAAACTCCTGCTTATGTTATCTCTTAAGTTTATAATACCAAAGGAATAAAGACCCTTCCATTCTTTCTCCCATGGAACACTTAGCAAATTTCAGGGAATCGGGTGTCGCTCCCTGAACCAGGATGGAGGAAATCCCTGCCTGGTCAGGTCTGGGGGATCCCACCCTAACTGTTCACAGACCCGATACCCAAGGATAGCAGGCTTCTGTTCCTAGATGGAGGAGGAGAATAGGAGTACTGGCCAGATGTAAAGGACATCCACTACTGTTAACCCTCATTCTTCTGAAGAGGGGGGCTGTCTCCTGGAAAAGAGAGGAGCCTGTGGCTTCCCTGAGAGCTGCCCTTGTGCATGTTTCTTTGCTGTGTCCAGGTCTCACAGAACGGAGACTCCCAGTACACGTGTGAAGGCAGGCCCTTTGCCCAATTTCCCTTAGCACGTAGGCTCCAGAAAATACCCCACTTCCCAAAAGGGATTGTGGCATTGTCCTTTCTTTCTTGCAAATATCTGATTTATGTTCTGTCAGTGACAGGAAGCTGCTCAAATGATCCACCCAGGTCCTGCCGCTGCCCCCATGACGGTTTGTTTTTCTCATTGTTTAGCGTTCCATCAGCTTCCGCAGCGAGAGCCGTCCTGACATCCTCACCCCCCGACCCTGGTCCAGAAATGCCGCCCCCTCAAGCACAAAGCGGAGAGACAGCAAGCTGTGGAGTGAGACCTTCGATGTGTGCGTCAATCAGATGCTTCCGTCCAAGGAAATCAAACGTCAGGAGGTAGGCTTGGGACCCAGGAGTTGGCCCTGTGTCTGGAACAAAGCACGGGATAGACGAGAGCCAAACTGGGTCTATCTACACCACAGGCTCCAAATCAATTCTTCCTTGCATTTGTAGAAGGAGGACAAATGGGGGTGTCAAACCTTGTAAGGAACTGAGAAACCAGCATCCAGCTGGGTGGGTGGTTCCTGCTTTAAAAAGAAACTGATGTGAAAATCTGAATTTACGGAGAAAATGAATCAGGAAGTGTCTTTTTAGGATCCTGGAGCTCACGAAGTTAATCACTTTAGGTATATTTTGATAGCAACTTCTAGGATATTTTAAGATATTTGATTTATGAAACTTTGATTCCGTTTTGTAGAAAACTTTTCTGTGGAACGCAGTTAATTTCATTACCTGTGAATTTTTGGTATCAGTGACCCTAAATAACTGTGGTATTATTACCCTTTATAGAAAGCTTGTCATGTGCCAGACTGTGCCAAAGCAGTTTAAATGTGCATCATCTAGTGAAACGCTTGGAACATCTATTTCTGTGGAAAACCTGACATTGGCAAAAGGAATACTTGAAAACTTTCTAGGTTTTGGACTCAGCCATTCTTTTCTAGGAATCTATCTCCAGACATTTATACACAGATGAAAAGATACATACATAAGGGTATTCATCGCAGTAATGTTTGTAATAGTGCTAGAGCCTGAGCATCTGTTGCCAGGGACTGGCTAAATAACGAGTCTCTATACATGGAATATTACATGGAATATTAGGAAGTGCTGGTCCGCGTGTATGGATGGTGAAGTGGATAAGGCAAGGCACAAAGTAGGGTGTGTTATGTTCTTTTATCACTTACGGAAAAGAAAGGAAAAATGAATATATGTGTGTACAGGCATGTATTTGCCTGTAGAATCATAAAATATTTCTGGAAGGACACACAAGGAACTATAACATAGTCACCTCCTGGGAAAGACCTGGGTGGCTGGAGAGAGGTTAGAAGGAAAGTTTTCACCATGTACCTATTTGTGCACTATAAAATTTGAAGTATGTTAATATATTATCTAGTGAAAAGAAATAATAAAGCATTTAAGGGACACCTGAGTGACTCAGTTGGTTAAACGTCTGACGTCAGCTCAGGTCATGATATCGCGATGCATGGGTTTGAAGCCCGCGTCAGGCTCTGTGCTGACAGCTCACAGCTTGGAGCCTGCTTCAGATTCTGTGTCTCCCTCTCTCTCTTCCCCTCCCTTGCTCATGCTGTGTCTCTCTCTCTCAAAAAAAAAACACACACACATTAAAATAAATAAATGAAATGTGATGCTAGGTGAAAGCATACTAAAAAAAAAGAAAGAAAGAAAGAAAACACTTAAAAATAATACATGCACCAGAAAAAAAAATCTGTGAAGAAACATGACAAAATCTTAATGATGGTTACAGATGGTATTATGGATACATTAAAATTTTCCCCTTTTGTGTTTTGTAACACAAATGTTTTCTAACATTTTTGTGTTTTCCCAAGTGTCAGTAGTATACATATGTACCGTGTACAATCTGATCGTGGGAAGGAAGGAAGGAGGGGTTGATTCTGCAGACTAGAAGATTATTAAAGCACAGTGAATATAAACTCACCCATCTAGAGAGGTACAGAGCTGGGATTTGAACCCAGGTCCCGTCCTACTCGAAAGCTTATGGTCTTCATGGTGATAGTATGCTGCCCCACAAAAAACATCTGACTGGTGTTTCTCAGTATGGGGGTCTGGGGTTTTCCTCTCCTGGAGGCCACATTTGGCAGTCAGACAGTCAGGCCTATGGAAGTGAGCTCTAGTAAAACAGATGTACAAGGATATCTGAGGAAGATCCAGGTAAAGTCTAGTTAACTGCATTGTGCCAATCCATTACCTGGTATTGATAATGCTCTGTAATTACAGAAGACGCTGCTACTAGGGGAAGCTGTGTAATAGGTTCTCAGAACCGCTCTGCACTATTTTTGCAACTTCTCCTTAGAGTCTATAATTATTTCAAAATAAAAGGTTAACAAAATAGAGTACCAGGAGGGCATGATGTGGAGGCTTTATTGGGCCTCAGGAGGGGTCCCCATGCACTGGCCTCCAGTACAGTATTCTGTCTCCACCTGCTTTACCTGAGAGCAAACTCATCGTCTTCTAGTCCACCAACCCCAGAGATGGAGGGCACTCTCCAGCCCTGCTCACTTCTTCCCTTAGTCTGAGAGAAATGTAGTCCCCAAACCATCACTCCTATTAAAGGACTAAACATATCGTCCTTCAACAGTTAATGTTTGCCAACACTTTAGACTTCCAGATGAGTGAAAGAGTATTCTGTGCATTATAGTTCTTAAAGTATAATGGCTTAGCAGAGCCAAATTAGAAACGGACCATTTATACACTCTTGCACACTGCTGGCTCCTAAAATTTTATTTATTGTATCGTGTGGGGCTGAGAAGTAATTTAGAATGAATTAACTTCACCAGACATTTAGGGTGATAAAATATTGGAGTCTACAATTCCAGCCTGAAGACAAGCGGCTGATAAGAATAAAGCTTTTGCTGAGATTCACCTTCTGTTGAGTAAAGCAAAGACAAATTGGATAGCACAGTTTATAATACTGCCATGTCCATCCCTGAGAACACACCCCAAAATCATTTATGCTGGTTGTTGCACACACGAGAGTAATGCAGAATCCAACTGTCAATATTTTACCTAAAATAGTTCCCTCTTGCTCCACTGCACCCAAGTTCTGTAACGTCAAAGATGACTTCCTGAGTTAGAAACGTATGTGGAACCTCTTTCTCCCACCAACAGGTAAGCTCATTTTGAAGAAGTTTTGCAAAATTTTTCCCTTATAGGTTTTATCTACTAGATGCATTTGCTACAGGTTGATTTAACATTTTAAAGAATCCTTTAAAAATACTTAAGAAGTTGGTAGATTTGGGGCTTTGACCAACAGAACCAGTACTGTTTGAATTTGGTCTCGTAAGTTAAGTGTTTAGTGAATGTGTTTTTTGTCTCTGCTTACAGGCAATCTTTGAGCTTTCCCAAGGAGAAGAAGACTTGATAGAGGATTTGAAATTGGCAAAAAAGGTAAATTTGAATCCAGTGGTCATTTGGGCCACCTTCTTTTTTTTTCTAGGTAATTTCACAATTCTAAGATTGTGCCTTATGAGCACTCTTTTTATGATTTAGACAAGCCATCAACAATTGAGAAGAAACTGCACAAACCATGTAGGGTGGAAATGGCTCAAAACAAGAAGGTTCTCTAGACCTGGAATCTGTCAGGGTTCTCCCGTGCATGTCTCTAAGGCACCTCAAGTAATACTTGAGTTTAAACAGAAAATGTTCACAGAAGCCTGGTTCTGTGTATATTTCACTGTCTCTCATGCGGGGAGAGAGTGTGTGGAGTTTGAAACTGGAACTGTCTTAGAAATAGTCGTTTGACTCTCTTGAGGAGAGAAAGTGATAAAGTGAAGCAATTGCATACTATCATATAAGTTAGGGCCTCCTGTATAGAAACATGTGTTTTAATTTGAACAGAAAGGAGAGGGAACCTGTGCCTTGTAACCTGTTTAGTTTTGACAACAAAGCTTTCTCAAAACCTTTCCGTTTCAGTGACCCCCCCATGGAGGCTGAAATCTAGATTCTTCCATTCAATACTCCAGCCTCTTTAAAGAAGTAAGGGTTGGAAAGATGCCTCCCCTCTTTTAAGTGTCCGTAGTCCAGATTCCTGCTGATAAAAGTGTCATCTGTAGCATTCCCGGGAGATGGCCATCCAGGCTTTGCTTGGACACAGCCAAGAAACTGAGTTTTAGGTGGGGCTGGAGGAAGAGGAAGACAGAGGTGACAGATAAGGTGTTTAACTCTGAGAGACATTTCACTGGCCATCTGTCCAGCTCCCTTTCCTGAGTCAAGACCAAAGCTGAGCACCTTCAGGGTGTTTCACTGCCTTTCTTTTGCTTATGGTGGTTCTACCTTCCTGGAAAGCCTTCCTCTCCTTTCAGCCACCCACATCCAGCCATCCTCCAGGAACTAGCTCAGATCTCAGTTCATTTTTCACCAGTATTTCCTGCTTCTGTCTAGATGCCAGGCAGCCCATCTTAAATCTCCTTTGATTACTCCAGCTTTAATTCTCTCACCCTCAAAGCGGTTATGATTTGATCGATTTTTGCTAGTGTGACATCTCTCGTAGTTCTAATCTTGAGCTATTTTTTAACATATCTAATTATCCACATGTTTTTCTTATCTCCCAATTAGCTTAATAAATATCCTTGGAGGCAGGGACTGTGCCATCTGAGTCTCTGTACTCTATTACAGTGTCCTGTAACTGTGTGTTCTTGTTTAATTATCATTAATAAGAAGTGATAGAATTAACAGAGATTTTCCTCTCTTGGCTTCATATCAATCATAAAGGATGCCACCACTTTTCCTTTTCTTCCCTTAATTTATTATTTTTTTAACTTTTTTAATGTTTTTTATTTATTTTTGAGAGACAGAGAGAGACAGCGTGAACAGGGAGGGTCAGAGAGAGAGGGAGATACAGAATCTGAAGCAGGCTCCAGGCTCTGAGCTAGCTGTGTGCAGAGAGCCAGATGCAGGGCTCAAACCCATGAACCATGAGATCAAGACCTGAGCCGAAGCTGGTCTCTTAACCGACTGAGCCACCCAGGCACCCCCTTCCCTTACTTAATTTAAATATGGACTAATTGAAAAAGAACCTGCTAGTAACTAATTTTGTATAAAGCGTTTTTCTTTTAAGCTGCAGGATCATCAATATAGTTAATTTTTAAAACATCATATAAATCAAATCTTCTCTATACTTAGGATTTGTGCCCTTGCCTACATGTAGGATATACTAGAATAAAAAAGATTTTTAAAAATCTGCTTTGGTTTATCAACAACCACAAAAGGCTCAAGGCAATACTAGATTCTTGTCTGTGCCAGCTACACCCATCTGCTGTCTCCGCAGCATTATGGGAGAAGTTGTTTGGGGACAGCCAAATATTTTGGGGCCTGACAAACACAGATGCTAATTACATTAACCATTTGCTTCCTCTGACTTAAAAAAAATGTTTTTAATGTTTATTTTTCAGAGAGAGAGAGAGAGAGAGAGAGAGAGAGAGAGAGAGATTCCCAAGCAGGTTCCGCACTGTCAGCGTAAAGCCTGATGTGGGTCTCAAACCCACTAATAGTGAGATCATGACCTGAGCCAAAATCAAGAGTCAGATGCTTAATCAACTGAGCCTTCCAGGTGCCTCGCTTCCTCTGATTTTAAATGTTTGCTTCCATCTCTTGCCCTTCTTATGCAGGCCTATCACGACCCCATGCTGAAACTCTCCATAATGACAGAACAAGAGTTGAATCAAATTTTTGGAACACTGGACTCTCTCATTCCTCTACACGAAGGTATAATTTTATTCACACAATGAGTCATGACTTGAAGCCTTAATTGAGTCATCTTACAAGTCATGATTATGTAATAACTTGATTAACCCAGAATCTACTTCCAGTCCTGTTCGTATTTGAATGCATAACAAAATAAGCATTCTGTTTGTTGTTTTTTTATCAGAGCTCCTGAGTCAGCTTCGAGACGCTCGGAAGCCTGATGGCTCCACTGAACATGTGGGTCCCATCCTCGTGGGCTGGGTAAGAAAAATTCTCTGGTCTTGATTAAAAATAAATTTCAATAATGTAGATGGGGTTTCATTTTACTAGACTTTTTTTAAACTTTATTTTTGAAAGAGAGAAAAAGCGAGAACAAGTAGGGGAGCGGCCGAGAGGAAGACAGAGGATCCCAAGCCAACTCGGGGCTCTGAGCTGTCACCACAGAGCCCAACACAGGGCTCAAACTCAGGCACCGTGAGATCATGACCTTAGCTGAAATCAACAGTACAAATGCTTTACCAACTGAGCCACCCAGGCACACCTTAGCTAGACTTTTTTTATTGGCAAACGTTGGTTTTATATCAGAAGAAATTTAAATGGCAAGTTCTTGGCAAAATGTGTCATTCTATTTAGGTTTTATCTCTTCAAAGAATGGAAACAATTTTTTTTCTTGTTACGAATTTGTAGCATTGAAAGATAACATGACCTTTAGCAAGAAAATAAGTAAATGCACATGTGAAACAGTTCCTAGTTTTATATCAAATAAAGTAAAACTAGTTTATATTCAATTTTGGCCAATAACTAATAATATAATTATTAACATTTCTATTTCAGCAAATATTCAGGGACATATGAACACCAAAAAAAAAAAAAAAGTGCTTTTATCAGGCTACAAAAAAAGACTCTCATGGTAAAATGTAATTTCATAAGCAAGGTAATACTAAACATTGTTAATGTTTAGCATGTATCTGGTTATAAGTAACTTCATAGGAAGCCTTGGTATTATGCTAACTTTCATCCCAAACAACCCATTCTCTTTCCTAATTAAACAAAGAAGTCTACTGTGACCTTAGATTAGGGGTTCTACATTTACGGTCTTGAGGCTGAATCTGTGTTTGTTGGGTGTATAATGCGGCTGTTCATTTGTTTAATGTGCTTTAGGCTGGGCATGCACTCTTGACTTTGCCAGTCCCCACCACCCCGTTACTCCCTTTCTGTTTCCTTGGAGTCCTTGCGTGCACCACCCCCACTCCACATGGTTTCCAGTGGTTATGAAGTAGGTAATAAAAGCAGATTACTTCAAGGACTTCTTCCAGGCAGGGTTAGGTCTCTCATCTCTCTGATCCATACATTGTTCCAGAAAAATAGGCAGGAAGTGCCACAGCAGCAAGCATTAAGTCATTCTGCTGTTTGGGGAATGTTGTTAAGGTTAAAAATCCTACTATCACATGAGTTCTCTTCATCCAGTTACATTTGTATTTATATTTTAACCTTCCTGTACCTTCCAGTCCCTACATTTTGATGTCAATCTCTCATCCTAACTTCTGCTTTTTTTTTAGTTTTTAAATTTATTTTGAGAGAGGCAGGGGAGGGGCAGAGAGAGAAAGAGAATCCCAAGCAGGCTCTCCACTGTCACTAAAGAGCCCAGCATGGGGCTCAAACCCACGAACCATGAGATCATGACCTGAGCCAAGATCAAGAAAGAGTCAGATGTTCAACCTACAAGCCACCCAGGTGCCCCTAACTTCTGCTTCTCAATTACTGCCTTGATCAAGAAACTTTGAGGGTTTTATGACTGAGATAGCTTTAGTTCACAAGTCAATTTTAGCACTGAGGCCAAAATATCCCAAGGGCACCTGAATGGCAAGCAATGTTCTAAGATGAATAATTTAGAAAATGTGCCTTAATATTTCAGGAGAGGCATTCATCTTATAGTTTTGACTTTCATTTTATTATAAGCTGTGGTAGATGTTTTAACTTCTTTAGCCTTCAAAGAAATTTCTCTAAAGAGAGCCAACCAGCTGGAGACAGAGAAGGTGTCAGGAGAAGAGAGATTCTGCCTCAATATTTCTTAAACTTCCTGAGTCTGTGGGCTGCTTTGATGGGAGCCGGGCCGGGGGTGGGGGGACAAGCAGTGAGGCCACACTCCAGAATTAGCAGGATGCCTGCTCTGTGTTTGACAAGATGGCAATATAGGACGGCACAGTTTCCTTAGGCATCACATACAAATTGTCGGTCCATGCCAGAAGCAAAAGTGTTGGTGTTTGCCTTGTTATTCATTTTTTTCTAAAATAAAATGTCTGCCACTTTTATTAGGAAATTGGTTTGATCTGGGGGCTGCTTTTGCAGCCCTTTTCTGAACACACTCGGAGGAAATGTGACTACCTCCGTTGCTGTCTGAACCCTTCAGACATCACATGAGGACCTGCAGCTTGAAGAGCCGCCTGAGATTAAACAATCAGCCCATTGTAACCAGGCCTCATGAGAACGGCCCTTATTGATCAGCTCCATGAGCTGTAAATGTTTTTCCTCTTCAAATTGCAGATGTGTGTATGCGAGTGGAACTGTAAACCACGTGATACATCTGCTTGAGTTCTGGTCTTTTCAACAGAACAAAATAAACATCTGAGTGGACTTTGAATGAGAAAAAGTCCGAGCCCATTTGACCCATGAAAAATTAATTTATTTGCCCCCCTCTCCTCCAACTCCCTCAAGGAAAAAAAGGTGAAAAAAGAAGCCCTTTTAAACAAGTGAGCCTCCCAAGTGGGACAGGCCTGTCCAGTCCTTTTGACCTTAGAATGAATCAATTACTTGTACTTTGAAGACCTGAAACAGAGTGGTGGTTTTCTCGGGGGGCCACTGTGGTCACTGAAGACCAGTCTCCCGGACGGGTAGGCCTGGTCTCATTTACCTCCCCCACTGGCATACAGAAACAGCCTCCCTTCAGACTTACCTTCATGCTAACATTTTTTCAGTCATAAAATAATTGATAAATTCTCGTGTTAATTTGGTTC
Source organism: Suricata suricatta (assembly GCF_006229205.1). Taxonomy (NCBI): domain Eukaryota; kingdom Metazoa; phylum Chordata; class Mammalia; order Carnivora; family Herpestidae; genus Suricata; species Suricata suricatta. The sequence continues at coordinate 24,279,030 of NC_043711.1, read as the reverse complement.
TAATTCCATTTTAATTGTATAGAGAGAGGCAGAGTACATGGAAGCAAAAAATAGATTTGTTCTGTCACTTTTCACAATGTTAGGAAGATAGAAAGAATTTCTAAAAGTGAAAGAGTTTCCCTTATGAATTCTTGATAGTCTATTTAAAGAGACGTTGCGTAGTTCTGAGCATTGGGGGGAGGAGTTTGGGGGAACAAGATGCTTCAGACTGGTTTTGTCTCTAGCTGAGCAAGTGGTTTTGCTTCTCTAAACCACAATTTCTTCAGTAAAAATATCTGGGGGGTAAATAGTAATAATAGCTAGTATTTACTGATTCTGTTTTGTTTTTTAATGTTTATTTTTGAGAGAAAGAGAGACAGAATTCGAGCTGGGGAGGGGCAGAGAGTAAGGGAAACACAGAGTCTGAGGCAGGCTCCAGGCTCTGGGCTGTCAATAGAGAGCCCAATACAGGGCTCAAACTCATGAACCATGGGATAATGACCTGAGCCGAAGTCGGATGTTTAACCAAGTGAGCCACCCAGGCGCCCTGAGTACTTACTGATTCTTAACCAGGAGCCAGCTTGCATACTTTTTGTCTGCCTTATCTCATTAAAAAATAGGACATTAGTATATGCCTTTTGTAAGTGGGACAGCTGAGGCTCAGAAGGGTCACTTGATACTGTCCAAGTTAGACTTTGAAACATAATTATCTCTGGTTCTAGAATCTGCCCTCTTAACCACTGTGTTATCACCTCTCACGTTTTATATAAGTGAATGTGCGTGTATATGGCAACCAACATGTGTACATTCTTCATTCTCTAACAAGTTATAGATCACTTGTGGCCTTTTCTAGCCAGTGGGCTGAACCAGATAGCCTTTCAGGTCATGCCCAGGAAATAAGCACCCTGTCATGTGTGAACACAGGACCCGAGCTGGATTGGGTTACCATGGCAGCAGGGGCGGCAGGATCACACAGTTAATGGCCCACTGGCCGGTGAGCAGCAGTGTGGTTGGAGTTCCTCACTAGTTTACATCCAACAGTTACTGCTGATTTGTTTCTCTGTAATGAAAACATTCGACATTTTCAGGTCTTTTTAAAAGACAAGGAAATGGAAATGAAATTAAGAGGGCCTAAAGCTCTTTTTAATTAACTCGGAAAATCTAAATTACAAGCCACAATACCACATCTGGAGGGTGGGGGAGTGTATGTGTGTGTGTGTGTGAGTAGCAATTATCATTTACTTTCAAATAAAAGGTTGAGGAAAGAATTTCTTCAGCTCTTTTTTTTTTAAACACAAATAAAGGTTTATGTGGTTTTGTTTTTTGTTTTTATGACACATAAGGAAGGTAGACCTTTCCAAAGAATGTTAAACTCAACAGTGGACTTAAACATTACTTCATTGGTATCTTTGTGTGATTTCAGTTGCTGAGAAAATAATTTCAATAAGAAGTATTAAAAAAAGCACCAGAATATTTATACTTTGACCCATTGTTCAGATGCTGTCACAATTTATTTTTAACCCATGTTCCCACACCATCAAATATTACCAAATCTGGTAACCATTAAGCATTCATTGATTTGTTCATTCTGAATATAAACTTTGAATGTCTGCTGGATGGTAGGTCCAATGCAAAGTATTGAGGATGCAGAATTTAAAGCCACTGTCTTGCACTGAATCCCTCCATAGGGCAGGTGTCATGGTAAATGTGGCATCTTAGTCCAAGGGAGAGAAGCAAACACAGTGGGACTATTGGCTGCATTTTATTGCCTCTGGTACCTTTCTGGGAGCTGACAAGCCCATGTACTAGGATGGTGAGTCTTGGGTGCCACTCAGATGGAGGAGTGGAAAAGGAGATGAACAGCTCTTTCACTGGGTCTCTGATTCTGTGTTTGCACAATGTGACTGATGGGACATGTCAGGGAAATTAGTATTTTGCTGGAAGGAAGATACAGGAGTTGACGTGTTCCGAAGTCTTTAGGCTTAAATTGTTCTTTGCATGGTATTGTGATGTTAACCATTAGGCATAGCCAAAAATCTAATTTGAAAGATTTTTCTAAATGCTCCCCTCATTTAATTTTTTTACTAATTACACTTTTGCTTTATTTTCCTGGAGTTCCTCTTAATTAGTCCTCCTTGGAATCAGGTAACCTTAAACTAATATAGAGATGCTTACACCAAGCCATGCAAAAGGCTGGTCCGGGAAGTCTGACTGACACTTTGCTATCTTTTTATGGCACTAGGTCTTCTAGATGAATTTCTTATGAATAATTTTAAGAGAAATCCTGTTTTATTTTGTTTTTTAAAGATAGGAGGCTTTCCCTTCACCAGATACTTTTTGAAGTTCAGGAAAATCTTGAGCTGTTTGCGTATTCAGTTATTCTGGTTCTTTTGTTCCTAGCTTGGATTGGCAGAAATGCAAACAAATTACGACGGGGTCTTAACAATCAAGAAAATAAACATGCAGCTCAGGAAGTAATGTCCCTGAAGCAAGCCAAAGCCTAAAAACTGTTCATTGCCTGCTATTTTAAAAATTCTACTAGGGACACTTGAGTGGCACAGTCGGTTAAGAGTCCTACTCTTGATTTCGGCTCATGTCATGATCTCATGGTTCATGAGTTTGAGCCCCAAGTCAGTTCTGTGCTGAGAGCACAAACCCTGCTTGGGACTCTCTCTCCCCCTCTTTCTAGCCCTCCCCCCACTCATACACTCCCTATCTCTCCTAAAATAAATAAACTTTTAAAAAAATTCTTGATTGAAAATTCCACTGGTCTGTCTCCTCCAGCCATGCAGGTAAGGGAATGTTGGCCAGGCCTGGAGACCAGTTTTGTTCCGTGCCCACATGTAATACTCACTGGTAGCTTCAGAGCACAATTAGGTCCACACTCCAACCCACTGTTGATGTTCCTTTCTTAGCTGCCTTGTCTCAGCTCCTACGACAGCTACTGCAGCAATCAGGTAGCCGCCAAGGCTCTGCTGGACCACAAAAAACAAGATCACCGAGTCCAGGATTTCCTACAGCGATGCTTAGAATCCCCCTTTAGCCGCAAGCTGGATCTCTGGAATTTTCTCGATATTCCAAGAAGCCGTCTAGTGAAATACCCACTGCTTCTTCGAGAAATCTTGAGGCACACACCAAATGATAATCCAGATCAGCAGCACCTGGAAGAAGCTGTAAGTTCCTGTTTCTTTCTCTCTTTCCCTTGTTGTTTTCTCCCATAATATTTAGGAGATTGGGTGAGTGTGTGGATGAAGGACCTCCAGGGATGTGGGACCCAGGGGTCCTGGCTTCCAGGCTTGGTGCTGCCATCAAGTCACTTCTCTCTCTGCCTCAGTCTCCTAACCCATAAAATGCAGTGTTTACATGAAATACCCTCTCAGAGCCCTTTGATTTCTAAAAGTTCTTGCTTCTGTATAGGTACCTCTCTAATCATTAATTACAATTAATAATAAACTGTAATATTTTTTCCAATGGTTGTGAGGGTTAAGATCTCTGTAGATTTTAAATTAAATGTCTTTGTGTAGTGAGCAAATGGGAATTGCCTCTTTCCTTAGCCCCTGAGCCTCTTTGTAAAGTCGACCCTATTTCAGATCTAGCTCCCTCAGCCTCTGATTGCACTGAGGGACCTAGTCCAACCTCCTGCTCACCAGCAAATGTTCATTAAGTATGGATAGAGATAGATTCTTCCTTAGTAGCAAGAGAAGACCAGGAAAAATGTCTGGAAAGCTTGGGTCTGATTGGGGTGCTCTGTGGGACCAGGCAGAGGCAATGGCAGGCCAGGAGGAGCCAGTGGCATGAACAAAGGTCTGGAGAAATGACAGGATGGGTAATGTCCAGGGAATACTATGGATCAGTCTGCCCAGAGAAGAGGATACTCTGAGGAAGCAGCAAGAGAGAAGGCTGAGGATGGAGGTTCAGATCTGGTCTTGAGGATTTTAAATATCAATTTGAGATGCTTTTCCTTTATTGTGTTTTGTTTGTCTTTGTCTTTTATTTTTTTTATGTGTTTAAATGTTTATTTTTGAGAGAGAGAGAGACAAAGTATAAGTGGGGGAGGGACGGACAGAGAGGGAGACACAGAATCCAAAGCAGGCTCCAGGCTCTGAGCCTTCAGCACAGAGCCCAAGCCAGGGCTCTAACTCATGAACTGTGAGATCATGGCCTGAGTGGAAGTTAGACACTTAACTGACTAAGCCACCCAGCCACCTCTCTTTTGTTTTCTAAGTAGCTGGGATTCAGGGTTCACATTCCAGCTCTATCACTGACAAGTTGTGGAAATGTGGACATGTTACTCTCCTTGTCTGTGGACGGGGGACAGAGGAGAAAGGGACTAGGGGCAGGAAGGCAAGTGGAGACAATGCTGCCAAGGTCCAGGCATGCAGTCATGGAAACACGCTCAAGGAGGAGCCATGGGGATGGAGCCTTAGAGGCCAATCCAAAGGGCTCATTCCCTGACTTAATATGGAACAGAAAGAGGGTATGTATAGATGACTTGAAAATCAAAATCCATGAAACTTGCCAAACAAACTGCCTATCTCCTCCCAGAGAGGGGTTTAATAATGAGTAAGTAGTAGTCACAACAATAATAATTATAACAATACCTGCTGACATTACTTGAATACCTGGTAAATAAGCTTTATATAATCACTTTGTAGGTTATGTATCTCATTTAATCCTTATAATAACCTATGAGATAGCTATCCCTGATAGGACCATATTCCAGATGAGGCTTGGAGGGCTTAGCTAACTGCCTAGAGCCAGAGCTAGCAAATGATGAGGTTTGTGTCTGAAATTTGCCATGGACTGCAAATCCTGTGCCTCTTCTACTTCTTTATGATCCTACACCACAGAACTGAAAGCCTGGATGCTTCTTTGAGTCCCCATTGCCTGTAGAATTACAGAAAACCAACTAGGGCCACCAGGCTTTGTGGAGAGGCCTCACTGATGCCAAGGTGGGCCAGGTGCCTCCTGGTAGGGATAGTGAAGACAGGGGGAAGACTCTCTTGACTGTTAGCAGACACACACAGGCCAGTCCAGCATAGATGGGGGACACAGGCACTGGGCATGAGGCCCACCTCACTTCATCATGTCTGTTTTTATTACTGGGAAGAGCACAGATGCATTACCTCCTCTCCATATTTCATCCCAGCAAGTGTGTGGTCTGCAGGAATGAAAACAACAGGGAGCTCGAGCTAGTTAAAATAATTACTTTTTTGAAGCATGTGAACTTGCTTTGAGCTTTACTGTTAAGATTTCTTCTTTTTAAAACGCAGCATGAAAGAATAATGCTGTTTCTAAGATCACCCAAGTGAGCTAAAGTTTGGGTTTAAAAACAGATAAGAACATGATTGTTTGCAACGTGGAAGGATGGACCAATTTCCCTAGTGCAAAAAAATGTGATGTCATTTTTAAAAGTTGAGTTTGCACCTAGTTATTCAGGCAGATTTGTGTGTGAGGCATGGAATACCTGCATTTCAAAATATCTGCAAAGCAAGTCTTCTTAATGCCCATTTACACAACAGAAGCACAGCAATGTTTTGTTTTGTTTTGCTTTGCTTTGTTTTTTTGTCTTTTCATATTCCTCTGGGCATTATCCCAGATGAGCAGAAATATTTAGCCCTGTACTCTTGGGTACATTGTGAATGCTTGATTAATGTAAAACTCATAGTACCAATGTAGCTTGAATTACAGATTCCCTGAATAAATTTTCCACCTCTGAAAAGGGGAAGATCAGAGAACTGTTAATACATGGCTTCTATATCAAGTATCCAGTCTTCCAATTATGTCTATAAAAAAGGCCTTGTTTGTTTTTTTTTAAGTTTATTTATTTTTGAGAGACAGAGACAGAGCATGAGCTGGGGGAGGGGGAGGCGGGGCAGAGAGAGAGGGAGACACAGAAGCTGAAGCAGGCTCCAGGCTCTGAGCTGGGAGCACACAGCCCAATGTGGGACTCAAACTCAAGGACCACGAGATCATGACCTGAGCCAAAGTCTGAGGCTTAACTGACTGAGCCACTCAGTCACCCCAAAAGGAAACATTTTTAAATAGAACTTTGGATACTCAGATATTCCAGAGGTCTAGTTGTTTAACATTTTAAATTCTAAGAATTGGGGCAACTGGGTGGCTCAGTCAGTTAAGCGTCCGGCTTCTGCTCAGGTCATGATCTCACGGTTCATAGGTTCAGGCCCTGTGTCAGGCTCTGTGCTGGCAGCTAGCCAGAGCCTGGAGCCTGTTTCAGATTCTGTGTCTTCCTCTCTCTCTGACCCTCCCCTGTTTGTGCTCTCTCTGTCTCTCAAAAATAAATTTTAAAAAATTTAAAAATTTTTAATTCTAAGGATCGTTTCAGCCAAAACCTCATCTGGCAGACTGTCTCTTTCCTCTGCCCACCACTTGTTCCCCAGCTCCTTTAAAAAAAAAAAAAAATCAGTGGAAGCAATGAGAACAGTCCAGCCGTTCCTGCGGTGCTGGCTGCTATTCCTGGTTCATGTCACAAGCCTACGAATAGATGATATTACCGCTCAAGGAACTAGAGAGGGTTTTCAGATTTCACTCTGAGCATGATGATTATAGCCTGTGTGGATTTAACCCCTCTTCTGTTACCAGATATCTGTCATCATCTTGCTTTACCAGTCCTTTCCCTTCAGTCTGAACCCTGATGAAAGATGCAACAATAAACTTAACTTAAATGCAAAGCTACTATGACTATTTGCAATGCAGTCTGCTTGCTATATTCAACTTTATTCCTTGCTGCAATTCTGCAAAATAAGTTACTCTCAAGAACCACTGCAAGCATTAGATGCTTACGGTGTACAGGTGGATATAACTAAGAGACACTATTTTTAATAAATGAAAGCAGACCCAGAGGTGCTATTATAATGTTCACAATGAAAGTGGAATAAAACTGATATGTTCTATTGTTTTGTCTTTCTTTTCTCAAACACCAAAGAAAGACATAGCATTTGACAGTAGTCATAGCTGCCTAAGGAACCACTGCTTGTTTGAGCTTATTAATTTCCATGTGATGTGCCAGCTGTTCAGTTTCTGAGTTAAATTAGGAAGTGAATGTGTATTTATGCCTATAGTACATCATCTTTCTGGTTTTCTGGATACTTGCAGGAAACTCAGAAAATTGACTCAGACCCAGTTAATTCCAGATATACCTTGTAATAGTAAACTCTAAGAAGAGCCACAGCCATTAATGCTACTGCTTTAAAAACAAGGGGGGAAAGTATGGATTCCACTATATATTAAAAATGTAGTAAGGTAAAATATCAAGGTAGACCAGGCACCTGGGTGGCTCAGTTGGTTGAGCCTCTGACTCTCTGCTGAGCTCAGGTCATGACCTACTTTGGGCTCCACACTGGGCTTCCCACTGGGCTTGAAGCCTACTTAAAGAAGAAAAAAAGATTAAGTTAGACACAAAACAATTTGTCAGATGCCTCCCATATATTTTTAAGCTTCTTGAGGGCAAGGACCCTGTCTCACTTCTGTGAATGCTGCCATCTAGCTCTACACTGAACACATGCTCAACAAGCATTAACTGAATTTATTTGAAGGATGAGTCATAGCATTAGTATGTGTTGTGAAATTTCTTTTTTTTTAATATTTTAAGTTTATTTATTTATTTTGAGAGAGGGGAAGAGAGAGAGAGAAAGCAGGGGAGTGGCAGAGAGAAAAGCCCAAGCAGGTTCCATGCTGTCAGCAAAGAGCCCAACACAGGGCTCAAACTCACGAACTGTTGAGGTCATGACCTGAGCTGATATTAACCAACTGAGCCAGGCACCCCTGAAATTTTTTGTTTGTTTGTTTTTGAAAATAACAACAGCCAGTAATATTTTAAAACCAAGAGGGGAGAAAAAAACAAACAAAGAGAAAGTTTGTGGACCAAAGTATTCTCTTTATTGTTTTATGTTAATAAAACTCATATTAATTTCATAGGATTTATATTTAATATCAGGTTGACATTAAAGTCCAAAAAGATTATTTTATGATACAAAAACCCTGTGTTTTCTTTAAAATTATGTTATTTTTTTGTTGTCAAAGTAGTGTTATCACCAAACTTTGGGAAATAAAGGAGAGAATAAATGAGCTTTGAAACCCATAATAGCTACAGAAGTATACAGATTATGCATCTGTTCATAGGATACAGTGACCAGACTTCAGCTCAGAGCTGTAAGATCTTCTGTCAAATTTGCGTGAAAGTGCCAAAGTTAAAGCCGGGTAGAAGTTTTTATCCAGTTGGCTTTGGGCAGAAGGTATCATTTCATTAGCATGTGAAAAATAATCACTTAACACTTAGATTTAACTGCCAACTTAACACCTTACAAGATGTGGTAAGTTCTCATGGGGTAAAGGCCTCTTTTAAAATCTTGCTTTTCATAGATTGATTTGTTTTTCCATTAAGTAAATGTGACCAAGAAGAATCCTTATTGACATTTTTCATCTGTTAAATTCTTTCCTGTTTATACCACCATGAGTCTTGGGCTGCAAGGGTGTTCAATATTCACAAATAAATCAGTGTGATGCACCATATTAATAAAAAAAAGGATTAGAACCATAGCATCATTTCAATAGATGCAGAAAAAGCATTTGACAAAGTACAACATCCACTCATGATAAAAACCCTGAACAACATAGGTTTAGAGGGAACATACCTCAAAATCACAAAGGCCATGTATGAAACACCCACAACTAATATCATCCTAAATAGGGAAAAACTGAGAGCTTTTCCTCTATGGTCAGGATCAAGATAGGAGTGTCCACTCTCACAATTGTTATTTAACATAGTCCTAGAAGTCCTAGCTGCAGCAGTCAGACAACAAAAAGAAAGAAAAGGCATCTGGGGTACCTGGGTGGCTCAGTTGGTTAAGTCTCTGACTTTGGCTCAGGTCATGATCTCACAGTTTGTGGGTTCAAGTCCCACGTGGGGCTCTATATTGACAGCTCAGATCCTGGAGCCTGCTTCCAATTCTGTGTCTCCCTCACTGTCCCTGCCCACTCTGTCTCTCTGTCTCTCAAAACTAAATAAACGTTAACAAAAAGATTTTTTAAAGAAAAGGCATCCAAGGAAGAAGAAAGGAAGGAAGAAGAAAGACTTTCATTACTTACAGATGACATGATACTCTATGTAGAAAATTCAAGACTCTACCAAAACACTGCTAGAACTGATAAACAAATTCAGTAAAGTCACAGGATACAAAATCAACATACAGAAATCGGTTGCATGTCTACACACCAATAATGAAGCAGCAGAAAGAGCAATTAAGGAATCAACCCCATTTATAATTGCACCAAAAATAGTAAGATACCTAGGAATAAACCTAACCAAAGAGGTGAAAGACTTCTACTCTGAAAACTATAAAACACTGATGAAAGAAATTGAAGATGACACAAAGAAATGGAAAGACATTCCATGCTCATGGATTGAAAACACAAATATTATTAAAATATCTGTTACCCAAAACTGTACATTTAATGCAATTCTTATCAAAAATACCATCATCATTTTTCAAAGAGCTAGAACAAACAGTCCTAAAATTTGTTTGAAATACAAAAGACCCTGAGTAGCCAAAGCAACCTTGAAAAAGAAAAGCACAGCTGGAGGCATCAGAATTCCAGACTTCAAGTTTATATTACAAAGCTATAGTGATTAATACAGTATTGTACTGGCACAAAAGTAGGCACATAGATCAATGGAACAGAATGAAAACCCAGAAATGAACCCACAACTATATGGTGAACTAATCTTTGACAAAACAGGAAAGAGTATCCACTGGGAAAAAGACAGTCTGTTCAACACATGGTATTCAGTAAACTAGACAGCAACATGCAAAAGATGAAACTGGACCCTTTCTTACACCATACACAAAAAAAACCTCGAAGTGGATTAAGGACCTACATGTGAGACCTGAAATCATGAAAATCATAGAGGAGAACACAGGCAATAACCTCTCCTTTTTTTTTTTTAAGTTTTTTTATCTTATTTTTGAGAGACAGCACGAGCAGGGGAGGGTCAGAGAGAGAGGGAGACACAGAATCTGAAGCAGGCTCCAGGCTCTGAGCTAGCTGTCAGCACAGAGCCCGATGCAGGGCTCAAACTGAGATAATGACCTCAGCCAAAGCCGGACGCTTAACCGACTGAGCCACCCAGGCGCCCCAGCAATACCCTCTTTGATACAGGCTGTAGCAACTTCTTTCTACAGATGTCTCCTGAGGCAAGGGAAACAAAAGCAAAAATAAATATTGGGACTTCATCAAAATTAAAAGCTTCTGTACAGTGAAGGAAATAATCAACAAAACTAAAAGCAACCTATAGAATGGGAAAAGATATTTGCAAATGACATGATAAAGGTTTAGTATCCAAAAATATATAAAGAGCTTATAAACTCAAGACCCAAAAGATGAATAATACAATTGAAAATGGGCAGAAGATGGGAATAAACATTTTCCATATGGCCAAAAGACACAAGAAAAGATGCTCAACATCATTGATCATTAGAGAAATACAAATCAAAACTATAATGAGATATCACCTCATACCGATTAGAATGGCTAAAATCAACAACACAAGAAACAACAGGTATTGGTGAGGATGTGGAGAAAGAGAGACTGTCTTGTGCTGTTGGTGGAAATGCAAATTGCGGCAGCCACTCTGAAAAATAGTATGGAGGCGCCTCAAAAAGTTAAAATCAGAACTACCCTACAATCCAGCAATTGCACTACTAGGTATTTACCCAAAGAATGCAAAAATGCAAATTCAGAGGGATCCATACACCCCAGTGTTTACAACCACATTATCTACAATAGACAAGATATGGAAACAGTACATGTATCCACCAACTGATGAATAAATAAAGAAGATGTGGTATACATATACATACACACGATAGATTATTACTCAGCCACAAAAAAAAGAATGAAATCTTGCCATTTACAATGACAGATGGAGCCAGAGAGTATAATGCTAATTGAAATAAGTCTGAGAAAGATAAATACCATGTGATTTCCTTATATGTGGAATCTAAGAAACCAAACAAACTAGCAAAGGGGGGACAGAGAGAGAGAGAGAAATGAAGAAACAGACTCTTAACTATAGAGAACAAACTGATGTTTACCAGAGGGGGGGTGAGTTGGGGATAGGTTGAATAGGTGATAGGGATTAAGGAAGGCACTTGGTGATGAGCACCAGGTGTGGTATGCAAGTGTTGAATCACACTAAACTATATACTTGAAACTAATATTACACTGTATCTTAACTAATTGGAATTTAAATAAAAACTTTTTAAAAAATACTACCATGAGAAAGATGGGACTGTTGGTCTTTTCACTATTAGAGGACAAAGGACTTTGCTGAGGAAGTCATCATGTTGCCTTTGGTTGGTGTCATTGAGTTTTTACTCAACTAATTTCTTATTCCTTTGGTTTTTAGCATTTTCTAACTTATATACATGTTATTCATGTGATAGAACAACACATCAAAATAAATGCCCACTGATTGTATATGAATGCTGTATTCTTGTTGCTTTGTTTCATTTCATTCTCTATTAACAATAGTGCATCCACCATTGCTCTGAAATCCTCTACCCCTAACCTATTCACATGTGCTATAGGCATGGATGTGGGTGTATATATACATAGACAAATGGTTCCCATCATGATGCCTAGTGTCTTTTTTTTCCATGTCTAGTTCTCTGTCCTTTATAAATCATTTGTATGTATCACCAAAAGATATCCAAACTATTTCTTTACACCCAATTTGCAAATACTGTTTGGGTTAGGTTAGATTGAGTACCTGTGGAGAGACTTTGAAACTAGGTTCAAATCCTCAAAGATGATCCCTTCTTGGGACTACTACATTCTGCTTTGTTTTCTCTCTTTGGCTGAAGTTTTTAGATGTCTAAGTTTTCAACATTGCAAGCATGTTTTAAGAAATGTACAGCATAGAGCTCAGTAGTTATGAGACCTGCACATTGAAAACTATACCTTATATCTCTTCTTCTCAAATAAAAGTATGCATCAGTATCAATTTAATAAACAAATATCCATATCTGTATATAAATATATGTGTGTGAATAGGTATATGTGTACGTGTATAGATGGATAGACACAATATACTAAAAGCATTTATTGGGGCGCCTGGGTGGCTCAGTCAGTTGAGCATCTGACTTTGGCTCAGGTCATGGTCTCATGGTTCATGGGTTCGAGCTAGCTCAGAGCCTGGAGCCTGCTTCAGATTCTGTGTCTCTTTCTCTCTCTGCCGCTCACCTGGTCACGCTCTATCTCTCTCTGTCTCTCAAAACTAAATAAATGTAAAATAAATTATAAAGCATGTATTTATTTTTGCCTTTTCCCTTTGATACTGATATCCTTTGATACTAATGCATACTTTTATTTGAGAGGAAAAGATATAAGGTACAGTTTTTAATGTGCAGGACTCATAACTACTGAGCTCTATGTTGTACATTTCTTTTCCCAAAACTGCAAGTTAGAAAACAGAATCTCAGAATTAGATGCAAGTCTATCTTGGTGACCTTCTAGGCTGAGCCCCTGGGACTTGCTGGTGTGGATGGTTTGCTTACTTTCCCCATACATTCTTCTTTGTTTCCGTAGATAAACATCATTCAGGGAATCGTGGCAGAAATCAACACCAAGACTGGGGAATCTGAGTGCCGCTATTATAAAGAGCGGCTTCTTTACTTGGAAGAAGGCCAGAAAGACTCTCTGATCGACAGCTCAAGAGTGCTGTGTTGTCATGGAGAACTGAAGAACAACCGAGGCGTGGTGAGTGGTCCCTCTTCTTCAGTGGTCTCCTCCTGGGCCTCCCCCAGCACGCAAGCCGTTTGAGCCAAGCCTCCTGTTACTGTGCCCTCCTCATTGATTATCTTCAGACAAAAATTGATTTCCAGTGTCTCTTATATCACAGGATCCCATATATATATATATATATATATACCTTGTATATGTGTATTTCTATATTATACATATAATTTATAAAGAATACAAATGGGGTGTTTCTAACTTAATATTAATACATATTTATACATATTACACAAGGTATATATTATATACTTATTTTAAAATTTCACAACTAGTACGCATTGAGAAAGAATTGGAAACCGACATAGAGTTGCCAACTTTGTATTTTGTTTGATCATGACCTTCAATAACAAATGCAGAACAGCTAACATGTCCTCCCACTTTGATAATCAGAAAACAGGATGTTAAAAGTACATGATCTCAAAAAAAACAGCTCTTAAATTAAAACTCTTAGCTTTATGAGAAAGTCTTTGCTTTTTTTGGATAGGTACACATCCACAGACTGCCATTTAAAGACCAGTTTTTGTTTTTTTAAAACAATAACCTACCCTCTATTGGCTACATATCTAACTCTGCCCAATTTCCTGACTTTTATTCCTGAGTAGATATTGAAATTGTTTCTCCTCTCCTATCGTAGCCACTTGGACAGATCTCCCTGGGGCACTTACTACCATGGGTGTAATTGTCCCTCTGTCTGTTGGTATCTTCCAGTATACTATAATCTTTTAGGGCGGAGACTGTGTCTTGTTAACCCCCAGCACCTTTTATGGGGACCCAGCACATTCTAAGCTCTCAGTAATGTTAGGTGAAAGAGTGAGTGAATGAATGAATGTGAATGTTTGCATAAAGAAAGCATGGATTTGAATTTTATGAGAATTCAAAATTCATTTAACTTTTATGTATAGCAAGTAGAAATAATGCTAATATGTATATGATATAATTTTATGTACTCTACATTAAAATGTATAAGGAATGTATAGATTTTATTATGTGTAACATAATACATATTTAATTTCAGTGTTGGAAAAGCCATTGAGAAAGAGAATCTCCACTTTTATTGTATTTCTTCTTCAGTATCTAGTCAACCCTTAGAATGGAAGCCAAAACTAGATTGAATAGTTCTTAATAAAGCTTTGATGATTCAAAGGACAACCTTTGACCTAGAATATGGAGTGGCATTTGTGAGCAGGCTCCGAAATGTTATTTGAAATCACTGAGTATATGTCATAAGCACCCATTATCAGAGCTACTAGGGATCCAACCAGCTGTTGGTGCAACAGAGGTAATGGAACAGGTCACAGGCCACTGCTTGAAGAAGTGTTTCTGTTTGACTACAACTACTGATTGCTAGAAAGCTACATTATGCTTCTTGCTGATTTTCAGAAAGCACCAGTGGACTTCTAATGTCGGGCACTCTGAGTTCTTGAACATTCTTTGTCAGGAGCCCTGTGGGAAATAGTTGGGAAGATTCATCACTGCTGAGATGAGGGCCTGGTCTCTTTGTGTCCATCAGTCAAGGACTGAGACTCTCTCTGATTGGATGTGCAAGGGGCATTAAAGATGAACTTTAGTTCATATTTCAAGCAATAGATTTTTTCCAGACAAAGATAGCAGTTGGGGTGGGAGGCTTGTTTTAGTTGTTTTTCCCAACAGAATTATGGAAGTCATTAGGAACCAAGTCCTGTATCAGGAGAAAAGCTCTTTCGTTTGGGAGCTAAAAGGAGGTGAAACTAACAAGGGGAATTTTCAGCGAAGACTCACAAATAAGGGATGTTTTTTCAAAGATTTCCCAGATAAGGAATTCAAATTCTCTACCTTAGCTAGAGGATTGATTGAGGTAGAAACATTGTAAAAATCTCTGATCGTGTTTACAGTGACAAACCCCTTCTCTCCCGATCCCCAAAGAAAAGTTTCAACATTCTTTACACATTCTCCTCTCAAAAATAAAAAAGGCCTTAACTTGGTTATTTTTTGCTTTACTCTGTTTAAATGTACATTTGATCCTTTTGTTAAGCAAAATCTCACTTCTCAATCTCCTCCCACCCAGTACAAAATTATCATTTGTATTTCCACCGGCCAACATTTGGTTGAGCTTTAATTTCTGCAGGTGTGTGTGTGTGTGTGTGCGTGTGTGTGTGTGTGTGTCTGTCTGTCTGTCTGTCTGTCGGAGTAGGCATGAGGGAATCTATAAGTTTCTTTTCTCTCAAATATAAAATTGTCTGATAATGCCCAATATGCTTCCCTGCCCCAAATCAAGATTCTAATGTGAGTTTCCACCTGGGTTCACATTCCCAAATATCTCCACTGGAAAACCAGAACCCAGCTACCAAAGTTGTAGATCTTTTCACTTCAATTCCTCAGCATTTCCAACCTGTGAGATGAGCCTGGCACTTGGAATGGAATAGAGCCAATTTACCCCAGTCTATCCAGCAAAACTGCTTTCATGATGTGGTTGGAGACAAGCCTTTATTTTTGAGATTTTTCCTTTTGCCCACAACACACATATCAGTCATCAGCCTTTAAAGCACAACCTCTTCAGAGAACTGAGGTTCTGATGAACATAACCGAGAAGGACCAATGCTTTGATTATCTTTCTCTGTGACTACGGCGGCACGCTCCGGTTCCCTCAGGAGTGGGCCGTGTTCTGAGTTAGACAGCCTGGATGGAGCTGATACTCAGCTCTGTGGTTTAAAGAATAAGTGTTTTTATGGATTTGGGAAGCAAAGATTAATATTAGGCTTTGATATGCCAGGTGCATCCTTTATAAACTATTGTTCATTTTGATCTCCTAGGATTATATTAGGTGATGCAAACTAAAGCTGGGATGGGAGTGGGGGTACTAATTCTTTTTCCTTCATTGTCCCCTTGATTCTACTCCCCCTTCTCATCTTTTTTTCTTACGGAAGCTGGAGGCTGTGTGTGTCTGCACAGGTTGTGAGCTATAATGTGAATGTTGTCCCTGGAGCCCCCCCTCCCCCCGCCGCAGATGTCTGTAGGCAGAAAGGCCTTCTCCGTGGAGGCCCTAGGGAAGCCCTCCTCTAGGAAAGGCACGAGATGCATCTGGAAACACCTCCAAGTTGCCCAATTTCTCTTCTGGAGGTAGATTTGAGCCTAAAAGTTCATCAGACAATGTGAACCTGGTACCTGGGGACGTCTTCTCCAAGGAACTACACTAATCTTTCTAGACTGTCGCTTAGAGAAATTCTGTGGATCCTTTTCTTCCAGAAGCTGCATGTTTTCCTGTTCCAAGAGGTGCTTGTGATCACTCGAGCCGTCACCCACAATGAGCAGCTCTGCTACCAGTTGTACCGGCAGCCGATCCCTGTAAAGGACCTCCTACTGGAAGACCTGCAGGATGGAGAAGTGAGGCTGGGCGGCTCCCTGCGTGGCGCATTTAGCAACAATGAGAGAAGTACGGATGGTAGTGGGTTTTGATCTGTTGAATGGTCTTGGTTGTGGTGGTTCAGAGGGAGTGGATGGCTGGTGGCAAGAGAAGAGCCATCACCTTGGAGTCACACTGCACTCCAGTGCTATCTCGTCACTCACTGACTGTGTAACCTTGTGCAACCTCTGTGAGCCTCAGTTTCCCATCTGCAAAATGGGCGTGTATGCCTGACTACTTTGTAAGGTTGCTATAAGGATTAAGATACTGCAAGTGAACCTGTCTGGACGTAACAGGGGCCTCTTAAGTTCCCCCTTCTCTGTCTCCTTCCATGCTTAATATCAGAGAGCCCCTATGGAGATACCAGCTGCTTACGTGCTGGCCCTTGTTGTTGAGCCAGCAGACTCATCCCCAGAGAGGCTTAAGGATGGTCACCTGGTTGAGGATTCTTCTGTAGTTATGCAAATGGACTTCTTTAACTTGAGACTTAATAAGCAAGGAAGTTAATCAAGAGAAAGTAAGATGGCAGTGTGTAATGAGTGTCTTATATGTGTCATTCAAGGCACGAGGACACACTGGTCAACTAAATAGTCAGATTCCTTTCCCCTGTGGAGCTTATATAGTAAGAGAAGGGATAAATGATGAAGAAATATTCAGGTGCTGTTAAGAGAACTAAAACCCAGCACAGGATAAATAGGGATAACAGTTGGAGGTTTGCTTTAGAGGAGATGATCAGAGAAGTCTTCCTTGAGAAAGTGACAACTGGGCATCTTGGGTTAACATTGGGTTAACATTGTCAAAGTAATTAATATGTACTGCCTCTTACCTACTGTCAGTCCATCCACCCTGGTGGG
Source organism: Suricata suricatta (assembly GCF_006229205.1). Lineage (NCBI taxonomy): Eukaryota > Metazoa > Chordata > Mammalia > Carnivora > Herpestidae > Suricata > Suricata suricatta. The sequence goes on along the minus strand of NC_043711.1, from coordinate 24,261,999 downwards.
AGTGGTGATGGTCGTGGTGTAGTGGTAACTTATATTTCTTGAAGGCTGAACATGTGCCAGGCATTGTATAAGCACTTACATGTCTTATCACATTTAGGCCTCATAATAACCTTATAAGGACACTGAGACATAAAAGAGTAACGGCGCTTGCCTTAGAGTAATGGGTGGAGCCTGAATTTGTCTGAAGTGGTGGTTCCCAGTCTCTTGGCTACAGGGATAGTGCAAGGGGACCGAACACCCACGCTTCTGTGAACCAAACTTTGCACATGGCACGCAGGGCCTGTATGTGCCAGTTAAGCTAAATAAAATGTTATCCATGTTGTGCACTGCCATTTTTAAAATGCACTTAGCTCCTATGGAGGTAATTAAAATGTAATTTTATTTTAAAGTGAAACCTAATTTATAATATCGTTGAGTCTTTACCTATCTTCTCAATCATTTGGGTACTATAGGTACATGTACTATCATGTGAAGGATTGTGGGCATGTTTTGATATTACAAAGAGCTTCTTAAACTTGAAAAGGCTCTAGCTTGGGGCAGTTGATGAAATTCCAGATTACCAGGCTCACCTTAGACCTATTGAATCCAAATCTCTAAGGGTAGGGTCCAGGCATGTGTGTTTTTAACAAGCTCACAGAGGATTTTAACACACACCCAGGTTTAAGGTGATGTCCATTTTCTAACCTCACAGGCGACTGAAAGCCACACTGGTGTCAACTCCAGGTCAACTCCTGTTGATTGATGGTGGCTGCAGGGGAGAGCTGAGCCATGTGGCAGACCAATGGGACACATTTTGTAATCAATTAATGATGTCTGCCCTGGCTCGGGGGGTTAATGTCACTATATATGTTATCTTTGCCCTGGGAACTGCCTTTCCATTGACCTTTCTTAACTGTGTTTTTCATTTCTAGTTAAAAACTTCTTCAGAGTGAGTTTCAAAAACGGATCCCAAAGTCAGACCCACTCACTACAAGCCAATGACACCTTCAACAAGCAGCAGTGGCTCAACTGTATTCGTCAAGCCAAAGAAACAGTGCTGTGTGCTGCCGGGCAGGCTGGGGTGCTGGATTCCGAGGGACCGTTCCTAAATCCCACCACCAGGAGCAGGGAGCCACAGGAAGAAACAAGACTTGAGCAGATGGACCAATCAGACAGTGAGTCAGACTGTAGTATGGACACGAGTGAGGTCAGCCTTGACTGTGAGCGCATGGAACAGACAGACTCTTCCTGTGGGAATAGCAGGCACATTGAAAGCAACGTCTGACAGAAGCATGTGTACTTCTTGGAAGTAGCCCTGTGTCTTACCTGTACAGTATTTGCATTCCACACATGGAACGGTTTGGAGAAGCACTTTTTAATATTTTTGTGACCGTGTTGACCCAGTCTCTTGTATCTGTACCTTGGTCCTTAGTACTGTAACTGCCATTCTATCTGTGTAAGCTGGGATCAGTGGCAACTGTTACCCTGTATTGTATTTCACAAGCGTCTGGATGGACGGAGGGGTACTTGAACAAGTTACTTTCAGTTGTCCTGCTGGATTTTAAAAACTAGGAAAAAATCTCTAAACTACTGTTTCATGTAGATTGCTTAAAAGAGTCTTCCCATGTTTCTATAGTGCTTTTCTAGCTCTTTGACATGGTAGCTGAAGGCGTGGAGTGTACAGGGCCTTGAAACAAGGCATGAGGAAGTCACTTGTGTATCATGATGGTATTTGAAGGAAAATGGGAAAAGATCAATTCATGCAGTGAACTTGGTTCAATGCTATCCAACCAGAAAGCATGAAAACATCCCTGGGGATTCTGGATCCTTAATTTTGCAAAGCAAGAAGCACTGTGTTGACCTTGCAATATCTTCCAGTGCAGATTTGATGCAATAATCTATTAGGATGTGGAATAGTGTCTGCCCTTAAAAGGACTAGCACAAAAGCAGCTGTCAGCTCTGAATCTTGAACTGAAATGCAGTTGCACCTGGGTTGGGGGTGGGGGGCACAAGGTGTGAGATGGGGGGGGTCTCTCTGTCAAAGTTGCTGGCTTGCCGTAGAGAGCCACTTCTAGCCCAAAACATCAGAATAGAATTCAAAAGGTCTGGCAGGATAATAAGAAAGAAGGCCTGTCATCATTTTGTTTCATCTGCCAAGCCCTATTCATATTTTGCAGCATTGAGGAAGAAACTGTAGGAGAGTCAGTGCCTTTGTTCACAG
>NC_043711.1:24249580-24259699 GCF_006229205.1 Suricata suricatta | reverse complement strand
GCCACTTCTAGCCCAAAACATCAGAATAGAATTCAAAAGGTCTGGCAGGATAATAAGAAAGAAGGCCTGTCATCATTTTGTTTCATCTGCCAAGCCCTATTCATATTTTGCAGCATTGAGGAAGAAACTGTAGGAGAGTCAGTGCCTTTGTTCACAGAAACATGTGAGAGGAAGGATTTGGAAGACGTGCTTCATTGTGACCTCTTACGGGGAAACATTAAGAAGGAAGTAAGGTCTGGGGCCTTCTGGGAAAGGCCAGAGCCTTGGGTATTCCTGCTCTGCTTTCGGGTCATCACTTTGCCGCCTTGGCTCTGTGCTGTGATTAGAGTCATAATTACATTCTCCAAAGGCCAATTTTAATTAACTCTATGATTAATTAGGATCAATGAGCCAAACTAGTAACCTCTTTGTCCAGCCTTGGCTTAGAGTGCAGGGTAGACTGCAGACCTTAAAAGAAGCTAACTGAATACACAGAAAAGCTCCCTGTGAATGTAAATATTAAGGATGACCTGTGCAAAATTATTCCCACACCAGCACTAGTAGTAATGATTCTAAATTATTGCCAAAAAGTTTTTTTTTTATCTTCTGTGTCTTTCAAGTTTACAGAAAGCAGTAAATGCTGTGTTGTCATTTTATTATGTACATCTAATATGTGCATTCAAAGAAGCTGTGTGACAAGATGTATCATTATAAAAACAAGGTAATATTACTTATTTTTCAAAAACAAAAAAATATTGTGGTCAATTATATCCTGTAAAACAGATTTCTGTATTTATAGATTTTAAACATGGTGAATTTTTTTTCTATTACAAGTTTATTTAAAATTGCTTTGTTTCTCAAATTGTTGTTGATTGAGCAAGTGAATGAACTGCTGCAGGTGGAAACAGAAGCTGAGAACCTGTTGTTTGATGATGGGAGAAAGAGTGAATCCTTCTCTGCAGGAGCCCTCAACCAGGTTGAGGCAAAGGGTCTGTTAAGTGCTGGCCTATGGGAAGAAAGTGAATGTTTTGATGAAATGAATGTTTTGTATAAAGGCCTTAAACTTTTCTGGAAGCATTTCAAATAAATTACATTAAAATGTCATAACTCTGTGTATAGTACATGTCCTACAAACGTCAGATTTCAGCTATCTTCCTGGGAAGTTCTTTCTGAAATATTTGCTCGTTTTGCCCAAATACAAACTTAAAATAGGGTGCAGGATGAAATAAATGATCTGATCTGATCTATTAAAACTTTTGTAGAAGTGCTAATTCTAAGATCTATTTTTTTGAAGCATTCTCTACTCATTTGCTTATTCATTTATTCATATTTAACAACTGTATCTTCAATCTGTACTGCATGTAAAGTCAAGGGATAAATCATAATTGTTATAGGGGAAAAAATGTTGAAGGGTACCTAAGTGGCTCAGTCAATTAAGCATCTGGCTCTATGTCAGCCTCAGGTTATGATCTCATGGTTTGCGGGGTGGAGCCGCGTGTTGGGCTCTGCATTGACCATTCAGAGGCTGCTTGGGATTTGATCTCTCTTTATCATTCTGCCTTCCCCCCTCCAAAATAAACTTTTATAAAAAATGTTGAAACTCATTGCTAGGATAGGTGGCTATTGAAAAACTTGAGGCCAAATAGTAAAAGGCAAATTCCACTTTGAAATTCTTGCTGGAAATTCAGGCCACTTTTTCTTTAATTAAAGTGATTAATTTTATTCCTATCTTTAGATGAAAAGGCTAAACAGTTTTAAGCTATGGGTCACCAATTCTCAGTAGCAGCGTGGCCCAATAAACCTGCATAGTCTCATCTTTATAAAAAGCTCTTACCCTTTTCTTTGACATATTGTTAGTTCCAAGATTAGTCAAGATATTCACATGAATGTAAGTCAAATTTTTTCCCAAATAAAAACACATTCCTCCTCATTCTCCTTGTCGTTCTCCTTGTCTTTCATCCTCCTTGTCCTTCTTCAGTGTTCCCTCCACCTCTCACTCCCATGATTGTACTGACTTTGATATTGGAGGGTGTATCCCTAGTAGTGTATTAGAAAATGTACTGACATGTTGTGGGTTAGTATAAATGACTGGGAGCTAAATGATTTTCTTTGGTCTATTCTCAAGATATTATTTTATACATAACTAAATGTAATCCTTGCAGCTGAAATGAAAAGTCATAAGCAAAGAAGAGTCAGAACTGGCAATTTTGTGCAAAATTGGAGTGTGGTTTCAGCTTCTGGGTTGTGGTCACCACCACTGACTGCTTTCATTTCCATTCCTGGCACTGTCTATAGCAGCTGGAAATGCAAAACTCTTCATTACAATGGTGTTGTTTTCACAAAGTCTCTGTGGGTACAGGAAACTGCAAGCCACTGTCTTGGTGAACAAGCTATTCGACTCTCCATTTATATTCTGTCTATGTCCACCTTTTACTAATTCTCCAAAAGCCTGAGAACTTTTGGGGAGATTTGATCACACAATTCTACTTGGGCCATTTCCCCCATCTGGCTTCCCTTGACCTTGTGGAAACCCCCCCACAAGCCCCTCCTTTTCACTGATGTAGTTGATTCATTTAACTCATACTATCCTGTTTATTGACAGAATGCTGGAATTAGGGTATCAGAAGGGAATTTGAAGAGGGTGAATCAAGCCAAAGCTACCAGAAGAAATCCGAAGATCGTGAAGATTTAAAACCTTGCTCATAGGAACACGTAAGAGAAAAGGTGACTGTATTCACGGCACCTACAGAGCCTTTATACAAACAAGCTGCAAAACAAGCACTGTTACTTGTATCACAGCTCTTTCCTCCAGGCTTGGTTGGCACATCAGTTGGCTATGTAAATCCACCCAGATAAGCCCTTTTTTTTTTTTTAATGGGTATTTGTTTTTGAGAGACAGAGTTTGATTGAGGGAGGAACAGAGAGAGGGAGACATAGAATCCGAAGCAGGCTCCAGGCTCCACGCTGTTGGCACAGAGTCTGTCATGGGTCTTGAACCCACAAACTGTGAGATCATGACCTGAGCCAAAGTTGGACACTTAACTGACTGAGCCACCCAGGCGCCCCAAACTAAGCACTTCTTCAACTGACCTGGACAGCATAGCAAGGAATTAAAAACCATGCTCTATATCTGAGAGCTGATCATCTAGTTCAGGAAATTGCACATGCATTCTAAATAACTTATTGATTTACACATATGTGTTCAACACACAAACACACCTAAATAATAATGACCTGTGCTACTCATCTGAGAAAGGTTTGAAGAATATCACCCTGCAGGTATTGTATTCAGTGTATCTGTCTTCCTATCTGTGAACACTTTAAAAAGTGAGACAATGAATGTAAATCACTTTGAAAATTAGTAAGAGCTGGGGTGCCTGCGTGGCTCAGCTGGTTAAGCGGCCAGCTTCGGCTCAGGTCATGATCTCACAGTTTGTGGGTTCGAGCCCCTCGTCAGGATCTGTGCTGACAGCTTCAGAGCCTGGAGCCTATTTCGGATTCTGTATCTCCCTCTCTCTCCGACCCTCCCCTGCTCTCTCTGTCTCTCAAAAATAAAATAAAATACATTAAAAGAAAAAAGAAAATTAGTAAGAGCTAATAATTTTCATTGTTATTTAATACTTTTAAATTTACATCTGGTGTTATGAAATTTCTCAAAAGTATGGTGTTGGCCTTTTTCATTCATTGTACTATATACTTTGAAGGAAGGTGAGTGGTCTTCTTCATCCAGCAAATCTGGAGTATTTTTTTTTTTTTGTATTTTTTCTTTGGTATTTTGCTTCCCACAATTATCTGTTTTTTCTTTCAGGAACTATCTGGTCCTGCCCCCGGCCAGTGGGGTGGTAAATCCTTGCGGGTTCCTTCCTGAGGGAGGGAGAGAGAATAGGGCAGGAAGGAGAGCACAGAGAGTGAGGCAAGTCAAGCGTTTCTGATCAAGCCCCCCTTTATTAAGAAAATAATCCACACCTATATAGGATTCGGGGTGGGAAACTGACCCAGGTTGGTTGCCAGGTTACAGAGTCAAATGATTATTAGAAAAAGGGGAAACCGAAACTGAAACTCAGGACACAACATCAAAAGGAGAGCCCAGACTTGGCGTCTGCAATACTGGGCAGGGGAAGATTAATGCTGCATAGGCCCGAACGAGGTTGATCTTTTGTTCATTTTGCCTTTTCTCGTCTGGCCCAGTATGACTGTCTCCGAATCCTGGACCAGGAAATGCACTCTCCTAGCCTCCAGATGTAAATCTTGTTTTTTTGGTCGCTCCCTGGAGAGTGATATGTCCTTGCTTGAGGCGGCCAAAACTCGGTAGCTCCCAACAAGGAACTCCAGAAAGAGAGATGTTGAACTTTGTGGATTTGGTCTCTACTGCCAATGGTTTTCAATGTTCTTATCTCTTTATTCCTACCTTTTATTTCCTTGTATTTTGTTCTGTATCAGGGAAACTTATTTACTTTTATCTTCTAACCATTCAGTTTGGGGAAAAGGTTAGCTATCACAGGGTTGTTGGGTTTTTTTTAAGATTTTAAGTAATCTCTACACCTAGCATAGGGCTTGAATTCACAACCCCAAGATCAAAGTCACATGCTCTACCAATTGAGCCAGCCGGGTGCCCCAATCACAGTCTTTATTGCTAATTCCCCCCCCTCGCTTTTCTGTCATCATTCCTATTCTTAGACCATCTTGTTCTTGTTTAGTGAAGGCAATAACTATGGTAAACTCAGGACATCATAGTTTTGTTGAGTTTTTCTTCTTCTTTTTGCATTGTTTGTTCATCTGGCAATAATAATAGTAATATATGGGATTTGAGGGAGAAGTAAAGGAGCTAATGTATCCAAGAAGGCAATGTCAGATATGTGCATTTTCCTCTCCAAAGCCACTCTCTACCCTGATTCTTCTGTGCCTCTGAGATCTACGTGTACTTCATCAATGGGCTCTCTTCCTTGTATCTTCTGACCAAAGGGGAGTCCTTGCATGGTATCGGCGAGGGAAGCAAGTGAGGTTGGAGTATTTATGCCCCCAGGTCCCTCAAAGATTTGCCTTGGCCTGACTGCATCTCTTGACAGGAAGTTACAGCTCCTCTCAAGGAGTCTTCTCTGTTCCCTTAAGCCTGCCAGCCTACGATGGTAACAGACAGCCCTAGGAGACTGCATTATTACTATACCCTGCCCACAACTGCATAAAGTCCCGTTATGAAGTCCTCCTTGAATTAACCTAATTTGAATCCACTGCTGAGCCTGCTAAGCCCCTGATGGATACTGGTAGCTGACATAATAAACATAATACTACATGTGCTATCATTGTCATTGTCACTGCTATTCCACCATCTGCATTATATTTTCATATGTTGTGGCTCAAGGATACAAAGATCTTGTGGACTCATCAAAGTTGGATTTTGTGTTTCTGTTTCTTATTATTGCGATGGATTATTTCATGAGAAGAAATGTGAAAATATCTTTCAAAAACAAAGGCAAAATAAACAAGGAGTGATTCAGGCATGCCACACCCCAAAGCCAAAAAAGTTCATAACCAGCAGACCTATACTGCAAGAAACGTTAAAAAACCTTGTCTCACAAGAAGAAAAATGATACCCGATGGAAGTAGGGATCCATGCAACAGAAGGAAAAGCACTGAAAAAGCAACTCTGTGGAAAAATAGGAAATACTCCTCATATTGTTTAAATCTCCTTAAAGTAATGAATTCTACCCATTCAGGAGTCACAAGGATAGTTTTACCTGAAACAAGAACAAAGACAACATATATGAAACTGCAGCTTTAAAGATGCTGAACATCAGACATTGAAGAACAATGGCCCTGAGAGAGGGCCAGCAAATGAGTGAGCCCTGTGATGGCTCCGGCGTATGGCCTTGAGAGGGTTTTCAGGCAGCAGTGCAGAGAGTGGAAGCCCAGACTGAGTCCAGTGAATGCACTGAGAGGAAGAGATGTAGCTAAGAATTGTGGGAGACCAAAGCAGCTACTCTATAGAGAAGAGAGCAATGCCTGGAGAGAGAACCATGGTGGTCTGCAGAAGTCCACTCAGGTGCTCAGCTGAGTCCTGATACAGTGTACGCATGTGAAGAAACTACCCAAGGGTCAGGGAAACTATCCAATAGGATTCGAGGGAACTCACACAGTGCTGGGAATAGTGCCTGTTCCCACAAACCACACCAGAAGAATAGAAGAATATCGTAATTGGGTAAAGTACTCAGAAGGGCCTATTTTCAGTAGTGGAGAATAATTACCTCTACAGTAAATACCAGTCTGGTTTCCACCTAACATGCCTTTAAAAAAAAAGCTAAAAAGGATCAAACCATTTCCAAGTAATTTAACTGCATATCAGAATAAAACTCAATTATTTATAGGAATACAAAATTATCCAGCTTCTAACAGGGTAAAATTCACAGTGTCTGACATCTAATTTAGGGCTACAAGGCGTGCAGGAAAATACAACACATAGAGAAGAGGAAAAAAACGAAAAACAGAAAACAATTAAAACCAACCCAGAAGTGACACAAATGTCAGGATTAGAAGAAAAGTGGATTAAAAGTTATGGCCATGTTGCATATTTTTAATGTTGGTGGAGAAATGAAAAATATGAAAAAGACCCAAATCTAACTTCTAGAGATGCAAACTACCATATATGAGATGAAGGATACACTGGATGGGAATAAGAGCAGATTATACCTTGCAGGGGAAAAAAAGACAATTTTTTAAATAAGAATAGCATCCGTATGTCACAAGACAACTTTAAATACCCTAATGTGCATGTAATTGTAGTCTCTAAAGGAATGGAGAGAGAGAGAGAAGAAAAAAACAGAAGAAATATTTGAAGAAATAATTGCAAACATTTTCCCAAATTTGATGAAAACTATTACCCCACAGATCCAGGAAGCTCAAAACCCCAAACATAAGAAACAATAGAACTACCCAAGGCATATCATAACCAACTTGTTCAAAACCAGTAATAAAGGGTGCCTGACTGGGTCAGTTGGTAGAGCATGTGACTCTTGATCTCAGAGATGTAAGTTTCAGTCCCACACTGGGTGAAAAAATAAAATCTTAAAAAAAATAGTGATAAAGAGAAAATGTTAAAAAAAAAAACAGCCAGTAGAAAGACATGTTACGTACAAAGGAACAAAGCTAAGGATGACAAAATATTTCTTATTGGAAACAAGGCAAGCAGGAACACGGTGATACATTTTAAAGTAGTGAAAGAAATATAACTGAACTTGGAATTCCATACCCTATGAAAATATCATTCAAAAGCAAAATTATTTTCTAACATAAAAAAGCTGAAAGAGTAGATTACTAGGAGACCCAAACTATAAGAAATGTTAAAAGAAGTCCTTGAGGCAGAAAGAAAATGATACTAATGTTTGGTTTCAGATTCAAAAGATTAGTCAATGTAATTCATCACATTAAAAAAAGAAAAAGGGGGACAAATGATCATCCCAATGTTAAAAGAAGTATTTGGGGAGCACCTAGATGGCTCAGTCAGTTAAGTGTGTGACTCCGGCTAAGGTCATGATCTCACAGTTTGTGGGTTCAAGCTCTGTGCTGAAGCTCAGAGTGTGGAGCCTGCTTCAGATTCTGTGTCTCCCTCTCTCTCTGCCCATCCCCAGGCTCATGCTCTGTATGTTTGTCTGACTCTCTCAAAAACATGGATAGAGCTAGAGAGTATAATGCTAACTAAAATAAGTCATTCAGAGAAAGACAAATACCATCTGATTTCACTCATATGTAGAATTTATGAAACAAACCAAAGTGGAAAAAAAGAGACAAATCAAAAACTAGACTCTTGATTATAAAGAACAAATGACTACCAGAGAGGAGGTCAGCAGGAGATGAGTAAAATAAGTGAAGGAGATTAAGAGTATAATTATCAATGAGGACTGAGTAATATATAGAATGGTTAAATCACTATGTTCTATACCTGAAACATTGGATGCTATACTGAAATTAAAATTTTTAAATGGACTAAAAACCAGTAAGAAAAATAGACCAAAGATTTGGATGTGAGAAGCTGCAAAGATTCAGCTGCTCGGCCATTTACTAGCCGGAAATGTCACTCCCTGAGGGGAGTTACCTGAATTACAAAATTAGGCAGGGAAGTGCCACTCCCTGTCAGGAGAAGCCTGAAGAACAAAGATCAATCGCCTACAGGCAGGGTGGTATCGGCCCTTCAGGTGCTGTGCTAAAAACTTTAGTTTGGTTCCTTCTTTACCCTAGCTTTAATCACTTGACCCTGTTTCCTACCAACCCACCCTGTTGGCTTTCTGGCCCTAAACCCTATATAGGTGTAGATATTTTCTCAATAAAAGAGGCTTGATCAGAAACGCTTGTCTTGCTTCTACTCTCTGTGCTCCCTGCCCCCCAACTCTCTCTCCCTCTTTCAGGAACCCGCAAGGATTTACTGCCCCGCCAGCTGGGGTGGAAACAGACATTTGGACAGATGCTTGACTAAAAAGATATATAGATGGCAAATAAGCATATTAAAAAATGCTCAACATCACTAGTCATGAGGTGAATAGAAGTTAGTACCACAATGAGATGCCATTGTTCACCTATTATAAATCTGAGGTTAAAAAGACTATAACCAACAGCATATAAAAAGATGCTCAATATCTCTAATAAGTAGAGAAATGCAAATTAAAACCTCAATGATAACTTTAGGATATCTACTACTTAAAGACAAAACAAAACCAAAAAAATATTAGTAAGGATGTGGAAAAATTGAAACCCTTCTGCACTGTTGGTGGGGATGTAAAATGGTGCACCTGTTATGGAAAACAGTAGGGTGGTTCCTCAAAAAAATTAAAGTAGAATTTCCATATGTTCCAGCAATCCCCCACTTTTGGGTATATATACAAAAGGATTGAAAGCAGAGTCTTGAAGAGGTAGAGATACCACATCCACATTCACTGCAGCATTATTAACAATAGCCAAGAAGTAGAAGCAACCCAAGTCTATAAGTAGACAAATGGATAAACAAAATGTGATATATATACACAATGGAGTATTATTCAGCCTTAAAAAGGAAAGAAATCCTGTCACATGCTACAAAATGGATAAACCTTATACCAGAAGAACTATGCCAGTCACAAAAAGATAGATACTGCATGATTCTACTGATATGAGATATCAAGAGTAGTCAAATTCATAGAAATTCATAGAAACAGAAAGTAGAATGTTGGTACCCAGGAGCTAGGGGGAGAGGGAAATGGAAGTTATTGTTTAATGGGTATAGAATTTTAGTTTTACAAGATGAAAAAGTTTTAGAGTGCTGTTGTACAAGGACATAAATTTACTTAACATGACTGAACTGCACACTTGAAAATGGTTAGGATAGTAAAGCTTATGTTCTATGTTTTTTACAATTAAAAATAATAAGAGGCACCTGTGTGGTTCAGTAGGTTAAGTGCCTGACTCTGGATTTTGGCTCCGGTCATGATCTCACGGTTTGTGAGACTGAGTACCAAATTGGGCTCTGTGCTGACAGCACTGAGCCTAATTGGGGTTCTCTCTCTCCCTCTCTGCCCCCTCCAAAATAAATAAATAAACATTCAAAAAATAAATTAAAAGATTAACCATATTTCTGGTGAGATAAGATGATATAGAATCATTTTTCCCTGTTATTCTCTACTAAGTACAACAATAAACCCTGGAAATAACACAAGAAGCAACCACAGGAGAACTCTGAAGGGTAGTAACAGACAAGTGAACTGGTTTGGGACCTCAAAACTGGAGGAACAACACAGTGGCAGGGGGTCTTCCACTCAACTGAAGATGACTCATGCCAGCATTTCCTGACCCAGGAATGGAAGGCAGCCCAGGTAGGTTCAGTCCACCCCCAGATCAAACAGAGGGTGTTGAAGTCCCTCTGTCAACACCAGGTAAACTCAGCACTACCTGCAATAGGGATCGATCGGGAGCCCCGTTAACAGTAGGTGCCAGGAAGGCACTCCTTTCCCACCATGCCTGAGGCAACCCTCCCCCACCAAGGGATACTAGAGTAACCAGGTAGTAGTAGCAAGAGGGACTCTGCTGCAACAAGTGGCCAGTCCAGGAAGCGTCTGTTTCCATGGGGGTAGGACTCACCTCCTCCACTCAGAGACACCTGTGGTCCAGCCTGGAAAATAC